>NC_047048.1:20285919-20586692 GCF_011762595.2 Tursiops truncatus
TGGCACCCGGGGTCCAACCCACGCCCTTCCCTGCCCCCGGCAAAGAGGGCGAGCCAAGTGCGGAGCCCAGGACCGCTCCTCCAGGCACGTGGTTAGAGTGAGAGTAAGAAGAAAGGCAGCCCCTTCCGGCTGAAATACGGCAACTTTTCAGAGACGTGGCAAAGTGAGTTTCCTTGGCCCTTGTAATCTAAAGCAGCAACTCCGGAGAAAGTGCATCCTTAGTTCAGTTCGACTTCATTTAAAAAGAGCTGATGCTACTTGCCAAAGGCCCGTCATCGATTAAAATACTTAATACCAAAGAGTTCCAGTATGTGTCGGGACTGTCTTTCTACATTTTCTGACCGGACTGACCGGAACAGAGCTGAGGGGCCAGGCCGCGCAGGGACAAGCTTGTCACCATCCTGCCAAGTCGCCTCAGGGAGGGAAGGAAAGGCAGGCTGCCTGCAAGCATGCGAGCGAGCGAGCGAGCGAGCGAGCCCTGCAGGGGGACCGCCGGCACGACCTCCCGAGAGAAAGCAGCGGCCTCGGCCACCCTGCCCTGCACGCACGCCCCGGGCCGCGGCGAGGGGATCACAGCCAGGGCTCTGCCCAGAAAGCATCCTGAGGGAAAAATGAACACCGTGAGGCTACCGAAGGGCACAGAGTCTCAGTTTGCTAACACAGGTTTAGTCAGTACGTTCTGGCCCGTAAGATGATGAAGCGACCACTCACGGGGCCGAGTGACAAGCCAGTGAACTGCTGGGACCCAGGCACGGCTGTACACCCCACACTCCTCCCAGCGGCTCCTGGTGCCGCCCCCTCGGCTCTCCGGGGCTTCCAGCAAGGTCTCCACGGAGTCGGGAGCCAGAGCCCAAGATGGTTCCAGCAGATTTAGTGAGCTCTGTAAAGCAACACTCAGACAGGTCCATATGAAAAGATAGCATTTACATTATTTATATATCTCCAAGTAAGGAAAAAAGCACCATTTTACTTAAAATAAAAAGGCTCACACAGGCTTTGGTCCTGTCTTGAGATGACACCAGCCTGAGCGAGAGGCGGTTTGGCCCTCGGGGAGCAGGGAGACAGACGGGACACACGCTGTCACCGGGAGGGAGGGGCGTCAGGTGGCACGGGCAGCCGCACAAGTGGGGGAAGTGAGGAGACCTGGCAGGAAGGACCTCAGAGAGCAGCCCCACGCGGCCAGTCTGGGGACGGAGACGCGTGCTTCAAGAGACCAAAAGCAGGCGTGTGGCACTGTCAGGACCAGCCTCCGGGACAGGGACGCCGGCCAACAGCAAGGGCAGTATTCAAACTGAGGTGACGCTCTTCTTGCTACGTGACCGCTTCCTCTGTAGGCCTGTCAACTGCAGAGGGAGGCTTCAACAAGAAGCAAAGAAGCACTCTTTTCTCCAGGAGCTGCGGGCCAACGAGGACAGAAAAGCTACAGTCACTGCTCCTTTTTCAAGGATGAAAACCAGGCAGTTTCCTGAACACTACACACTTCCCATACATACTTATGCCCCTCAAGAAAGCAACAGTAGGTTTTCCTGCCCAGATGCATAACTTGGCATTGACTACACCACGAAAAGCAAGAGTCTGTCTGGATGGGCTGGATTCCTGAACTACAGCTTAGAAGGGAAGGGCGCAGAATATCACCATAAACTGGCTCACAAGGAATAGTCATCTTAGGCGAACACATGCTAATACATTTCACAGAATGAGGGGTAACAGTCTAGAATCCAAAATGTGAAGTTTGGAACATCTCTCGCCAAACCTTACTATGAGGGCCTGCACCAGTGAGACGAGAATTGCAAAGACAGCAGCAGAGCAACAGCGAACAGCACAAAGGGTATCATTCACCAAGAGACCGTCCCTCATTCCAGAGTCAACCAAGCCATCGGGAGACAACAGAACTTCACGTGGACGAAGAACATAAGGGCTAAAACCAGAAGAGGGAGAGCTAATCACGAAAGCCATTTATCCCATTTTCGATGTTTAAATACATCGGCCAACCCACTAGGTCAGATGTCTTCTTCTTGAGAAAGGCAGCATCTCTGAACCTGGGATGAAGGACACTTGAACATAACACATGAGCAGAAGGACCCAATGGAGACGCGTAACTGAAAGAATCATTGGACTGCTGAAGACTTTCTCGAAACTTCTAAGGAAAGAAGGATCTGGGTCTGTGGCTGTAGGGCTGTGTAACTGGCTTCCACCTGGCTCCTCTCAAAGAGGTCTTTGTCGGCATACCCAGGCACACCTGTGCCAGGCTGGGCCTCAAAGCCGAATCAGTGAGGGCTGCAGACAACCGTCAAAGCAGCAGCGGATCTCCCCAGAGATCGGGGCCCAAAGGGCAAGACGTTCAGACAGGAGTCACTGCGACACACTCTGCTGCTCAACAGTCACCACGGCCAGTGTGAGCGACCCCGACCAGACCCACAGCTCTTCCTCTCCCGCCTAGTGCTCACGAGCAGCAGCGTGGCAGGAGGGAAGCCAGGAAAGGAAGTGGTGATGAGGTACAAGAGGAGGAACTGACATCTTTGGGTTTTTAAAACATAAATTCCAATCCAGGAAGTGGGAAAATAAAAAGGGAAAGAATTCATTCTGAATCAATGGACAGAGAAATATGGCTTACTAACCCCACATTCTGCATACAATTTCATATAAGAGAGGGAAAAACCCACCCCAACTCATCACAACACAGTCCAAATGTTTGCAACCAAAGAGTCATGAAAATATTTCAGGTGAAATCACTTAAAAAAAAAGAAAGAAACCAGAAAGCTTTTGATAATTGCTTTCTAAACAAAATTGGTAGATCTACTCTCAAACACACTTAAGAGTATTCCACACAACATGTTCAGAATTCAGATTTATTGATTTCCACCATATTGACTTTTAAAAATGGTATGAAGCTGACTGCAAGAAAGGGAACTGGTGATTTTAAGTTAAAATTAAGCTAATGGTGAAAGTACATCACCTCTGGCTTCAGTCACCACATCACCTTAGATTGGATATAGATTTTTTTTGAACAAAGTTCCAGAACTCTGAAATCCAGGGATGCTGCAGGCCTCTCCCAGCAATGTCCTTCACTTTGGGTCAGTCTCCTGGGCCAGAGGTGAAAGTGCTTTCAAAAATACTGCCATTTCCCCAGCACAGTGTCTTTGATTGCATCCACATATTGAGTTGGAACCCAGTACACCCAGTAGTAAGAGGCTTCCGTGGGGCCCAACTGAAACGCCTGGAAGGGAAAAAGGAAAACCAAGCGGTACTTCAGAGGTCGGGAGACTGAGCAGGCAGCACAACAAACACGGGGAGGGCTGAGAAGTGAATTAATTAAAAGGGGAAGGGGAAAAAAAAACTGTGCACATGGGGAGCATTCTCCTGTCAAAAATAAATGGATAAATAAAACATAAAAAGGTGGGAGAGTTAAGCATAGCCGATCCTAAAGCGGTGGTTCCCGAACTCGCGCGTGCAGCAGAGCCAGCTGGGGGCTTGTTAGAACAGAATGGTGGGCTCCAGCCCTTAAAGTTCCTGGTTCCAGAGAGGTGGGGCGGGGCCTGAGGATCTGCATTTCTAACAAGTTCCCAGGTGATGTAATACTGCTGATCCAGAGACCAGTTTGAGAACCACTGCCCTAGGAAAACTGTCACACATGCAGGAGGAAACAGACATGAGTGTTCAAAGCAGCACTGTCAGAAATGATAAAAACCTGGAAACAACCTACATATCCATCAGTAAGGGAACGCAAAATTAAAAGTGACCTACTCGTATGAATACTAGATTTACTTTTACAAGGTATGAACTGGATCTAGAGTTAATACAGACAGATCGTAATGTCGAACCAAAAAAAAGCAAGTTGCAGAACGATACATACCATGATACCATTTATGAAAACTGAAAAAACACAAAACAATACTGTAGCTTGGTCATGGATATACGTGAAAATAAATGCACAGAGAGATGGAAGGATCCACATGATAAATCATGATAATGGCAATGGGGGAGGGGAAGACAACGGGGACATATTCACTGCTGGTATATTTTCTTTTATTTAAAGCAAGATTGAAAACAAGTTACAAAGTATTTACAACAGTCACTTCTTGGTGATGGATATATGGGTTTGTTGTAGCACTCTCGGTCCTTTTCTATGCTTCGTAACATTTCTCTAAGGTGACATTCCCCCCTTTTCTAAGGTGACCCGTGAATCTAGCTAGTGAAATGGCATCTGCAAAGAGGGAAATAAACACTTTCATTAAGACAAAGGCCAAGGTGCTACTTAATGGCGTTTAGAAAAGAAATGGGGCGATTAGAACCCACCTCTGCCAGCAATGACTCCAGAGGGAAATCAGCATTTAAACTAAATACAAAGGCATTAGCCGTCCACACCACCTCCTTAAAAGATGTCCAAAATGGTCCACTCTACTTGTTTGAAATCCTTCTTCCCAGGCTGTCTGAAAACTGGGACTGCAAACCCTACCGGGTCAAACTGGTGAGACAGATGTTTCGAAAGGGAGTGAAGGGGCCCAACTGAAAATATTAAAATCCAACTTTTAAAACAGAAAAATTCACTGAGCAGGCAAAACAAATCACCTGCAATCCTTTAAAGACTACAGAGACTAGTGGCGGAAGGGCCACCCGAGGGCCTGAAAGGAGCCTGTGTCGTCGTCGCCACTGCCCGGAGGACACCCATGAGCTGTGCACCCAGGGCTGCATGGCCAGCCATGGCCTGACGAAGCCCCTGAGCTGACAGACCCCGACAGGGCAGCAGAGGGGACACGACTGGCTGACCTCCTAGAGCCAGGGGACCTGTCATCTGCCCAGAGAGAACCGCCATACCTCGAGATCCCCTTTTCCCGGACCTCCCAACACCTCCCTGCGCCGTGAACCCTGGAGGCCAACCCGCAGCCCAGACCGCTGGCTCCTGCTCCTCCCTGGGCTGGGCCGCCGCCGCCGTGGCTACATCACTGTCACCTCCTCAGCGAGCAAGGGAGGCAGCCCCGCCCACACCCTATCACCGCTCAGCTCAGGTCTCTGGCACAGCAACTTCGGAGCAAGGTGGCTGAACTTCCTTTTTAAAGCAGTCCCTTCAACAGTGCTGGGGAGACAGGTGTCTGCCTAAGCTGCTCAGGGAGTCTCACCACGGAACTCCTGCTCTGTTCTGCAGACCTGGGGAATGCCTCCAGATGTGCTGTCTGGGAAAGAGCAGCCGCTCTCTTTAGAGCACAACTCCTTGCTTAACCAGGTCACAGACTCCACCCTCCCCACAGGGTCCTCGGCCCCTCGAGGGCTGCCCCCTGGGATAAGCAACATCACTGCAGAAAGGGGCAGCCTGGTGCCCTCACAGACGCCAAGGCGAGTGGGAGGTTTTGTTTCATACGCAAGACAAAACTTAAAATGAAGACCCACAAGCCATTAACCTCCTCTTCATATTTATTTTCCTGGTCTAAAAACAAAACATTACAGATATGAAAGATGCAGCAGAGATAAAGTGTCTCCCCTTTAAACTGCTGGGGGCGGGGTGCGGTTTGCAAAATAAACAGAACGAGGAATAGGTCACAGATTAAGTTCTAAGAATGGGAAGACAACATGAGGGTCTTAACCCTGCGCGTCTTCTCAACACTGAGTACTCTCCTCAGTGAAACATCCATCCCCTGTTAGAGGAGCAGAAGCAGGAGTCTAGGGAGGGCCAGGCCACGCCGGCTACTTACCATCATGTGGTAGTCTTCGTGTCCTTCGATAGGTTCACTGACCACATTTTTAATGGAACCCATGGGCAATTTCTCAGTCCGCTCTAAGTTAAGAGGGATTACAGTGATTATTAAAGGCCCCCCTGCTCTACTCCTGTGACTTAGCAGTCCCTCCTCAGGGCTCGTGGCTGGGGGAATCTCTCCCCACCCTCTAGGGACGACGGGAAAGATCTGGTCAGTGCACCTCCAGCCCTGCTTGGGAGTTGGGAACTTCTTAGGGGCAAATGGGGAACTGGACTTGACAGAGGTATATTAAAGGTTTCTGAGAGCAGAGGTATAGCTTGCCTGGTGTTACTCTGTAACGTCTGATGATTAATAAACACCCAAGAAATTCCTCTGCACCCTTATTGCCAAGCCCAGCCCTGGCTGAGGTCTTTGGCACCTGGGATAGCCAAGGGGACCAAAAAGAGGCAACTGCATGCCCCTGTGACTTGTACAGGAAGGGGGATGCTTGGGGCTTTAAGACCAGTTTCTATCCCTTGATCCTGCTCACTCACCGCCCCCCCATTCCCTCCCTTGGTCCCCCACCCCTCCAAATACACACACTTGAAGAAGTTCTCCGAGAGCATTCATAACCTCTTATGATTAACACTCTAAATGCCACTTATCACATGGGGTGAGAAGACATTTTGCAGCAAGTTTAAGGATGGCAGGTAAGAAAGAGGAGGCAGCGAGGGATGCCTGGAGTGAGATGAGACTGGAGGTGAGCTGAGGGCAGCAGGACAGGGCTGGTGGCAGGAGAGGTGGGGGCACCTACACAACAAAGCCACTGCCCAGAAGCAGCAGACACCTCAGGGAGGAGTTCTCAGCACATGGAGAAACCAAGCTGGAAAACTCATTACAGGCTTTGCAGAAAGCAAAATCTGGAAAACGAATAAGTTGACAAAACAAACCAGGAACTCAGAGCCCTGACCTGTCGTCTAGTTGGTGACTTGAGACATGTTACTTCCATCCTGTGGGCCTTGGTCTCTGAAAAATGGGGATGAGGAGATGGGACCTGAAGATGTTCATTCAGATTTTGACTTTCATTGGCTCTAAAACAGTGACCCACAGGTAGGACCTGACCAGCACTTATCTTTAAGATGGAAACTTTTAAAAACATCAGCCATTTTGAATTGTCCAGAGATTTCACGCAAAAATATGAACTTCTGGCTTCTCTTGAAAACACAGAAGATTCAACAATCCTGGGCCCACATTCCTGAGTGACAGCAATCAGCTAGATTAGAGACTCGAGTTCCCTACAAGCAGGGCACATGCTCCCCCGAGGCGGCTCCACGTGGTCACAGGTCCCAGTTCCTGCCTGGAGCTCGTTCTTCCCCCTCCACTGGGCCTGAGGCTGTCAGTGCTGCCTTCTACACACGCTACCGCAGAAGCCCCTGAGTGCCACTCGGTAAAGCACCCCATGGAGAAAGAGGCCAACTAGCAGCTGGGATGGTCACGTCAGCAGAAAGATGAAGCCAGTGGCTGGCAGCCAACTCCCAGAACAAGCTGTCCTCCTCGGACAGTGCTGAGGACACCCAGGTGACAGGACTACCGGGCTCCCAAGTGAGAAGAAAGCCTGAGGTACACTGACACAGCAGTCTGGGTGGGAATGGAAAGCGTGGCCTTGGTCAACCCTTGAAGACATGAATGTTCACGGCCAGGCTCTTTAACAAGGCTAGTGAGTAATGCGGCTCTCAACAGCTCTGAAGCCCTGATACATCAAGATTCTTCTAGAGCTCTGCCTTTGTGCCAAAGCAGAAAGGCAGCTGCTCCTACAAGCTGAAATAAAACCTCTAACTCACGTGTGGGAGGTTCTCTTTAGCCCCTGCAGTTACGATGTTGGCTCCTATACAACTTCATAACCTGAAAACACTCCCTGAGGAACCAACGAACACTGACACACTTAGTCCTCGTCCAGCTCCCCAGCCTGCACCCACCCTCTGCGCCAGCATCCTTAGTCCCTGCCTCCCATTAGGCTGCCCGAGTGAAAGTGCAAGCCTAGGAAGAGGCAGGCTCTCAGCAAGTCAATGCAATGGTGGAGAACTAAGCAAAATCACCTGCAAGGTCATGAATAAGTGACGACCTGACAGAGGCAGGGCAGCTCACAATTAAAAAAAACTGATGATGTGACAGGCTCTGCAGAAGAGAATGACCTGCTAAAGGGTTCAAAGGCCCCTGGGAATGCTGGGAAAGCCCTTAAATATTATGCACAACTTGCTTTGCCCATGCAGTTAGAGTCGAAAGTGAAATGAAGACTATAGCAAGGAATCATAAACTTGTTAGGAAACTCAAGCATTTTGGCCATTTCAATTTTTGTTCATTTTAAGAATCAGGATAGGGTTGAAAACAGAAACATTTTCATATTTCACATGATTAAAATCTCACTCCCCATCACCCCTACTCCAATTATTTTCCATAAAACTTTGGTCCCATTTTAAGCAGAATCATACTAAATGGCCTGTCCCTGAAACCACGTAACCTCAGACGATGAGATCCCCTATACTTCTCTTTACCATTTACCTCGAACACTGAATACCTACAGTGCTGGCCAGAAACAGGTGAATTAGGCATGTTCGGTTCCCTCCAGGAATCTAACAGGGGGACAGACAAGTCAGAGAGTAATGAGTGCTCTGAGGATATAATGGGGCTCTCTATGAACAGAAGGGGCAGCAATTCATTTGGAGGGTGGGGGAGATATCAGGGAAGGCTTCATTAGGAGAGCACATTTAGGTAGGACCTCAGAAGACTTTGTTAACAACAGGAATGGGAAATAGGCATTCTGGGTAAGGGCACAGCAATGAGCAAAGACATGAGCTGTGCAAAGCATGGTGGGAAGCTCAGGGAGTGATGCAGTTGAAGTACGTAGGGCACAACAATGCAAGTGGGGCAGGAAGTGAGGTCAGAAACTTAAACTGGGCCCCACCGTTGAGAATACGGGACACTGTGTTTAGGCATTTGAACTTGGCCTTAAAGAGCGCAAGGTTTTTGAGCACAGGAACCAGTGAGGAAAAACCAGTACAGAAGATGGGCAGGACAAAAGAGATCCCGGATGGGGCAGGGATATAGGTTAATTTGCTTTAACAGACCAAGATTTGAGATGCTAGGAGTTAACTGGCGCAACAGAGTGGCAAAGAAAGGGACACAAATAATTCTGGAATGTAACTGACAAGACTTTGAACCGTCTGGGGGAAGGGAGAGGGAGGACAGTCAGAGACACTTCCCAGCAAAAAGCAAGCCTGATTCACAGGCACAGGCAGGGTAGGGGCGGGGAAGCAGAGGGCAACCAGGCAGGGAAGGAGGGGCAGGTCCCTAGTACAGGGGCAAACTCTGATCTACAGGAGCCAGGCAGGTGACATAAATTAATAAAGCTGGCTACAATAAAAGATAAATGAAACAGTGAGGACTACAGCATGGACCCCCTGAAACCACTGCTCAGCTCCGTCTGATCGTTGCCATGTGAAAATGCAGGTCCAGAATGGCTAGATCTTTTGCTTCTTTTCAAGAGAAGCACAAAAAAAAAAAAAAAAAAAATCAGATCCAGTGAAACCTCCCGATTTTCACAGATTGTGTGTAAACTCATAAAACCCTCGTCTGTGGACTAGACCTGGCCCTAAGGCCACATGTTTGGAACCTCTGGTTTTGGCTGCAACTGAAGAGCCAATGTCTGATGGATTGGCCCTGAGATCAGACTAAAAAGAATGAGGGAAGAGGGTCCAAATAGAAGGCGAGCATCAAAAAGAAAAACTGAAAGCCAGGAGCACACAAAGCACAGTGGAGAAGGATTTCAGAATGAGGAGCAGAATTGCACCCAAGGCCACGCCCTGCAGGGGCCAGGAAGAGGTGAGAGCAGTCCGTACCTTTAGTGCCGATCCACAGCTGGTCTTGTTCTAGCTTAAAGGTAAGTCTCACTTTTCCCCCGGACTTATTGTACATGCCAGATAAGGGTACAGCTGGCAGGCGCTCCTGGAGACACAAGAGCATGGTAAGAGAGGGAGGAACCAGAAACAAGGCGAGACAGGAAAAGAAGACGGGACAAGACTCGAGGACCTGATTGCAGGAACCTCAGGAAGTCAGAAGGTGAGTCTGGTTCCTTTTCAGAATGCTCACAAAGGAGTTCGGCTTACCTGGGCACCCTTAACAGACGGCATCACATCTTCGGGTTTTCCTTTATCCAATACTTTCCTGTGTTGCTATAAGTCAGAAGAGATAATTAAATGAAACAGCTGACTGCATTTTATCTATTATTACCTCTTTGAAAAAGAGAATGAAGAAAGCCTTAATGTTTTGGTTCAAAAGCTTTTTGTGACTACAGATATGGGTCCTTTGACACTACAGAGCAGTGCTGTCCAGCAGAAATTTCCATGATGGAAATGTTCTATATCTATGCTGTCCAAAACAGTAGCCATGAGTCACCTGTGGCTATTAAGCACTTGAAACGTGGCTAGCATGAGTAAGGAACTGAATTCTTAATATTACTGAACTTTAATCAGCCACATGTGGCTACCGCATTAGACATCAAAGCTCTAGAGCAATCAGGATTTCCAGATTGCTAATTCAAATAAACTCCACTTCCTTCTCCCCCTCCCCCGAAATCACCACTGAAAGAATTAAACATCAAGATAAGACAGCCACAAAGGGTGCTTGCTCTCCTGGCATGTACGAAACAGGACAGCCATTTCTGTCAACTTAAACTCCCAGAGAAACCTACAAGGATGCTGATAATCAGCTTAGCTGCCCTAGAAGGGGCACTCCTTCAACAAATGGAGACTCAGTCCATTGCACAAATCTTCCCCATAACCCCACCCTCAACCCCAGCTAAACAGAAAGCTCAGGAGCCACATTTCCAAAGAGAAATGCTGATTACTCTAAAGCCTGACATTAAGAAGTCTCTAACCCCACTCCCACCTCAGGAGTCTGAAGCAGCTCATTAAGGGTTCTAATTAGGCTCATGGCCCCCTAAAACTGTTTCTGTCTGGCCCAAATGCCTGAGTCTTGTTTCCTCTCCATCTGTGGCTTTACAGGTACAGTCGCTGTCTGGTCAAGCTAGAACTATAGGGTAACAAGTGGGTAGAGGGTAAACATTTAATCGAATTTACGGACCAGGTGGCCAAGAGCCAGCTTAAACCCGCACGGGCATGGTGGAAACCCTCTGGCAGGAATAAACTCAACACTGCCAGACTACTAGCAAAAGGTCAGTCTACATATCAGCCCTAGATTCTTGAGCAAGCTGACGAAAAGCCAGGAGAACGGGTCCCTCTCAGTAGGCCACGTTATGCCTCATAACCGGCATCAATGGAACAAAGCTGCGTGGATTAGAAGCCTAACTGGACTCATACCTCACAAGTACCTTTTGAAGAATTTTCCCTTCACTGTGGAGAACACTTCTAAAGCCTGTTAAGCTACCATTAGTAACTCAAAACCTGTATTTAAGAGGCATGTTATGCTCCAAGGGTGTAACCAGTGGGAAGGCTCATTCATGTCTGACATGTTCCTATTTGACAATTTCATACATTGCGGCAGAGGAAGATATGAAAATGGAAATGCATTCATTTAGTTACAAGACATTATCATCCCATATTTAGAGGCAAAAATATCCAAATAAACACATTTTAGATGTTAATATAGGTTTACAGTCTCTTATCTGAAACCCTAAGGACAAATATTTTGTACTTTATAAAGTCTAAAACTTTTAAGAATTTTGTAAACGTAATACAGTTTTTCTTTTTTTGTCATAATATGGTTTTAAACTACACTACATAATATTCTTTGTGGAGTCTAGGACAGTACCTTGTTACCAAATATGTTAATATTTCTAGGGCAAAACATGACTATTCACACTAATTCTGATCAGGTTTTGCTGCCAAATTTATAAAAGCACTTGAGTTTTCAGACTCTTTTGGGGTTCTGGAAGCACATATAAGGGATTACGGACCTGTAACAGAAAATTGTGTCCTTCTCACACTGTTGGCCATGTGCCTTGGTGCCTAAGGTCACTGAAACTGATGTTGGTCAAGGTTGGTTTACTCTCCTCAGGATACAGATTAAGTTGAGAATATCTATTTTCCTGGAACACATTAAGAGTAGCCAGGAGACTCCATAACTACAGGTGGGGTTAGCTGGGTGATAAGATCACAAGTGATGGTTCTTCCAATCAGTTCCTTCCACAGTGAAACACGCTTACTTTTCCCAATCACAAAAAAGAATCTGAATGGCTACAATGAGCACAAAACAGGCCGGATCTCTTCCATCCAAAATGACCAACAAAGCATGTAAAAATTCAGGCCCCCATTTCACAGACCAGGAAGAGGGAAAAAAGAAAATCAGCAGAGTTATCTTCCTAGTCAGCTTCATTTGGCTTCCTGAAACAGTCAGTTTTAGAGGAACCTCTGAAAGCTATTGATTTCCATGCCTATCCAGAAAAGGGCTTGTTGACGTGAGGGAAGCCACAAGACAAAAAAACAAATGCAAGCACTTGTGTAAAATGGAGGATTAATTCCAACACTGGCATTTTTCTCTGGCACTAAATAGGAGAGAAACCCACATCTGCTTCATTTCAATACCTGGTCTAAAGCCTGCCTTTACAAAGGTCTTATCCTAAAGTAGATAGACTTGAGACACACTGACCCGCCAGATGAGACAAAGATGCAAATCTCAGGTAGTTGTCACCTCCACTCAACAGCCAGCCGCACCCAACTGCTGCCATAAATTTCCATCATGGGCCCTGTCCAAAAAGGAGCTTATTCTAGAAAGGATACAACCAGCCTAGGCTTGAGAGGACAAAGCCTCACACTTCCCAGGACCAACAATCACACGACAGACTCACTTTCTGCCTGCAGAGAGGCTCCTTCTTGTTCTCTTCGGCCTTTGCGTCCTGCTGGGCAGCATCTTTGGGTGTGTTTACTGCTAAAACATCATTTATCGTGGAGCCAACCACCATGATCTTGGCTCCACTGGTGACTTTTATTTCTCTCAACGTCTTATCCTCAGGGACAAGTCCCTTATACATGACTTTCTGCATGGCAGGCGGGAGACCTCGAGAAAAGGTAGAGGACAGTGAAAGGAAGAAACGAAAAACATTCTTGCACAACAGACCCGAAAGTGAATACTGCTCTATTGCCAATTACTTTTGTGCACTCAGGCAATTCACAACCTCTCTGAGTCTCCAGAACTTCATAAGAGTAATGACAATAGTTCCTTCTGTACGAACTCGTTTTAAGGACTCAGATATAATAAATACGGAGCATTTAGTGCAGCACCTGGTATTTAATAACTGACCAATAAATATCAGCTATTATTCATTCCAAGTTGTTCCTCAACCATCTTGTGACTCAAATATTAAGTGAGAGTCCATAAACCTCAGGGATATAGAAACCAATAAGGTTTCTGTTTTTATGGAGCTTACAGAATACGTGCAGAAAATGTAAAAAGAAAATCATTTCAGATGGCAAACTGCTGTAAATAAGAAAAAACTAAGTAACACGAGCATCTGTGAAGGGGCCAGCATGAGAGCCAAAAACAGTGTTTCCTAAACTTCCCTTATTAGAAGTACCTGAGGCATTTGCTAAAAATAATTCCTGGCCACATTCCAGACCCACTGAATCAAAATCTCCAGGGGGAAGGGCCTAGGAGCTGTAAATTTCACAAGCGCCTTAGGTGATTTTATTAGAGATGTTAGAAGCACAAGTTAGAAACTTGGGCCGAAGAGTCAGAAATGGACTTGAATCCCAGCTCAGCCACTGACTAGCTCTGACTTCGGGTCTCATTTTCCCCACCTGAATAACAGGCACATTACTACTTACTTGGGAGGACTGTTGTGAGCACTGAGAACGCTGATGCAAGGAAAGAGGCCAGCGCGGTGCCTAGCACAGCGTCAACACTAGGTAGGTGAAGTGGGAAAGACTGTCAGAGCCACGGGGATTACCTGTAATCGAGTGAATCTTCTGTTTTAGCTCGGAGCCTGTGCTATCCAGGGGAAACTTCACGTCGTGCTTAGTCTTGTTCCAGATGATCTTCAGGTCCACCAACTCCCTGCCCGCGCCGCCGCCCGCGTCCTCGCCGTTGCTGACCGAGGCCTGGGCCGCGAGGTCCCCAGGGGGCTGGGCCGGGGCAGGCTGCAGACTGCCTCGCGCGGCGCAGGAGTCCTCGGCCGCCGCCCCCGCCGCGGCTTCGGCCTCCAAGCAGCTGAGGGGCCGCGCGGGCCCCTCGGTCGCCACGGTCTCGGCCTCCGTGTCCATGCCCGGTTCCTCCATGCCTGCAAGGGGGTTAGGGGGTGGGCGCTCGCCGCGGGCTGGGCCTGGGACCGGATTCTGCCCGGGCGCCCGCCGGACCGCCGCTCCCGAGCCAGACTGCTCCCCCCGCCGCGCCAGGCCGCATCCCCCAGGAGCTCCCGCTTCACCTCGGCCCGACCCGGGCGCCCGCCACCCCCTCCACACTCACCATCCGGGGCTCCGGCCGCCGCCATGATGATTGTGTACAACACCCACCGCTCCCGCAGAGGCCGCCGGGAAAAGGCGAGCTGGCTGAGATTGGCCCCGGTAACAGCCCCTAATCGCGCACAGCCTGGCCGGAAACAGGTGGAGGTTTCTATGGAGACCCGCCTCCTCCGCTTCCCCGGCCCGGCCCCTGCCACGCTTTAGCTTTCAAGAACCCGGGGGGCGGGCCCGGGAAATCGCCCGCTCGCTGGACTCTGCCCCCTAGAGGCCGAGTGGGACCGCAGTCGTGCAAGGGGGCGTGGGCTTGTAGGCTAGGGGGAGTGGGCTTGTAGGCTAGGGGGCCTGCGCCTTTAAGGGGCGGGGTTGCGCCTGCTGTGGCGGAAGCGGATTTGCTGGGAGGAGTCCCCGGAAGTGATGCACGGAGAAGCCCACGTGTGCGGTTCCACTCCACATGGCTGTGCTCCTGAAGAGGTTGTTGCATCCCCGGAGGCCCCCGGAGGCCTTGGGCCGCCCCCTGAGACGGCGCGAGGCCAGTCTGGGCACTCATGCCGGGCCTGCGGTGCGAGTGCGGTTCGCCCCCAGCCCCACAGGTAACCTTGGCGGACGTGACGCTGCAGGCCTAGGCCCACCGTCTCTTGCCCGCCCCCCGAACGTTCCGAGCGAATCCCTTCCGGTGGAGTCAGACTGGGCGGGTAGTGCGGCCTTATTATACAGAGGCAGAAATAGGTTTACGAGAGGAAAATTTTCACGTTGCCAGGAATTTCGTGTTTATTGTACTGTACCATTTCTTTGGGCCCCTTTTTTCTTTTGTGTATATAGTAAATGTGTATTCAGTACAAAATGTTTTAGGCGCTGGGGTACAGTGGACATGGAGAAAGTAGGGCCCCCGCTCCCAAGAAGCCTACACTGTAGTGGCTGCAACAAACACGTATAAAAATAACTAGTTTTAAACAGTCACGTGTGTCATGCGGAAGATGAAGCAGGGTAGGGGACTGGGGGTTGGGTAGGATGCTCAGGGATGCCTTGCTGAGGAGGTGTCATAAGGGCTGAGAACCAGATAACAAGAAGGGGCTAGGTATGTGAAACCTATAGAAGGAACCTTCTGGGCAGAGGAAATTGGAGGTACAAAGGCCCTGTGATTAGTATTGGAGCCTAGCAAACCAGAGAGTCAGGCAGGGCCCCACTGTATACCCTAGCGGCGATCTTGCCAGGGCCTCCGCACCAGTTCCCCAAATTCTTTTCTCATCAAGGCAACCTGCTTGCCCTCTTCACACCAAGCGTGCCTCTCATTCTGAACTCCAGGGTCACAGAGCTACCTTTGTGACAAGGTCTCAGCTACACAGAGTGACAGGGGTCTTTCTCAGCAGGCAGTATCGTGTAGAGCATGCTTCTCAAACCACCCCTGGTGAAAGGACTCGTTTCTGATTTCCAGTCAATTATGGACTAATACTTTTATAAAATCAATATAAAGAAATTAGTAGAAAAAGGAAACTCGTAAAAGCATACAAAATATGAGACTGTTGAATTCAACAGATATAAAGTTATTCTGTCAAATTGCTGTCAACTTGGTTGGCAACTGCCAACAGTTTGCAGACAAGCTCTGGTTTGGGTGCCAAGGCCTGGAATTGTCTGGGCCCAAATTTCTGGCTTTGCCACTTCCTATTTGTGTGGCTTGAGAAAATTATTTAACTTCTCTGAACCTCTTGAGTTTTACCATCTGTCAAACAGGGCTGGTAATAGTACCTGCCTCATGGTTTGAGCTAATGCAACTGAGGCACGGGGTAAGGACTGGTACTCATGGAAAGCACTTAATAAGCAGAAGGTTCCATTGTGATGATTTTAATTCTCCTTTCCTTGCTGATCTGTGGGAAGAGCCCATGTTGGAAAGGCTGTTGACTACAGATAGAAGAATGTAGATCATTATAATAACTAAAATTAATAGGGTACTCTGGTCAACATTTATGCCTCACAGCAACCTTGCAAGGAAGGTTTCTATTTTTTGTTGTTAATCTCTCTAACAAATTAAGAAATCGATGCACACGGAAGTCAAGTAGAGTGTCCAAGGGGTAGCAGAATTTGAATCAAGGTCTATTTGATCTAAAAGGTCTTGCTTTCAACTACTGGACCCCTGTCCTCTATCTTGGGGACCTCTGGTTTTGGTGGTGACCTTGTAACTAGCTGAAGGTCACATACATAATCAGTGTTGAGCTGGAGTCTACCTGACTCCAGAGAAGCATTTCCTATCCCGTGCTGCCTCCTGTACTTGGAGATGCAGACAAGCTCATTGTGGAGACAGGGCCGTAGCCTGGCTGTCGTAGTTTATCTTATGACAGGGCCGAAAGCAAGCTCATCACACGAGATGAATTGTGCCGAAGCACAGCAGTAGAGGGCTGCCGTTCGCTCAGGCAAAGCAGCGCCGTCTGTCCTGCTGTGGTAGCTTTTATTAAAGCATTATCTATGTTTACATTTTAAGACTTGTTTTCTTAACATTTCAGAAATGCCAAAGCAGCAACATATGTTTCTATTGATTATACAGGCAATAACGGGCTTTCTTGAAAACATGCCGTGCTTCGTCCTTGAGCGCAAAAGCAGCACAAGTTTCCCACCATTATTTTGATTATACTGAAGTAGCACAAGGACATTTCCTTGCGTTCCCACCATTCTGATTACACTGAAGTAGCACAAGGACATTTCCTTGCGTTCCCACCATTCTGATTATGCTGAGGACATCTCATGGATCAGTGCCCAAAGCACTCAATGCTTCTTCGCAGGCCCCCGGTTTGCCGGGGGGGCTCAAAGCAATCAGGACTGTTTACAGTTCTGGCTTATTCGCCAGCCCCCAGTTTGCTGGGGCGGGGGGGCATGGGTCACGTCTCCTTTCCATGTCCTCAGTTATTCCGCTACACCTGGCCCAAAGAAGGAAGGGTAAGGGGGGAAATGACAGCCCTGGGAAAACTGTTCACTTTAACTTTTCAGTCAGGAATGATGAAAAAGTAAAATATTAAGTGTTTAAACTTGGGTGAAGAGAAATACAGTGGCATCGAATATTACTTTCGGTTAGTATCTAAAGCCAGCACTTAAAGTGTCAAGTAGACAAAATTTAAAATGTATGATGTGGATAGTCACGTACAGTGCATGGAGGGTATGGGCAAAATGTAATCTTACAGTACTTTTAATTAGTAGTTAATTTTTTTTTTTTGTCCAAGGACTTCTTTGAATTTGCATAAGTTAGATGCACGTGTGATGTGGCTTCACTGAATAACTGTCTGCTTCTCCTTTGGGTGAAACTTGGCCTTAAGGCAAATGTCAAAGTAGAATGATGGGTGCAGTTGGGGAGATTTGGAGCCATTTTACCCAATGACATGCTCCAAAACTTCAGTGTTCTTCCACTTCCAGGATGAGGGTAAATGAGTCAACCAGCCCAGTCCTCTTCTGTGGCAACCTGCCTGCCTGGGTGCCTGACGGGGAGATGGGACAGGGTAGCGCCATTTCTTAGACTTTGATGTTCCCTGAGACCTTGTGTCACAAGCAGAACTTACTTGCCCCTTGTCTTCCCCATCTTGTCTGAGCTGTTCTCTTCTTCCGCCAGGCTTCTTGCACCTTGGTGGCCTCCGCACTGCCTTGTACAACTACGTCTTTGCCAAGAAGCACGGAGGGAGCTTCATCCTGAGGCTGGAGGACACGGATCAGACCCGCCTTGTGCCTGGGGCAGCGGAGAATATAGAGGACATGCTGGAGTGGGCAGGTGAGGCTGGCCGGGAGAGGCCCCTTCTTCAAGGAAGGCGCAGGGAGCAGGAAAAGGAGCCTGAAGGTTTTCTCACATGGCCCAGGGTGGAGAATGCGGAGTCCCTGGAGGAATGAGTACATTTGTGCTGCCTGGGGTGGCAGGTTCCACCTGGAAAGACGCTGAAGTTCCTGGGGCAGGGCAGAATAAAAAGCTCCAAGGCTGTTTGGAGATTCTTGTTTTTATCTCGGAATCTCACTTCCTCCTGGGAGCGGGCAGGAAACACAGGCCAAGTGGAAGATGGACCGGGAGTCTCCAGGGGTGAGGTAAGCCCGAGAAAGCGCCAGCCCAGTTGATGTGGGACTCCTGGCCCAGCTTGTCAAATCTTCTGATTTCCGGGAGGAGCCGGAACTCTGGGGTTTTTTTGTTTTTGATGACTACTTCCCATTGTTAAATCTGAGCTCAGATTTTTTTTTTTTAAACCACATTGTACGAGCCAAACAAAACACGTGCAGCTCCTTAAGTCAGTCTCTTTAAGGGAAGTTTAGCCCTGAGGCCAGCTCAGCTCAGGGAGGACGAGGAGGAGTGTATTTGTGTTCCCCAGGTCAGTAGCTGCCTTCCTGTCAGAACAGGTATGACTATTTAAGCTCGCCAAGGAAAAATGCCAAAAACACCAGTCTGTCTTGACATGTGTATTCTAGTCTCGGGTAAATCATTAACTAAATTTGGGGTTCCTGAAGGGCAAAAACTGATTTCATTTCTGTCCTCTACTGTAGAAGGTTGTAGCAGAAACTCAGTTGAGATTAGTTGAATAAAAGAATTCATGCACCAAAGTCACTTACTGTGGTCCAGGTAGTGATAGTGTTCAAGCATGGAACCAAGACCCTGCGCTCAGTAAGCAGGGGAGACAGATAAATAACAGGCGAACTCATTCTCACTGCAGTATTAAGTGATGATAAGTGATGTGGAGGGAAAGGTAGCAGGCGAGGAAACCAGCAGGGAGCAGGTCTTGGAGATGGGGGGGGACTTCCCCAGGGAGGGGACGGTAGAGCAGAGAGTTGCACAAAGTGAGGGGCCAGCCCTCTGGTTACCTAGGGGGAGAATGCTCAAAGCAGTGGGAATAGCAGATGCAAAGGCCCTGTGGAAGCTTAGTGCTGGATGTATTTGAGGAGCAGCAAGGAAGCCAGTGTGGCCCAAGCACGGTGAGGTAAACAGAGGACCTGGAGACGTGAGGACAGGGAGGTTGGCAGGAGCCCGTGATTGGCCACGTGGCGTGGAGCACCTGCTACACCGTGCTAGGCACGAGGGTACCGTGATGAGCAAGACTGCCTGATGTGTCCTGCCCCGAGGAGCCTCCAGCTCGGCGCGACGGTGTGAGCCTTCTGGTGAGGCAGACGGCAGGGATCCGCACCCCAGGTGGCTCAGTTCTGGAGCTTCTTGCTTTGGGCATCGGTATGTAATTTACATAGGATGAAACTTACCATCTCAAAGTGGTCTTTAGTATATTCACTGAGTTGTATATCCACCACCACTCTCTAATTCCAGAACATTTCCATCACCCCAAAACGAAACCCTGCACCAGGCACTCCCTATTCCTCCTTCCCTCCTGCCCCTGGCAGTCACTAACCTACTTTCTGTCTCTGTGGTTTGCCTATTTGGGACGTTTCATTTTATGTCTGGCTTACACTTAGCATAAGGTTCGTGTATGTTGTAGCATGAATTGGTTCTTCTTTCCCGTTTATGCCAAACAATATTCATTGTATGGAAATAACACTTTTTACTTATCCATTCGTCAGTGATTGGGCATTTGGATTGTTTCTGCTTTTTGGTTATGATGAGTAAAACTGCCGTGAACATTTACATACTATTTTTTATGTGACTCTGTTTTCAGTTTTCCTAGTGGAGTCTCTCTTAAACCCTGCTGGACACGTTAAGGGTAGATCAGGAAGGAGCCCCAGATGCACCTAACCCCCCCCTTCTCTGACAAATGAAGAAATACCAATACCAGCAGTACCAACGATGGCCACAGCCAGGACCTGCTGAGCACCGAGATGTGCCAGGCAAAGCGCCAAACCCTTCCCGTAGGCCGTCCCATTCCAGCCTCGTGATGACCCTCAGCAGAAAGTAAATGTTTGTTTCCTTCTTTTGTAAAGGAGGAAATGGAGGCTCTGGTAGGTGTCTTGCCTGGCCTCAGAGCTGGCCAGTGCACTTGAACCCAGGCCCCTCAGCCTCCAGAGTCTGTGTGACGTCGGGTGTGCAGGGTTAGCCCTGTCCTCTTCCTAATTTGTTTGAAAGCCATTTCAGGGCAGAAACACCGTCATCCAGCTCTTCTGTGTCCACCCTACCTCTCCCGGAAGCGTTTATAAGTTAAATCTATCCTTTGTGACCTGAGGAAACCAGACCTGGGGTTGGCGGTTCGCTTATAATAGGTCACATTTAATCTAACAGCGTATGTTGCAGCTGTTCTACATGAAGCCATTGCACTAAGCACTGTGTAAGCACTGGTGCGTTTACGTCTCGGTCACTCTGCACAGTAGACTCTCAGCTCCACTTTTCAGAGAAGGAAACCGAGGCTTAGAAAGGCTAAGGAATGCAAGAGGCAGTCCACCAAGTGGTTAAGAGTGCGGACTTGGGGCCAGCTAGCCTGGCTTTGGTCCTTGGCCAGGTGACATAACACAGCCCCTCTACGCCCCCATGTCCTCCTTACTGAATGGGGGTAATAACGGCCCCTACTGGGTGGGGTGGTTTTGAGCTTTAACAGCGATCACAAAACATAAAAGCAGCCTGGAAGGTGCAAGGCACTATCCCTCGTGACAGCCAGTCAGGGGCAGGGCCAGGAGCCCAGCCAGGCTGAATGGGCTGTCCCTGAACCACGCTTCTTCTCCCAAGTCCCCTGTTCCAGCCCTGCTGGCTTCTCCCTCCCCAGGGCAAGGATGGAGGGAGAGGACGTGCCTGTAAGGGCATGGGCCGTGGAACCAGTGCACCTCCATCCGACTCCTTATCCACCAGCCACATGATCTTGAGCGTTAACCTCTCTGTGTTTTAACTCTTCATCTGGAAAAGGGAAATCATAAGAGTAACAGCCTCATGGATTGTCAGGAGGGTTAGAAGCTTTGCTATATGTGTAAAGCGCTTATAACAGTGCCTGGGAACCAGTGTCTTATGCATCGTAGTTATTACCGTTTGGTGATTATTCTCTGCCTGTGTTGTAGGCATCCCCCCTGACGAGAGCCCCCGCCGGGGAGGTCCTGCAGGGCCCTACCTGCAGTCTCAGCGACTTGCGCTCTACGCCCAGGCCACCGAAGCTCTGCTGAAGAGCGGCGCTGCATACCCGTGTTTCTGCTCACCCCAGCGGCTGGAGCTCCTGAAGAGGGAGGCCCTAAGGAACCATCAGACACCCCGGTGAGAGCCCCAGCCTGTCACGGGTGCCTCCCCAGGGGTGGATGTGTTCGTTAGCTCTTGCTGTGTAACAGATTATCCCCAACTGGCTTATCTCAGGGTTTCTGTGGGTCAGGTTTGGGCACAGCTTAGCTGGCTCCTTTGGCTCAGGGTTGCTCTCAAAGCTGCGTCAAGGTCTTGGCCAGGCTTGCAGTTACCTCGAGGCTGGACTCAAAGGATCTGCCTCCATGCCTCTCCCAGGCTGTTGCCTGGAGGCATCTGTTCCGAGCCATGTGGGCCTCTCCACAGGGCAGCTCACAGCTTGGCAGCTGGCTTTCCTCAGGGCAAGCCAGGGAGAAGGCAGGGGAGAGCGAGGAAGGTGGAAGCTACAGCTTCTGCATAACCTAATCAGGGAAGTGACATCTCACGGCTGTGTCGTGCTCTGTGCATCAGAAGGAAGTCACTAGGTCCAGCCCACGCTCAAGGGCGGGGAGGACATGGGAAAAGCACCATGAGGCAGGGATCATTCTCCTCTTCCCCGCTCAAATGGTAGCCCACAAGATACGTGTCATGCAGTTTACAGATCCCACTTACTGTCTTGAGGATCAGTCTGTACGAGTCCATAAATTTTCCTCTGCTTGCGTAGTATTCCATCACAGGGCTGTATCATCACTCACTTGATCAGTTCCTTTCTAATGAACATTTATGTTATCTCTAATCTTTTGTTACTAACAAAAGGGAACGGTGATGAATAATGTTGACGTACATCGTTTGGCACATGTGCAATGTGTTTGTTGGGCTACCTCCCTAGATTTGGAATTGCAGGTCAACTTATAGCTTTGATAGATGCTGTCTAGAGGCACTCTACTAGCTTGTACTCCCATCAGCATCATAACATTCAAGTTCCAGTTTCAATGAACTATTTGGACAAGGGCTTGGATGCTCATACAAGGTCGTGCCATCCGCTGCAGCATTGCCTTTTTAATCATAAACGGTCTACTTGCCCATTGACAGAAGATTATTTTTTAAAATTACGATCATGTCCTATCCTGGATCCATACAGCCATTTATTTATTTATTTTATACATTTATTGATTTTTGGCTGCATTGGGTCTTTTTTGCTGCGTGCGGGCTTTCTCTAGTTGTGGCGAGTGGGGGCTACTCTTCATTGCAGTGCGCGGGCTTCTCATTGCAGTGACTTCTCTTGTTGCGGAGCACGGGCTCTAGGCGCATGGGCTCCAGTAGTTGCAGCACACGGGCTCAGTAGTTGTGCCTCGCAGGCTCTAGAGCGCAGGCTCTAGATCACAGGCTCAGTAGTTGTGGCACACGGGCTTAGTCGCTCTGCAGCATGTGGGATCTTCCCAGACCGGGGCTCGAACCCGTGTCCCCTGCATTGGCAGGCAGATTCTTAACCACTGCGCCACCAGGGAAGTCCCATACAGCCATTTACGATTGAACATTTAGCTCAGTGTCAAGGATGGTACTTACAAGTGTTACATTTGTGTATCATTTAGGACGCTTTTGGGAGCAAGTAACAAATACTCTTTTAAAAGGGACAAACCAGAGCTTCTCAACTTCAATGTGCAGAAGAATCACCTGAGGGTCTAGTTAACGGGCAGCTTCTGATTTAGCAGGTCCAGGGTGGGTCCAGCAGGTCCTGAGATGCCGCATTTCTGACAAGCTCCCAGGTGAGGCTGACGCTGGAGGTCCACAGACCACACTTTGAGTAGCCAAAGCATAAACCACATAGACATTCATCTTCTCCTTCTGCAGAAGTCTGCAGGTGGGTGACTCCAGGATGAAGCCAGCAGCTTTGAGAAGGCGAGACTCTATTTTGGCCTGTTGCTGCCTCCCTTGCTGCCCCCCTCCCCCATCAGTTACAAGTGGCTGCAGCACCCTGTGGCTCGCCCGCTTCTCACTTAGAGAGAAAATCTTTCCCAGAACCTTCATCCTCCGCTACCCCACAAGCATACTTTTTTTTGAATCTCAGTGATGGGTCAATGCTTTAGGGGAATGAGATTGCATGCTAAGCAAAATCAGTCATGATTCACCCCCTTGGGTGACATTTGACGTTTCCTCATTAGCAAGGAAGAAGGGAAACAGGCTTGTGACTGCTGTGCTATGTTATCTCACTTAGTTCTCCCACGCAATAACCTTATTATCCCCATTCAAGACTGAGGAGACAGCTGTAAGAGGTAAATGACTTGCCCAAGGTCATACAGTTATCAGAGGCAAAGGTAGGGCTCACGCCTGTCACCACTACTCTTAGTAACTCTTAGTTACTGTGCTGCTCTGCTTCCCAACAGGTATGACAATCGGTGCCGGAGCCTGAGCGAGGCGCAGGTGGCCCAGAAGCTGGCCAAAGACCCCAAGCCTCCCATCCGCTTCCACCTGGAGGGGGAGGCGCCTGCCTTCCAGGACTTGGTGTACGGCTGGAATCGGCATGAGGTGGCCAGTGTGGAGGGGGACCCAGTCATCCTGAAGAGCGACGGCTTCCCCACCTACCACCTGGCCTGTGTGGTGGACGACCACCACATGGGCATCAGCCACGTGCTGCGGGGCTCCGAGTGGCTGGTCTCCACCTCCAAGCATCTGCTCCTCTACCAGGCCCTGGGCTGGCAGCCCCCGCACTTTGCCCACCTGCCCCTGCTCCTCAACAGGGATGGCAGCAAACTGTCCAAGAGGCAAGGGGACATCTTCCTGGAGCATTTTGCTGCCGCCGACTTCCTGCCAGATGCCTTGCTCGATATCATCACCAGCTGCGGCTCAGGGTTTGCAGGTACCCACTCCCCAAGAGGTAGTGGTGGAACCATAGCACTGAAGAGCCAGGGCCTTGGGTCAGGCCGCCTGGCCTTCAGTCCCAGCTGTGCCGCCCACTGGCTGTGTGATCTTATACATGTTCCTTCTCTTATTTGACAAGTGTTTATTGAGCCAGACACCGTGTTACGTGCTTGGGGCTACAATGGTGAACAAGGTAGTTGTAATCCCTGCCCTCAAGGATCTTATGATCTGTGAGCCTCGGTTGCCTCATCTGTAGAATGGGCTAAGTGTCTACCTCACAGGGTTAAGTTAGGGTTCACTGAGCTCCTGACTATGAGGCACCAGCACAGTATCTGCCACACAACAGCACAAAAATTACAGATCCTGTGATTATTGTAATTACATTATTAATAGAAGTACAAGTAGGTACTCTGACAGTATTACTAGTATTACTGTGACTCTAGTTTATTCCAAGCTGACCAAAGACTTAGGCCCACATCTTGATGATGCACAAAATAGGATGACCTTTTGGAGGGGGGACGATTTCTGAAAATGTGGCCATAGTCTGCTTCCTGCTTTTTCTGCTCGTATCTCATTTAAACCTTAAAATATCCTTGAGGGGTATTTATTACCCCCACTGTTTGTTAGAAGCTTGTGAGGCTCAGAGAGGTTGAGTAACTTGCCGAAGTCACACAGCTAGTGAGGGCTGTGGCAGAGGCTCAAGCCTAACCAGGATGCCCACTGACTGCGTGAGGTGGGGCCACCGCGCGTGAGAAGCGGCTCGTGCCTCAGCTCTTCTCACTCTGGCTGCACTTTGGAATCCACCAGGAAGCTTGTGAAATGCAGTCCTGCTCAGACCCCATCCAAAACCAGTCGGGTCAGATCCCTGGGGCGCAGCCAGGCAGTGAGCAGGCTGTTCTTGCAGCTCGTGTCTTTGAGGGCCGTGAGGGTTGATTTAGCCGGATTGTTTTCAAGCTTTTTGTTCTTTAGTGACAGAACCCTTTCTGCAAATGAAAGCTCACTCGGGCCCTTGGTATATAAAATACCTAGAAGTCAAATCTGTTTGGGCAGCCTCCCTTGTGATTGAAGGTGGAATGGCAGGGTGGGGAGTGGGTGCTGAGCAGCTGGGCCTGCCTCACTTGCAGAGAACCAGATGGGCAGGACCTTGCCAGAGCTGATCTCACAGTTTGACCTGACCCGGGTCACCTGCCACTCAGCCCTGCTGGACCTGGAGAAGCTCCCAGAATTCAACAGGTGAGCGGGGAATCTGGAGCACCCCCAGGAGAAAAGGGCTCCCCGGCTGATGCTGGGTCCCCACGGTGGAAGGTCTAGTGGGCTCTGGAGTCACACACACTTGATTTTGACCATGGGCTCAGGTGTCTAGTGCCATGTGACCACTGGTAAGTCACCTAACCTCCTCAAGCCTCTTTTCTCTAAAATGTTTTCTCACCTTAGGCGATTGTTCAGTTAAATTAAGCCTCAAACTATTTTGCACATAGAAAGCGCTCAGTAAAATGGCAGGTACGGTTTTTGTAGTCACCATTATTCCTGCTCAGCCCCTCCCCTACCCAGCCAACACAGTAACAGTGCTGTCTCATGGCGTCTGTTTTACATTTCAAGTAGTTCTTCCCTGCGAAACCTCCAGCCACAGTTACAGTTCGGATCACTGTTGCCACGTCTCAGGCTAAGGGCATTAGAGGGAAAGCCAGAGGACAGGTCCGTACTTAAGGGCCAGGGACTCTTTGATGTCTTCTCTTGAGCCTTGGTTTGGGGGCAGGCTCTTCTCGGTGCTTTATGGCATGAGCCCAGGGCATTCACATCGACTGCGGGTGTGTCAAGGGTGTGTCAAGGACGTTACTTCATGTACTTCCCACATCAGACATAAGGTCAGTTGTATGATTTTGCCCTAGTGTGCATACAAGGAGAGCAAGATGTCAGGAAGTTGAATAACCAGCCCAAGTTCAAGTTCACACAGTAATGATGGGCATCTTTTTTTTTATTATTATTTTTATTTATTTATTTTTGGCTGCGTTGGGTCTTCGTTGCGGTGTGCAGGCTTCTCATTGCGGTGGCTTCTTGTTGTGGAGCACGGGCTCTAGGTGCATGGGCTTCAGTAGTCGCGGCTCACGGGCTCTAGAGCGCAGGCTCAGTAGTTGTGGCACACAGGCTTAGTTGCTCCACGGCATGTGGGATCTTCCCGGGATCGAACAGAGATCGACAGGGATTGAACTCCTGTCCCCTGCGTTGGCGGGCGGATTCTTAACCACTGTGAGTGGGCATCTCTTGAGTGGGGCATTCAGGAGCAAACAGCGTGCACATTGAATGCAGCCTGTTCTCTACCTTTCTTATGGAGAAAGCGATATCCCTGGGAGTAATGGAGTTGGAACGGGGGAGATACTTTGTGACCCATTCCAGTCCTCTGCAAAGCATGAGGGGGAGCCAGAGGGAGACGGCAGTGGGCTTTTGCTTGGGATAGATGCCCTCAGTTTTTGTGCAGCCGAAGCTGTTCTCTTTAGTTGTTTCTGTAATCAAGCCACTGCTATGATTATTTCAGTAACAGTTGTAAAGATAGTAGTTGTCATAGCAGTGCTAGTGGTGTGGTGGAGGTAGTGATGGTAACGAACATTTATCTAGCACTTGGCTACGTCCCAGGCCGTGGACTATCTCAAGCCTGATTTCTTTCTTCCCACTGTCTCATCTAACTACTAAGGAGGTCCTAGAAACAGTTTCAGTACAAATTTCATGTGATTTCTCTTCATTCGTTTTAGAAAGTGATGGTTTTGGGCCAGTGAGTGCTCCAGATTGCTTCCCAGATGGTCTCATCCTTCCACCCTGTGTTCAGACTCCCTGCCCGTCTCCAACTGCCGGGTGTGGCAGTAACGCAGGCCTGGTACTCAGTGCTTTACAGACAGCTCCTCATTTACTCTGCCCAGCGCCCTGTGAGGGAGGCCCCGTTGTTCCCACAGTAACAGACAAGCACCCTGAGCTCCGAACGGTTGTGTAACTTGCTGCAGACATCTGGCAAAGCTGGCTTCACCCACAGGCCTGTGCAGTCTCAGAGCCCATGAGATGATCAAGAGTCCCTTGCTGCCTGCCTTTCTTCTGCGGCAGGGACAGGGGCCCAAGCGCCTACAGAATGGCCCTCGGCCCCTCGCTGCTCGCTCTCTTGGGTCCCTCCAGTCGTGCTGGGGACAGGGTGAGGGCAGCCCAGAGACAGGACTGACAGGGCCTGGTTTGAGGCTTGGAGTCTTAGAGGCTTTGTTGCTTCTGAAGGAGGGAACAAGGCGGTTAGAAGAATTCTGAAAAGGGAAAGATTTGACCTGACAGGAAAACTTGAGCTTTTTAACTGTGAGCTGTGAATTCAGAGAACTGTGCCGTCTGGACATGGCTTTGAATCCTAGAAATCCATATTCTCGACCTCTGCCCTTTTGCTCCAGAGCCCCATGCTTTGAACTCTGCGAGGAGGCAGGCACCGCCAGGTTCTGCTTTGTAAACTCAGGTGCCTGTTGAGGCCAGGCAGGTAGCTCAGAGGAGGGTGGCGGGCCATGTGAGAGGCCCTGGGGAGCAGAGGGACGGGCAGACCTTCGGCACCCTCCTCTCTGCTCCAGCTGGAAGGTGTCATTCTTCAAACCCCACCCACTCCACTGGGGAAGAGGGTTGTCTGGGCTGGAGATGCCCGTGGCAGGACGGTCCCTTGGCTTCCCCGGCAGGCTGCACCTCCGCCGGCTGGTGAGCGATGAGACCCAGAGACGCCAGCTGGTGGGGAAGCTACAGGCTCTCGTGGAGGAGGCATTCGGGAGCCAGCTGCAAGACAGGAATGTGCTGGACGCAGCCTACGTGGAGAGGATCATCCTGCTGAGACAGGTGTGGTGTCGGGAGCTCGGGGGGACCCAGGGAGCGGGTGGCGCCCCACTCCTCCCCCTCCTGCTGCATCAGAGCCCCATCCCAGGGCGTTCAGTGACCGCCTCTTCCCCCAGGGTCACATTTGCCACCTGCAGGATTTGGTCTCCCCAGCGCACTCCTACCTGTGGACTCGCCCTGCTGTGAGTCGAGCGCAGCTGGGCGCCATCTCGGAGAAGGTGGACATCATTGCCAAGCGTGTGCTGGGGTGAGTGTCCGCAGGCTGAGTTCAGGGTTCTGCACCTCTCTTCCCTCTCTCCCCACCAGGGCCCCCTTCACTCCAGGGCTCGGCTGTCAGGCCTGCAGTACAGCCCCAGAGCTAGCGAGAGGTTCTCCGTGAGACGATCACTCACGGCTCTCTTGGCGGAAGGGCTGACCCTGAGGAGCCCAGGCTCTCCCAGGAAGAGGCGGTGGTCTGGCGCTGGGATCGGACCCACCTGGGTTCCGTTCCCGCCCCACCCCTCGCTGGCCCAGTTAGTTCACTTGCCCAGGGGGCTTCGATTTGTCCAAGTGACTGCACGTCCTTGAGCTTCCATTTCCTCATCTATAGGGTGGAGATGATACGAGGTCTTATTTTAACAGTAGCAGAACTCTCCAGATTACGAGGGCACAAAGTGCAACCAAAACGGGCTTAAGCAAGGGGGGGAATGATTGGTGTACGTAATTGCAGAGGCTAGGAGAAGAGCCAACTTGAGGTCCAGCTTAAAGCTGGGGCCAAAAATACGGCACCAAGACCTAATTTCTCCCTCTGCCCCTTTGACTTTCTCCCCCACTCCTCCACGCCCGCTACTCCTTCTGCAGGGGTTCTGTATTGGGTAGATGGAGCGTCGGATGCTCTACCAGACAAGACAAGCGCCTTTCTCCCTTACCTGCATCCAGAGCAGGCAGTTTGGGCTGAAGAGCTTTCTCCACATCTCCAGGGTCCTGTCATCCCTGGGTTTTGCTCTTGTCCCCATGGTCCATGGTGGCTCACAATTCAGCCAGAGGAAGAATGAGGGAAGGGAGAGGGGGACGGGATACTCCTCCCCCTTAGGGACTTGACTTAAAAGTGACACACTCGTTTCCACCTGCATCCCACTGGCCCGAACGCCTGTCTTACGGCCACTCCAAGCTACAAGGGAGTCTAGAAAATGTAGTTTTTACCTTGGGGACCAGGTGCCCAGCTGAAAATTGTGTCAGTACACATGAGAGGGAGAAAGGATACCAGGGGCAGAAGCAGCCTCTCTCACAGTCTCCACTGTGGTGGTTAAGACAGCAAAACCTTAGCCTCTGGCTCCAGCTGTGTCCTAAGAGTCACTCTGATGGGGCCTGATTGGCCTGGTTTTTCTGTCTCCGAACTAGTCACTGAGGCCTGGAGAATGTGATGTGCTGACTGGCTTAGGTTAGGTCATACGTGGGACCCTGAGTGGACCCCCCCCCCCCCCGCCCCCGACCCAGCCAAAGCACATGGGCTGAGGATGGAGCCAGGTAGTTCCACAGGGAGAGTTAGGGCCTGTGGAGAGAGTTATAAAGATTAAATTAGATAATAATAGCAAACACTCGTGTGGGTTTGCTTACACATGTGCCTACAGCATGCTGTGTTATATATCATATACGTTAGATGTGTACACGGATACGTGTGCATGCTATGTGTGTGTGTACACTTGAATTCAGAGCAACCTAATAAAGGAACTCCTGTTAGCCCCATTTTAGCAGGTGAGGAAATCAAGGCACAAAGAGGTTAAGTAACTTGTCTAAAATAATACAGCTAGTAAATTGAAGGAGCAGGGATTGAGACGCAAGCCGGCTGGGGCGAGAGACCGTATGTCCAGTCATATTCTCTGTTGCTTATCTTTGGTGTAAAGTACTTGGACAGCCCCTGATAGCAAGCAGCCATCACAGGTCTTCCCTCCTACTCAGCCCCCAGCAGAAAGGCAGTCCCAAACAGCAGCTTCCTTTGTGAAACGTCTGTGGATTCAAGGAAATGTGTATACAGCTCCATTCTTCCAATTTTTTGAATTTAAAACTTAATTGTTATTAATACATTCAAACCTCTTGAACCTCTAGGTTTAAAACCTAGAAATTATTTTGAAAGGCATATATCAGGAGTCCCATTTTTAATCCTTGTCCCCTGTCTGCCCTGTTCCAGAACCCTCTCTGGATGTTACTACTATTCATAACTATATCTAAATAACCCTTAGTTTTCAGCTTTTTTACACAAAAGGTACAATACAGGGAATTCTCTGGTGGTCCAGTGGTTAGGACTCAGTGCTTTCACTGCCGAGGGCCTGGGTTCAGTCCCTGATGGGCAACTAAGATCCTGCAAGCCGAGCAGTGCGGCCAAAAAAATACGATACAATAACACTGTTGTCTTTGGGTGGGATTTTTGTGTTATTTTTATTTTTTTAGTGAAGTATAGTTGATTTATAATATGTTAGTTTCAAATGTACAACATAGTGATTCAGTATTTTTATAGATTATACTTCATTTAAAGTTTACAAAATAATGGCTGTATTTCCCTAAGTGTCTATATGTGTTTTTTTGCTTGTTTGTCTGTTTGTTTTTCCCTTAACAATTTATCTTTAGATCTGTCCAGGGCTTAGAAGAGCATCCTCATTCTTTTCCCAGCTACAGCTATTCCCTTTTTATACCACTTTACTATGATTTATATAATTCATATCCTATTGGTGGACATTTGGATTGCTTCCAAATTTTGCAGTTACAGACAATCACAGTGAGTAACCTTGAATAGACATCATTAAGCACCCTTACAAGTAAATCTCCAGGATAAATTCCCAAGAGGTATTATTAGTAATAATACTCCCTTAATTTAGGACATTCCACACGAGGCTGTTAGTTCTAGTTCACTGGGCTAATGTCTTACCTCCCCACCCCTGCCATGGGGTTAGATTTTAGAGACCCTCGGGGGCTCCCACTGAAGGCAAGAAAGCTGACGCCCAAATATTTAGAAGCTGCCGGATCTCTGGAAGTCCCTCTGTGCCCACACCAAGGCCTGGACCAGCTCTAACATGCCCTGGCTGCCAGTGTTGGCTGCCTGGGGCCTGTTACTCTCACCAGCTCCTTGGCAGCCTGCTTCCCCACAGTGACATTGAGGAGTGTGTTTGGTTTTTTCCCACATTACATTTTTGGGTTTTTTTGAAGTATAGTTGGTTTACAATGTGTTAATTTCTGCTATATAGCAAAGTGATTCAGTTATACATATTCCTTTCCATAGTCTTTTCCATTATGGTTTATCACAGGATATTGACTATAGTTTCCTGTGCTCTGTGGTAGGACCTTGTTGTTTATCCATTTTATACATAATGGTTTGCATCTGCTAGTCCTAAACTCCCAATCCTTCCCTCCCCCCACCCCGCCCACCCTTGGCAACCACAGGTCTGTTCTCTATGTCTGTGAGTCTGTTTCTGGTTTGTAGATATGTTCATTTGTGTCATATTTTAGATTCCACATATAAGTGATATCATGGTATTTGTCTCTTTCTGAGACTTACTTCACTTCGTATGATAATCTCTAGGTCCATCCATGTTGCTGCAAACCACATTACATTTCATATTTTCAATATTTCCTCTTCTCCATTTCATAAATAGCAATCATGTGGTCCGGTTTTAAATGCAATACAGATGATTATGTTTCTCAAATTGAAACTGAATTGCTCAAGTACTGGAGTGAGTAAGGAAATCTGCACTAAAAGGCTTTTTGTTTCAATTCCTCATGAACCCAGTCCCTGAGCCGGTAGCCCTCCACCCTGAGCTGATGTGGGGAATGGAGTGTCTGGGCCCTTTCGGGAGCAGGTGGTGTCAGAGGTGGCGTCGAGGATCGTCTGCACTAGTGAAGATCTCCAGCCTCGGTCCCTCTTCCGTGTGGAATGACTCCCCCTGCCCTGCTCCTGTCTCTTGCTCTAACTCAGAATCAGGGCTGGGACGAAGTTTTTGCAAGTCGTGCTCTGACTAATTGGGGACTTTCTCTTGAGCTCAAACGTGCTTTGGGGAGAGGGTCTCAGCTGGACTGCCAGGAAAGGGGGGAATGGTTGCTGGCCTGTTTTAGTTCCTTAAGTGTTTCATTTGTGAGCAAAGAATGGTTGTAGCAAGTTGGCGGCAGGGACATTACTGGAGCTGGGGTCTCCCGATTTCCTTCTTTCTGCTCTTCTCCGCTACATCCCCCAGAAGTCTTGAAGCTGTGTTTCAGATCATTTCCCAGAGGGCTTCATTCTTCCATCCTATGTGTAACCCAATCCTAAGTGTCTTTTCAGATCCTCTTGCAATGTCTCTGAGCTCTTGGATGTAATAAATATTAGCTAATATTTAACTTTTTATTGAAATATAAGAGCTCATCCTTTCAAGTACTTACCATCTGTTCAGGCAATGTACTTAGTGCTTTACAAGTTTTAACTTAGCCCCACCATAGCCCTGTGAGGTGCAGACACTTATTATTCCCACTTTACAGGTGAGAAAACTGAGGCATGAAGATTACATGGCACAGGTAGTAATCAGTAAATCCTCTATGGTTTCCTCTTAGTTTCCCTATTTTATGCCCACTTGCTTGGATTCTCTGTGTTTGTAGTCTCTTGGTGGTTGTTTCTTCCGCAACTAGGATGGGGATGGGGGTAGTAGATATCCCCCACCCACAAGGCAGGCTTGAACATTGGTTGTGCTGTTAATGTATATTGTAGCTGATGGATGAATCTTCTGAAGTCCTCCCTTCCACCCACTTGCCACTGGCCCATGCTGGCCCCTTATAGACTGGCCCTCTTCTAGGCTTTTAGAAGGACCCGGTATGAGTTTAACTCAGGACATGCTGAACGGAGAACTGAAGAAGCTGTCAGAAGGTCTGGAAGGCACCAAACACAGTAACGTGATGAAGCTCCTCCGAGTGGCCCTCAGTGGACAGCTGGTGAGGCGGGTGGCTGGACTGTGCCCTGGAGCCCTCATTTATCCACTCAGCTAACATTCACCGGCAGCACTAAGCTCAGTTTGGGGGCTGCAAAGATGAATGAAACATGACCACCCCCCTCATTCAGTCATTCAACAGACAATACTTAACTGAGTACCTACCATGTGTAAGCACCATACTAGGTACAGTGGATACGGTAGTGAGTGAAACACATGTGCTCCCTGCCTTCATGGAGCCGGCGGTTGACTGGGGCTATTGGACCTACCAATCCAGCAAGAGCAGGCTTCTGGGACCCATCCTTAGAAATCAAAGCCCGTAAAATGCAGACTCTGCTCCTTGGGATGCAGGCAGCAGTGCTGGGGTTGGCCTAGGGGTAACTTCTGCAGACCAAGTTGGGTGTTCATTCCTCAGGCATCTTAAGGCAATGTTTTCTCTTTTTGTTCTTAGCAAGGACCTCCTGTAGCTGAGATGATGTTGTCCTTGGGACCAAAGGAAGTGCGGGAACGAATACAGAAGGTGCTTTCCAGCTAGAGAGAAGGTGTGCAGGACAGCAGAGGTGGCCACAGGAACTGTTCTTGTGGGACCCGCCCTCAGAGGGGAGGAGCAGGAGGCCTGGGGCCCATCGGAAGCTTGTGGAAGGAACCAAGAATGGACACACAACCTCTGGGTGCACAGGTGCATTTATGGCTCCACGCCAGGCCCATCCTTATCAGTTGGCCAGGGTCACCGAGCCCCCCTCACCTACCTGACGCTGGAAAGGAAGGCCTCACTTATGGTTCTGACACCACAGTACACAGCAGAGGTTAGGAGCTGGCTCACTGAGCAGTCGCAGCTCATGTTTTAGTCTGCTCGGGCTGCTATGAAAAAATATCACAGAATGGTGGCTTAAATAACAGAAAATGATTTTCTCACAGTTGTGGAGGCCAGCAGTCCAAGATCAGGGTGTTGGCAGGTTTCGTTTCTCCTGAGGCCTCGCTCCTTGGTTTGCAGACGGCTGCCTTTTTGCTCTCTCCTCACAAGGCCTTCCCTCTGTGTGTGCCCTCGGTACCTCTGTTTGTCCAAAGGCCCTCTTAAGAGGACACCAGTGAGATTGGGTTAAGGCCCACCCTCACGGCCCAGTTTGAACTTAATCACTTCTTTAAAGGCCCTGTCTGCAAATTTTGTCACATTCTCAGGTACAGAGAGGTTAGGGCTTCACATGTGAGTTTTGAGGGGAACACAACTCAGCCCATGCATAACAGCTTGGCAGCAGCCTGGATCCCTGGGTCCCAGTTCTCGGGCCCAGTTTGACTTTGTTTTTTAATTTATTTATTTTTGGCTGTGTTGGGTCTTGGTTGCTGCGCACAGGCTTTCTCTAGTTGCGGTGAGCGGGGGCCCGCTCTTCGTTGTGGTGCGTGAGCTTCTCATGGCGGTGGCTTCTCTTGTTGTGGAGCATGGGCTCTAGGCACACGGGCTTCAGTAGTTGTGGCACGTGGACTCAGTAGTTGTGGCATGCGGGCTTAGTTCCATGGCATGTGGGATCTTCCCGGACCAGGGCTGGAACCCGTGTCCCCTGCATTGGCAGGTGGATTCTCAACAACCGTGCCACCAGGGAAGCCCCCAGTTTGAGTCTGGAGCAATGACTGACAAGCTGGGCTGAAGTGGCTTGTTAGACTTTCTTTGGGGCTTATAAGGGAAGAACCCACAAATCTGCCCAGGGGGAACACTTAACGTTTTATACTACTCTTTGTCCTTGGGCTTGGGGCAGCCTGTATCTCCCTTCCCTAAAGTTTGTCTCTTCCTCTTTTCCAGTTCTCCCCCGGTCCTTGGATTGGAGACCTCTACCCTGCCTGCTCTGCATCTTTTTCTTCATATTTGCCTCCTTCTTCCACCCATCATTTGTAAATCACTGTCTGTGGGTTTCTGAAATGAGATGTTCTTCTTGGGGTGAATAGGAATAGCTGAAGTGGAAGGAGGATGGTGGCCGGCTACAAAGACCCCTACACAGCTACTGGGCTTCCCCTTTGTAGCCCCCAGTCATCGCTGCCTCCTGGCATTCACACTGAATAGGGCTGACTTCTGTGTGGTGTGTCATGGCTTCCATGTTGTTCTCTTGGATCCGTTACTCTGTGGGAAGCCAGCTTCCACACTGTGAAGACAGTCAGAGAGACAAGGATCAGAGGCCTTTGGACAACAGCCGTATGAATGGACCATCTCGGGAGTCAGTCTTCCAGCCCCAGTCAAGCCTTCAGATGACTGCAATGCTGGCTGACATTTGACTGCAGCGTTCTTTTTTTTTTTTTTTTAATTGGAGTGTAGTTGCTTTACAATGTTGTGTTTGTTTCTGCTGTACAGCAAAGTGAATCAGCCACACGTATACATATATTCCCCTCTTCCTTGGATTTCCTTCCCATTTAGGTCACCACAGAGCATTGAGTATAGAGTTCCCTGTACTATACAGCAGGTTTTCGTTAGTTATCTGGTTTATACATAGTAGTGTGTATGTGTCAATCCCAATCTCCCAATCCATCTCACCCCCTCATCCCCCTTAGTATCTATACGTTTGTTCTCTATGTCTCTGTTTCTGCTTTGCAAATAAGTTCATCTGTACCATTTTTCTAGATTCCACATACGTGTTAATATACGATATTTGTTTTTCTCTTTCTGACTTACTTCACTCTGTATGAAAGTCTCTAGGAACATCCTCGTCTCTGCAAATGGCACAATTTCGTTCCGTTTTATGGCTGAGTAATATTCCATTGTATATATGTACCACATCTTCTTTAGCCATTCCTCTGTTGATGGACATTTAGGTTGGTTCCATGTCCTGACTATTGTAAATAGTGCTGACTGCAGCCTTCTTGAAAGATCCTGAGCCAGAACCACTAAGCAAAGTTGCTCCTGAATTTCAGACATACAGTTATGAGATAATAAATATTTATTGTTTAAAGCCACTTAGCTCTGGGATAATTTGTTACCCAGTAAGAAATTGCTAATACACTGTCCTTTTCTAGGGGAATAGGGAAAGGGGATTAAAGAATTTGCTGAGTTTCACAGAGACCTAATCCTTGCTTGAAAAGTACATCAGATAAAGTTCTTTGATGGCAAGCAATGGAAACCAGCTCTGCCTAACTTAGGTTTATTGGAGACTTTAAGTTTATGGGAGTTTAAATTTGTGAAAAAGTCATAGACTCTATGGGAAAGCCAAAGAACCAGGTCTTGGAAAAGACAGGAACCAGGGAAGCTCTGAGCATGCAGGCAGCAGGAGCTCATGGCCAGTCTTGTCTGTGTTCTTCAGTGGGAATACATGAACTCTTAACTATTTTTTGTTATGGTTTCTCTGTATTTTTTCCCTTTCAGTTTTGGATGATTCAGCTAAAGATTCAGATTCTAAGAAGAGAGTGGTTGGGCTAACTGAGGTCATGTTACCATTCCTCAGCCAGGAATATATCCAATGGAGGAAAAGTTCCCAAGGAGAAGTAGGGTGGTTTTTCCAGAAGAAGGGGCAATGGCAGAAACAACAGGTGTTCCGCCAAAGGGGACACAGAATAATAATGCTTGCAATTTATTTTGCGTTCACATGAGCCTCAACCACTTCTGGGTTTCAAATTATGCTGGTAGGGGACTTCCCTGGTGGTTCAGTGGCTAAGACTCCATGCTCCCAATGCAGGGGGCCTGGGTTCGACCCCAGGTCGGGGAACTAGATACTGCATGCGTGCCGCAACTGGGAGTCTGCATGCTGCAACTAAGACCCGGTACAACCAAAATAAGTAAATAAATATTAAAAAAAAATTATGCTGGTAAACAGTTTAGTTCATCATCTCTTTAAATCTTCACAACCCCATGAGATAGGCATTATTATTATGGTTGTTGTTTCTATGTTTTAGATAGGGAGACTGAGGCTCAGAAAAGTTGATCAACTCTTCTGAGGTTTTAGCATGAGGCTTACGACAACCCAGAGTCCAACCTCAACTCTTGTCACTCTGAGTGACATCAGAGCCTTCGATTCTAAGACATCAAATATGCTTACAAGAAACTCTAGATCTTGGTTAGGGAATCTGACTGTTTTAACAAAATGAGTGATCAAATTGCTGAGTCGATAAAGTTGTGGCCACTTCCTCGGTTGGAGTGAGTTGTCTGAGAAGCAGCATGTATCCTCTGCTCTGGGGTTTTGCTCAGGATCAGAAGGAATGTGTAAAAGGACTTCACAGTTTAAATAACCTCAAGTCCGTCCCCCAGTGTTTTTTCAGACTATAGTGAAGTGAAGGCCATAGAGGCCAACTGTCTAGACTCAAAAACTGGTTCTGCCACTTACTGTGTGACTTCTGTAGCTCAGTTTCCTCATTTGTTAAAATGGGGGTAACAGTTGTATCTGTCTCAGCAAATTGTAAGAATCAAAATAGATGACATATGTAAAGTTCTTAAAACAGTGCCCGGCACTCAACAAATGTTATCAATTGCAGTCATCCTCATCACCAGTATTTTCATCCTTAGAGATGCTGATCTTGGTTGCAACACATAGAAACACACTCAGACTAACTTAAACCATGAAAGTAATTTACTGGAAGATTTAGGACCCACAGATCCCAAGGGCAGGACTTCCAGCTGGACTTTACAAGAGACTGGAATCTGTACCCAAAAACCTATTAGGACCCAACACACTCACCTTTATCCCTCTGAAACTGCAGTTTCTAACCTTCGTCTCTGTCTGGGTGTCTGCTACTCTCATCTTTCTTCTGCAGGCTGGCTTTCTCTTATCTCTGCAGCTGTTGAACAACTGCCCCAGCCCTAAAGCTGAATCATCTCCCCTCTGCTACACTGCCAATTCAATAACTAGTATTCCATGTCCAAAATCCCAGGAGAGAATCTGATTGGCCTAGCTTGGGTCAGCTGTCTACCCCTGGTCCAATCAACTGTGGCCAGTGGGACAGAGTCATGTAAGCAATCATGGCTGCAGGAGACCACTCTAGTGATGGAGAGGGCCGTTCCTCCCCCTGAGCGTATTCTCTTTCCATGGAGTTTATAGAGTATACCTTTGCCAGAAAATTACTATTTTTCTGTAGGCAACTTTGGAATCTCATTCATATTGCCTTTATCCTAGCTTATTTTTTTCCTCATAATGCTCATTACTATATGAAATTATATAGTGTATTTGTACATGTTTATTGTCTGTCTTACTCTAAAGATAAGATTGAGACAGGCAATAAGTTTTTCTTATTCTTGGTCGTAACCATAGCACCTGACACATTGTCTGACACATAGTAGGGAGTCAGGTAAGCTCTCATGATGAAAAAAATGTTTGAGGCCTTCATCAGTCAGATCAGTTTCTTCAGAAGTGGCAATTATCAGCTGATCTAACTCTGCCAGATTCCAACAGTTTCCCAGTTTCACTTTCATTGACTCTGGGGAATCACATCTCTTTTGCAAGATTTGCAGTTGTAGTTAGCTATCTGATCTATTGCCTGTAAATTGCACCAAATCCAGCTATCTGTGAGAGACTGACCTTTGACAAAGACTTTGAAGACTGAGATAGGTGGAATACTTCAATATAGAGGGGTGTTTAGTGGGACCTAGATTAGAAATTGTCTAATTGATTAAATACGTTTGTCTTATGATGAAATTCCCTACCTTCCCATGGACCAGGATAATAAATACTTAGAAAATGAGGACTTCCTGGGTGAGGGCAGAACCCGGAGAGGGTAGTTCATGCGTTCATGTTCATAGATGTCAGAGGACTTTACAGATGAAGTGACCTTTGAACTGGGTTCTGAGGGATGAGTAGGAGTTTCCAGATAAATGGGGGTTGGAAGGTATTCCAAACAAAAGGATGAAAGAGAATTTCACCAAGTTGGGTGGAGCCAAGGGTAGGAGTTGAGGGAGTGGGAGAAGTAGCTGAGAAACCAGGCAGAGGGAAATCCAAACAGCCCTTTGCCAGGTTAAGGGTATCAAGGTGCCATCTGATGCAAATAGCAAAACATCCAGATTCAAGCCAGCTTGAAAAGGAAGATGTAGTATCCCGCAAAGCAGAAAGTTCGGGGGTATGGCAGGCTCTGGGGTTGGTTAATTAAGCGTTCAGTGACCTCAGTGAGGACTTAGGGTCTTTCCATATCTTTGTTCTATTGGCCCCAGCATTGGCAACAGCCTTGGGTTGCTTCTCTCGGCTCACAATTGTCTGCCTAAAGTGCTCGGGCCTCTCTGCACTTCATGTTGTCAGAGAGAGCGTGGTTTTCTGCGTCTCTCTCCCCGAAAGCAAGGAAACTTTTCTCCAGCACCCTCCCCTTCGTGACTTCCCCATTCTTCAACCTGTCCCTTTGGGGAAGTGGGCAGGGGAGTCCCCATAGATCAGTCAGACCCAGAGCTGGGGGCGGGGCCAGCTCTTCCCTGGGTTCCTGGATAAAGTGGGGGTCCATTAGCGAAGACATGAGTTGGGTCTTCACGAAGTGGAAGGTGAGGAGCCACTGAACTGCTTTAAGTAGGGAAGTGACAAGATCAGATTTGTGTTTTTTTTAAAGATCATTCCGGCAGCTTTGCTGAAGAGAGATTTGAGCAGGGCTGGCCCAGGAGCGGGGAGCCCTGGTAGGAAAATGAGACATGAAAGAGGGAAACACGATAAAACCATGTTTCATCCTCACAGCCTGACCGCCCCCCCCAACCCCATCTACCTTTCCGGCTTCACTTCACTCATTCCTGCCACACGCGCCCCCTTCTCTTGTCTCCCACCATGTAAGCCTTCCTTTGTGCCCCTGTTCTGTCTGGAATACTCTTGTCCATATGCTCTTTTTTTTTTTTTTTTTTGCGGTACGCGGGCCTCTCACTGTTGTGGCCTTTCCTGTTGCGGACCACAGGCTCCGGACGCGCAGGCTCAGCGGCCATGGCTCACGGGCCCAGCGTCTCTGCGGCATGCGGGATCCTCCCGGACCGGGGCACGAACCCGCGTCCCCTGCATCGGCAGGCGGACTCTCAACCACTGCACCACCAGGGAGGCCCTGTCCATATGCTCTTCTGCCCTTTTGCCTGGTCAGCTCTCTCTCAGCCTTCAGATCTTTTTAATTAATTAATTTATTTATTTTTTGGCTGCATTGGGTCTTCATTGCTGTGCGGGCTTTCTCTACTTGTGGCGAACAGGGGCTACTCTTCGTTGCAGTACACAGGCTTCTCATTGCAGTGGCTGGCTTCTCTTGTGGAGCACGGGCTCTAGGCGCGTGGGCTTCAGTAATTGTGGCACATGGGCTCAGTAGATGTGGCTCGTGGGCTCTAGAGCGCAGGCTCAGTAGTTGTGGCACACGGGCTTAGTTGATCTGTGGCATGTGGGATCTTCCCGGACCAGGGTTCGAACCCGTGTCCCCTGCATCGGCAGGCGGACTCTCAACCACTGTGCCACCAGGGAAGCCCCAGGATATGCATTTTTTAAAATATAGAAGGCTGTAGAAGCTTGGCTTGGTACTCATTAAACTCATTATCACGGCCTGGGGATCTCCAACTTAGCCTTCATATCTGGGCAAAATGTTGGGGTCCCAGCCCAGGCCCGAGTGCCCTCCCCTCTGCCCCCTACCACCCCTTCCCCAACCCTGATTGCAGTAGGACAGCCTAGCCAAGGAGGGGGCAGCCTTCTCTATCTAGAGAACTCCTCTTGTCTTGATTTCGGAGAGGCAGTAGTGAGTGGTGGCGTGAAGCGAGGTCTTAACTCCCTGCCCAGGAATTGAACCTGGGTAGCCTGGATAAAAACCAGGAATCCCAGCCACCACACCCCCTAGCTCTTGTCCCCAGTGAAAAATGCATTTCTCACAGAGGCAAGAGCTGTAAAAACAGGTACAAAGTTTATTATTAGAGACATAGCACAAATGGGAGGGCACACAGAGAAAGTTTGTTAAGACAGAAGCAAGGCAGAGATGCCCCCAGAGAGAAAGGGTGTGGGCGTCCTCCCGAATGAGGAGGCATGCAGTAAAGAGGCGGTTAGGTCATTTATATAGAGCAGTTCTTCCAGGTCTTTGTTTACCTTTGGCCAATCACCTGGTTTCTTTTTCCACACCTGATGCCCTAGGACCCTCCCCAACGTATGTGTGCAACTTTTTTCCAAGATGGATTCCAGCCCAGGGGCCTATGGGATGGCCTTAGCATCACATATTATGGGGTGGTGCCCCTCCTTTTGACCCCCAAGGAGCTTTTATGCGCATGTGCAGTGTTTCCCTTGCCCCAAGGATGGGAAATGTATGACCTCTTGATCTTTTAACAGGGTTTAGTCCCACTGTGTCCCTGCCATAAAAATGTCCAATGTCTGACAGATGCAGAGAACAAACGTATGGACACCAAGGGGGGAAAGTGGCGGGGAGGGGAGGTGTTGGTGGTGTGATGAATTGGGAGATTGGGATTGACATATCTACAGTAATATGTATTAAATGGATAACTAATAAGAACCTGCTGTATAAAAAAACAAAATTCAGGGCTTCCCTGGTGGCGCAGTGGTTGAGAGTCCACCTGCCGATGCAGGGGACACGGGTTCGTACCCCGGTCCGGGAAGATCCCACATGCCGCAGAGTGGCTGGGCCCGTGAGCCATGACCGCTGAGCCTGCACGTCAGGAGCCTGTGCTCCGCAATGGGAGAGGCCACAGCAGTGAGAAGCCCATGTACTGAAAAAAAATAAATAAAAAATAAAATAAAATTCAAAAACTAAAAAAACAAAGTCCAATGTCTGGTTATTTACCCAATTTCTGTTGCTGGTTTTTGTTGTTTTTTTTGTGTGTGTCTTCCTGGGACAGAATCATTTGCATGACTATAGACAAGAATAATTTTCCATTGCTTTCAGTTATTTACAGTTTACAGAGAGGTAAAATAATTCCCAAGGAACCAAAATCAGATAACACAGAAGGGCTGCTGTAAACAATGCTTAGTTTTCACTGATTTCATACAAAATTTCCCAAACATGAATAATGTTACAGACTGAATGTGTCCCCTTAAAATTCAAATTCACACTCTGAAGCGCTTATCTCCATGTGATGGTATTTGAGGTAGGGCTGTGGCAGGTAATTAGGTTTAGATGTGGTGCTGAGGGTGGGGCCCTCAGGATGGGATTAGTCCCCCGATAAGAGGAAGATATCAGAGATCTCTCTCTCTCCACCCTGTGAACACACAGCAAGAAAGCCCTCTGCAAACCTGGAAGCAGGTTGTCACCAGGAACCCATCAGCAGCACCTTGATCTTGGACTTCCCAGCCTCCAGTGAGAAATGTCTGTTGTTTAGGCCAACCAGTCTGTGGTATTTTTTATAGCAGCCCAAGTTTACTAAGACAGGTAACAACTGTAAAAGAACCTGGCACACAGGGAGGAGTTCAGTCGGATAACTTCCAAATAGAAGGCAGCAATCTGTCAGATGGAGATGTGTGTCTGGACTTATTTTGCAGCTGAAATAGCACAGCAAATGTACATTTAAACTTAGACCGTGTGTTTATTTGGGGTAGGGATGGGACCTAAAATCCTGTAGCTACCTCTTACTGCTTCCACTGTTCATCTGGCCATTCAACAAATATGTATTGGCACTGGTGTGCCAGGCACTACCCTAGGTATTGGGGACATAAAAGTGTACAAAATTCCTGCTTATATTAGTGGGGTGAAGCAGGTAATTGAGTATAGAGAATGTGTGCTTCCAAGGAAAATTACACGTTGTCTGGAGAGCACACCTTTCCAGTTCCTATCCTTCCTTTCACTGCCTCAGAGATGTCTTACACTCTTAGCTGTAGATAACTGAGAGCAACGCAAATAATTCTTGCCTGTAAACAGGCAAATTGGGGAATTCTCTGGCGGTCCAGTGGTTAGGACTCCGTGCTTCCCTGGTCGGGGAACTAAAATCCCGCAAGCCCCATGGCGTGGCCAAAATAATAATAATAATAAAAATTTAAAAATGCAAATTAATTCTGAGCTAGTTTTGTGTCCACCTGCACATCTGTTCCAACATTCGTTTATTCTGTATAAACTTGCCCTTTTTCTGACTTCCCTTTTGAACGGATTATGACATCCGCTTAGTTCTCTCGTTTAATTAGAGTTAAAATATTTAACACGCGTTCATTTTACAATTCATGAGAACCATGACTTTTTTGGGGGGGCAATTACCCTTTGACACAGTAAGTAAATATCTAGTACGCTCATGGTGTAATGTGTTACGGAGAAAATAAAGCAAAGTATGGAAGGAGGTGATGGTCCATAAAGACCGTCCGGAATAAAAATGCTAGAAGAATTCGTTACCTGAGACTCAAATTTAACGGGGCGTCCTCTAGTTCATCTGGCAGGCCTTGCGAGGTCGGCTTGACCAACTTTGACCTGGCTGCGGGTCTGCAAGACCAGTCCGCGAGCCCGACCCGCGCGTGGAGGAGGGCTGTCGGGGAGGCGGCACCCCCGGGCCGGGGCCTGCGCGGAGGCGGGGCCTGGTGTGTGGGCGAGGCGCCACAGGCCCCGTCCCATCACGTGCCGACCCTCGCCTGCCGCGTCGGCAGCCCAGGAACACTCCAGACGCCGGCGGCTGAAGGGCAGGGGCGGCCGCGGCCTCGGCTGCGGGGCTGGGCCTATGGCGGCGACGGCGACGGCGGTGGCGGCGGGGGCCGGGGCCGCGGCGGGGGCCGAGTCGGCCGAGGGGCCCCCGGGGCCGGCGGCGGCGCTGGAGCTGTGGCTCAGTGAGTAGCCAGGGCCGCCCCTCGGCGCGGGCCCAGCGCCCCACGTGAGGCCTGGCTTCCCGCCTCCCTGGGCCTTTCTTCTGAGACCGGCGGCCGGACAGGTGGCCGCGGGGAGGCCGGCGCCCGGGGAGGCGGGCTGGGCCCGGCGCGGGTGGGAGGATCGCCGCGGGGAGGCCCCGAGAGGAGTCCCAGGAATCCGCCAGGGCTGCGAACCCGAGGCTGGGCGCCCTGCTCCCCCTCCTCCTCCCAACCTCCCCCAGTCGCGGTGCATAAACACTGTTAACAACATAATGGCTAAGGTTTATTGAGCTTTGCTTTTATGCCAAGCACTGTGCTGAAAAGCATTTCAGCCACTGTTAATCCTCATTACGACCCCAAGAGACAGCTTCTGTTTTTAACCTCGTTTTACAGATGGGGACCTTTCGACTTCCTCAGTTGTGCAACATACCCATCCTCTGGGAAGGAGCTGTCTCTGGCTGCCGACTTTAATGTCAAAACAAGCCCTTTACACCTCTTGTGCATGTTGGTTGTGGCCGGGTTTCTTATGTGTATTGTCTCCTGGAAGACTCACGGCAGTCGTTAAGAGTCGTTTTTGTTCCTACGTTACCGGTGGGGACTCGAAATTCCAAGAGAATAAAGCATATGCTCCTTGTATTGGGCTCTGCTGGGTGCTGGGAGTACTGAGATGCGTAACACAGGGTCCTTGCTCACAAAGACATTTTTAAGTGGGTGGTACAAGCCGACAATAACAGCACTTTGTTACATTAACTGAAGATTGGGAGGGAGCCGGGTTTAAAGTGCGGTGGTGGGAGTTGGGTTTGTTTACCTGGGCATTGTCTCGGGGACATAGCATTTGAGTGGACAATGGAGGCGACAGCGTTTCAGATGCAGGAAACTGCATGTGCAAAAGCTGGGGGAACAGGAGGGTGTGGAGCATTCTGGGAAGAAGGAGGTCATTACTGCAGGAGTGCAAAGCATAAAGAGGCTGCACTGCTAATTGGGGTGAGATCTTCAAGGGTCTTGTATGTTGCAGCAAGGAGTTCAGTTTATCCCTGATGCAGTAGGGGAGAGGATGTTGGCGTTTTCAGCCTGGGACTCTGATCAAGTACACTTGTTAAAAGCATCACCTGCAGCCATGAGAAGAGCCGAATTGGATAGGGATTGGGGAGTTCAGGCAGAGAGAGTAGATGAAAAGCTCTTCTGGTAGTGTGTCGGGGGTGAAATAGGACAAAGGTATTGGGATGGAGAGTAGAAATAATTAGCTAGTACAATCAGCAGGTTCGATGCATTAGAATAGAGGCCAGAGACCAGGAGGCGTTTAGGATGGATCCCAGGTTTCAGGCTCAGGTAACTGGTTGGTTACAGATATCTCACTTGTTGACTTGTGGAGTTTGAGGTGCTTGTGGCACAAAGAGAACCTCTCTGGGCAGTTGGTTGGCTCCAGAGAGGGTAAGAGCTGGAGGTCAACTTGGGACCTTCAGTTCATTGGCAGTGAGCTTGTTCAGGGAGGCTGTGCCCGTTAGGAAGAGTAGAGGTTTGCAGATGGAGCATGGAGAATCTCAACATGGATGAAGCAGGTGGGGAAAGCAGCCTGGAGACAGAAGGCGGAGGCTACAGGCTGGGCGTGGAGGGGGAAGCTTGGACGGTGGGGAGCTGCAGGTGGATGTAGTTGGTAGGTGGTTTTGCTGCTGAGAGAGAGAGTAGGAGGAGGAAGGAGGAGGGGGAACTTCGAATTTGGCGACTAAAAGGTTACTGAAATACCTTAGTGCTAAATGGTGGGGACAGAAGGTGGTTGACTAGGAGGCAGTGGAGTTGCAAAATCAAGTGGGCCGAGTTAGAGGCCAGCTAGCGGCCGACACAGGTTGGGGAGAAGAAGGGAACCGTGGCTGCTCAAGGAGGGGGTCCTGAAGCTCCAGCTGTTTTAGGCCAGCCAGTGTGGTCCCAGAGTTGTGAGATCTTCCAGTTGTTCAGGTAGGGCTAGAACCTGTACCAACAGCACACACCCACTCCCCAGTCTCGACAACCAAAAATGCCTCCAGACGTTACCAGATGTGCCCTGGCAGAGAGGGCAGACTCACCTCTCCCCTGCCCGCCTGAGATCCTCTGAGTCTGGGCTCTGCAGTGTGGAGTGGACTGCAGAAATGTATCTTGTAATCTTCGTGGCTGTGGGACTTGCACCTCCCCGCCCCCGCCCCTCCATAGGGCAGAGAAAGTGGACTGTGTAAACCAGACTTCTGGGGGGCTGGGGCGCAGTGGAGGTGGTACGTGGGAGGACAAGGGGTAGAAGAGCTGGTGGTGGGGCAAGGACAGGAGTGTCGTTGAAGGAAAGCACCGTGAGTCTGGACTGGATGGAGAAGGAAGTCACTCTGGGGGGGTCTGGGGACTGCCGAGCTCAGCTCACTGGCAGGTCTTACCTCAGCAGGCAAGGCAGCTGTGCCTCTAAGATCGGAATGTAATACCATGTCCGTCTCGGGGCTTAAGAGGAGTTAGTACATGTGAAGCGCTCAGGATACTGCCTGGCACACAGTGTTGGCTATTATTATCATTAGTCTTCTTAGTTGGGAGTGGCAGAGAGTAACTCATGTTGTGTTACCAAAAAAGAAAAGAAAAACGTCAGACCTAGGAAGCTGTTTCAGCAGAAGTTCATGCTTTAAAAATACAAGTAGCAGGTGTGCTAGCTTTCTGTGTGCTTTGGTGCGCAAACTACTGAGGGTCTAGGTCCAGGCAGCTGAAGAGTGTGGTTAGCAAGATGAACAAAGATGCGCAGATGAGAGCAGCCATTAACCAAAAGTTGATAGAAACTGGAGAAAGAGAACGCCTCAAAGAGTTGCTGAGAGCCAAATTAATTGAATGTGCCTGGAAGGATCAGTTGAAGGCACACTGTAAAGAGGTAATTAAAGAAAAAGGACTAGGGCTTCCCTGGTGGCGCAGTGGTTGAGAGTCCGCCTGCCGATGCAGGGGACACGGGTTCGTGCCCCGGTCTGGGAGGATCCCACATGCCACAGAGCGGCTGGGCCCATGAGCGGGGGAGGCCACAACGGTGAGAGGCCTGCGTACTGCAAAAAGAAAAAAAAAAAAAGAAGAAGAAAAGAAAAAGGACTAGAACACGTTACTGTTGATGACTTGGTAGCTGAAGTCACACCGAAAGGCAGAGCCCTGGTACCTGACGGTGTAAAGAAGGAGCTCCTACAAAGAATAAGAACATTCCTTGCTCAGCATGCCAGCCTTTAAGATTGAATTAGATTGTGTTGTTTTGTGGTTTTATTTCTGAAAGTAAAACTTGCCATAAATTAGGAATCGATTTCCCAAAATAAAATCCTTTCTTGTATGATGGTATACAGTTTTCAGTAATGATGTATACAATTGTATTGATTTTTTTCCCCTGAATGTATTATTTTAATAAACGTCTCAAGAATGAAAAAAAGAAACAAAAGTAGCAGCTTCTGGGCATTTTGCAGCTTTTCTTACCCCACTTAGTTTATTTTGGGCATTGTTCCAATGACTGCATTTAGAGCTGCCTCCTTCTTGTTAATGAAACGCCTCGTGTGCCCCATTCCTTGGGGTGCTATGCTCTGTTTAACCAGTTCCTTGTTAGTGGACACTTCGGGTTGCTGAGAGTCTTGTGCTATTAACAGCAGCCCTGGGGCCTCCTGGTCTCTAGCTCTGGTAGTGCTGCCAAGGAGGCAGTAGCTTAAGTAAAGGTAAGGCAGGCTGCTCAGTAAATCTCTCTCTTCTTCCACTCGGACCTACTCCCAGGTGAAAAGTCCTGTCCCCTAGCCTCGCTTTCATGCCTCCTTTGGGGATGGGAGTGGCTCTATTTATACTCTCCCAGCTTCTCAAGGGTTATCTTGGAGCCCAAGTGTAGATCATTCCTGTGGCGGGTCTTGCTTGGGCTTTCAGCGTGTGCTTAATTGAATGATTGCTGGATATAGGGGTCGATGTGTACCCCATGTAGGATTCCCCCATGCAGTGAGCACTGCTACGGGGCTGAGTTCTAAGTGTTCTCAAAGTGAGTGCTCCCCACAGCCTCAGGGCTCCCTTTACTAGCACAGGCTGCTCTAGCGCCAGGGTCATGACCCTGGTGGTTGGGTGGCAGCTGACGTGAGATGATTTGACTTTTGAATTAGTCACTGTTAGATGAACCATTTCAGGGGATTCCCTGATGGTCCCGGGGTTGGGACTCAGTGCTCTCATTGCTGTGGCCAGGGTTCGATCCCTGGTCGGGGAACTAAGATCCCACAAACCCACAGCATGGCCAAAAAAAGATGAATCATTTCATTCACAGGTGGAGGGCTCAGCTGTTTTCTTTCCTTCTTCTTCTTCTCTTTTTTTTTTCAATCTTTCTTTTTAAAGAAATTTTTTTGGTGGGTGAGTGCACCGTGCTGAACTGCATGGCATGCAGGATCTTCCCTGCGGTGGAAGTGCAGAGTCTTAACCACTGGACCACCAGGGAAGTCCCCCTCAGCTGTTTTCTTAATACCTCTCACCCTGTAGCACAGCGGTCCCCAACCTTTTTGGCACCAGGGACTGGTTTCGTGGAAGACGGTTTTTCCACGGACGGGGGAGTAAAGGGGGGCTGGGGGTGGGTGGATGCTTCAGCAGGTAATGCCAGCGATGGGGGAGCGGCAGATGAGGCTTTGCTCTCTAGCCCACTGCTCACCCCCTGCTGTGTGGCCCAGTTCCTTACAGGCTGAGACCCAGTAAGGTCCACCCGGAGGTTGGGGACCCCTGCTGTAGCAGACTTGAAATGCATACAAACATTGCTTTTATTAAGCAAATATATGGCAGTAGTCCTATATTTGTCCTGCCCGAGTGCCAGCTAAATAAACCACCTTGGTGCCCAGGATAGCCATTCTTTTTAATGATAAAGGCATTTGTGATGAGATAAATGCTTTTATTTTATTTAATTAATTTATTTATTTATGGCTGCATTGGATCTTCGTTGCAGCATGTGGGCTTTCTCAGTTGCAGCGAACGGGGGCTACTCTTCGTTGCGGTGCGCAGGCTTCTCATTGCGGTGGCTTCTCTTGTTGCAGCGCACGGGCTCTAGGGTGTGCGGGCTTCAGTAGTTGTGGTGCATGGGCTTAGTTGCTCCGCGGCATGTGGGATCTTCCTGGACCAGGGCTCAAGCCTGTGTCTCCTGCATTGGCAGGCGGATTCTTAACCACTGCACCACCAGGGAAGCCAGTGATAGCCGTTCTTGATGGGGCAGTGATAGGTGAAGCAAAGTAGAGTGTTTTTTTGTGGTTTTTTTGCAGTACACGGGCCTCTCACTGTTGTGGCCTCTCCCGTTGTGGAGCACAGGCTCCGGACGCGCAGGCTCAGCAGTCATGGCTCACGGGCCTAGCCGCTCCGCGGCATGTGGGATCTTCCCAGACCGGGGCACGAACCCGTGTCCCCTGCATCGGCAGGCAGACTCTCAACCACTGCGCCACCAGGGAAGCCCAGGGGTTTTTTTTTTTTTTAAATTAATTAATTAATTTTATTTGATTGCGCTGGGTCTTAGCTGCAGCTCGCAGGCTCCTTAGTTGCATCACGCGGGGTCTTCATTGTAGCATGCGGGAACTTTGTTGCAGCATGCGGACTTCTTAGCTGCGGCATACATGTGGGATCTAGTTCCCTGACCAGGGATGGAACCTAGGCCCCCTGCATTGGGAGCGTGGAGTCTTAATCACTGTGCCACCAGGGAAGTCCCAGAGTAGAGGTTTTTTTGAGTTTTTACCTGGCCAGGCCCTGTCTGGCTCCTAGCCACTCCTTGGGGTAAATTGGAGTCAAACAGACGTGGAGGGTTGCTCTGGGCTGATCAGACAGAGCTACTGGTCCTCTGGGGGTCATTTTCTCTAGAGCTGCTCAAAGCCACTGAAATAGCTTGGCAGGATGGAATTAGGTGTTCAGAGATCCAGTTAGTTCAGAACTGGAATAGCCATCTCCTGGTGTCAGCAATATGTGCAGCCAACTGGCCAGACTCTGCATAGTAAAAGATGAATCATTCATTCATTAGTAGATGTCCATGCTGATGACTATTCTGGGTGCTGGAGATGGGAAGGTGAATGAGACAGACCTTCTTCCTGCCTTAGGGAGCTGATAACTTAGTGGTAAGAAAGTCAAGGAAGCTAGTTCCCAAAAGAGGCCCTGCCTTTGCCAAGGAACTGAAGACTTAACCCTGAGAAACATTTGGGCCCTGGAATCAGGCAGACCTGGGATTGAATTTTTGCCATTTTCTAGCTTTGTGGCTGGGCAGGTTTCTTCAGTGGTGAGGTAATAGTACCAACTTCAGTTGTTCTGAGGTTTACAGGAAAGGATGCTTGGAAAACACTCAGCATCATGTCTGACCCACAGCAAAAACAAAGCGGGGTGGGAGGGCAGCTATTACTATTATTGCTATTATTTGGGAGCTATGAAAAACCTTGAGGGAATCCTTGTCATATAAGATATAGCAAATAAAATAACTTACACTTTATAGATCTTTTTGCTGCTTTGCCTTGGTTAAGGGTTTAGAACATTATTTAACCTTATAGAGGTTTTTTCCTTCCTTTCTTTGGAAAAACTGGTGACCTGGCAGTAGGGGAGGAGGGAGAGAGCTGGATTCTGCATGGTGAATTGGGGTCCTGCCTGCTCTTCTCTGCCACTAGGGCGTAGAGTCAAGTGTTGAGGTCTGAATGCCTTTTAGGTGTCAAGCTTGACCTTGTAGTGAAGTGAAACTTAATGAAGTTTAAAGGGTAAAGAATTATCTTAGATGAGTCAGATCTCCTTAATCAGACTCTCTGGAAATCACTGCCTTAAGTTTATTTCATGAGTAATTATTTTGTGCCTATGGGTATGGCATTGTACTAAGCACGGAAACATATGGCTTCTGCCTTCGTTTTTTTTTTTTTTTTTTTTTCGGTACGCGGGCCTCTCACTGTTGTGGCCTCTCCAGTTGCGGAGCACAGGCTCCGGATGCGCAGGCTCAGCGGCCATGGCTCACGGGCCCAGCCGCTCCGCGGCATGTGGGATCCTCCTGGACCGGGGCACGAACCCGTGTCCCCTGCATCAGCAGGCGGACTCTCAACCAGTGCGCCACCAGGGAAGCCCCTGCCTTCGTTTTTTTTTTTTAACATTTACTGAATATGTTGCTACCAACTTTTTTTTTAAAATATTTATTTATTTAGGCTCTGCTGTGTCTTAGTTGCGGCATGCGGGATCTTCATTGCGGCATGTGGGATCTTTAGTTGCGGCATGCAGACTTCTTAGTTGTGGCATGCATGCAGGATCTAGTCCCCCCACCAGGGATTGAACCCGGGCCCCCTGCATTGGGAGCATGGAGTCTTACCCACTGGACCACCAGGGAAGTCCCTCTGCCTTCATTTTGAATAAACTTTTGAAGTTTAAGTGTAATTAAGTCATGTGTACATACTAAAGTATAGACAGAGACTATTATAAGATTAGCTATCTTTTATTGATTACTTAATGGTTGCTGCTATACTGAGTACTTTAGACACTGTCTTTTAAAAATCTCATGGCTATCCCATGAGGAGGGTACTATTTTCCTTATTTTATAGTTGAGGAAACTGAGGCTCAGAGAGCCCAAGGACATGTAACTAGTAAGGGATGGAGCTGGAGATCCCCATCCTGAAAGAGCAGATAAGATGTGGGCCTTCTGAGAAGAAAGGGATGGCTTCTGTTTTGTGGGGGTGGGAGATAGAAAGATTAAGAAAGTCTTTATGAAGTGGCATTTGAATTGGGACTCGAAAGGTGAACGGCATTTTGAGAGATGGAACATAGGGAAAGAGCTTTGAGGAGGAAAAAGGTGAGGGGCATATGGGAATTGATCATCTAATTCCTTTGCTCTCCTTTGTTGTCTTTTTTCACTTAGGATGGAGTTGGTGGGTGGGAAGATGGGGGATTGAGTACCTGTCCTCTGAATCTCATTGTTGAGCTGTGGGGCACATGACTTCTGCGTGACATAAATGTGACTGCTGTCTGGAAAAGTTAAACTCTGGATGACTGTGTAGTCTTAAGTGATCAGAAGGGAGGAGAATTAGTAGGGGCTGGAGCAGTGGGAGGAGGGTTTTGGGAGGAGACGGAAATTCAGAGTGGCCTTGAAGAATGGATAGGATTTTGAGAGGAGAGAAGTGGACGTTCAGGCAAGAGGAATAGTGTCAGAGATGTGACCATAAGAATTACTTATTTGCAGAGCTTGAAAGAGCTTCTCTGTCAGGACCAGTAAGATATTTCACTGGAGAGCCAGGTAGGCCAGGACAGGCTGGACAGTGGGGAGTAAGGGAAATGTTATGAAAGGGCAGGATGAAGACAGTCTCAGCAACTCCTTTGTGAGAATGTGGCCTGGTTCAGTCTGCGGGCGGGGCGTGTGGAATGGGCATCCTTGTTGGGTTGCTGGCTGCGGATTCTGGCAGCAGCAGTGGGAGGAGAGGAGGAAGCTGCTACCGTCAAGCACCAGGAAGGATACACACAACCCCTTATTCCAGGAAGTCAAGGATTGCCCCTCCCTTCCGTGGAGCATGGTCTCAACATTAGGCCTTCTGACAATCCCTCTTTCTCCAGGTATCTCCTGCTCCTGGCTGTGCCCTCGTGCTCTTCATGCTCCGTGTCCTCATATTTCATCCGAATATGAATGTTCCAATGGGGGAGACCCTAGCGTGACTAGATCTGGGTTCCTTGGCCATGTGTATGGTAGCAGAGAGAAATAGCATTTTGAGGAGTGAAGACAAGGAGGTCCTCTTGTCAGACTGGATAAGCCGCTGACATGTGGAGAAGCTTCTTACTTAGGATGGTCAGGAGATTTCAGAAAAAGGAGGCTCAGATTTAGGCCTGTTACTTTGAGGATATGGTGGGAGCCGCTCAGGGCTTCATTGTATGTTCTAGTCTTCCTGTCACATGGCTAAGAAGCTTACAGGTTCTGGCCCACGCCCAGATGTTGGCCCAAGCCCGTCCTCATTGCAGGGCCAAAGTGGGGGAGTCCTGACACGGGCATGAAGAAGGTGCACACAGGCCATCCCCTGCACTGGGAGTGGAGCCCCTTTCAGGACAGTAGCGTGTTAACCAGTTGAGCTGTTCATTCAGTCAGCAAACAGTCGCTGAGGCCGTATCATGGGCCAGACACTGTGCCTGACAGTGATGATGAGTACAGGCCCCTGTCCCTTTCAGCTGTCTGCTCCCTGGGTCTGATCCCCTAGAGGTGATGTCACAGTCCTTGGCTGTTGTCATATTTGGGGGGCTAGTGGTGTGGAGAGGTGTTTGTTTCTCTTTATTATACTTTAATTTTATTTTTTATTTCCTTGACAGATAAAGCCACAGACCCAAGCATGTCAGAACAGGATTGGTCAGCTATTCAGAATTTCTGTGACCAAGTGAACACTGATCCCAGTGGGTAAGGTGACTTCACACACGTGCTTGACTTTGGGGGCACCTCAGACTGTGCATGCCTTTGTTTCTCAGGATTGTTTCACGTAGCATAGATTGTTGTTTCGTTTTTTTCTCCCTCCGTGACCTACTGAGTACATTATTTTTCTAGAAATAGCAAATTCATGTGGTTTTCTAAAAAACAAATAGTCAGTTTGTAACTGGCAGCTACTTAATACATTTTAAATAGTGTTATGAAACACTGCTCCTGAGGAGGTCTCTGAATGTTAGGGACAGAATGTAGCTAGGGTACGCAGCAATGTGAAAGATCAGTGTGTTCTCCATAATTTAAATGCAGTCTTTCTTAAGGAAAAGCAGGGGGAAAAGGGGTAAGATTTTGTTGAATTTGGTTTCTAAAGTATCTGGATAGGAACTTAAGAAATGAGTCAGTCATCCGGATGTTTTATCTCCATGTTGCTGAATATTCATTTTGAAACGAGCAAGAAGGTTGATCACATTTTCTGCTCTAGTGTTAACTGAGCAGTTGTCATATGACAGACAAGGTCTGTGCTGCTCACGACCAAGTTACTCACAGGTCTGGAAGTTGTAGGGGTGGGTTGACTGGGGAGAGGATGGTGTGCCCTGGAAGTGTAGCTATGAGAAGGGTGGGTGGGAGTCGGCCGCCTTCAGGGGCTCATGCCTGGCCGTGTGCAGTCACATCCCACCTCTGCTCTGGGACCCGAGCTCCTGGAGGAGAGGGGACTTTACTGGGTGTGCTCAGCCAGACTGGTGTGTTCCTCTCCGCCCAGAGTCCAGGTGTCTTTGTTTTCCCTTAGCTCAACCCATGCACCTTGGCTACTGGCCCACAAGATCCAGTCTCCACAAGAGAAAGAAGCTCTTTATGCCTTAACGGTGAGTTCGGCTTGCCCCTTAGCCTAAGCTCTCCTGTCCTGAGGCTAGCGTTTCTGTGGGGAAGAGGCTCTGAGAAGTTCGCCTTCACTGGCCTTGAGAAAGCAGGCTGGAGGGAGTTCCGGGCTCAGATCGCCCCATTCTAGATCTGTTTCTGGAGAGTAGTATTGAGCCCGCTTTGCGAGAAGGAAAGGAAGGCTTTATTTCTTTTCGCCCTTTTTAGACCCGGGCTGGCAAGGTCAAGTCCCACAGGGCCAGATTGGTAACATAAGTGAATGAGCTGCTGGGTGGGGACCAAGGAACTGGAGAGCCCATGCCCAGTCTAAAGAGGGCGGCTACAGTGCAGGACCTGCTGGCTGTTGCCAGGCGTGAGTTTGGGCCCAGTGTTGCTAGGACTTCTGTTTAAGAGAAACTGGGAATCTAGATTTTTAAATATATGAATTCTCTGAATTTTTCAATATTGGTGACTGATTTGAAATGTTAAACAAGATTGTGGACCAAAGAAGACATTTACAGGCGCAATTTGTCACTCAAGTGCCAGTAGGTAGCCCGTAGTTTAACAGTTCTTGGGTATTCCACGCCCAATTTCCGCCTCGAAGGAGAAAGAAGGAAGTGATTCTCTGACTGCTTTCACCTGCCCAAAGGGTCTCCTTAAAAGGTGGGGTGAGGGACTTCCCTGGTGGTCCAGCGGTTGGGGCTCCACACTCCCAATGCAGGGGGCTGGGGTTCGATCCCTGGTCGGGGAACTGGATCCCACATGCCGCAACTAGAAGATCCCGCATGCTGCAACTAAAAGATCCCACACGCCACAACAAAGATCCAGCACATGGCAACGAACATCCCGCGAGCCACAGCTAGGACCTGGCACAGCCAAATAAATAAATAAATATTTAAAAAAAAAAAAAAGGTGGGGTGACCTCAGAGTACCCCACTGAGCTATTTCCTGGGCACAAACCTGTCAGTTACAACAAGAGCAAACAGGTTCTTTTTTTTCTTAATCTAAAAGTGTCACCCTTTCTCCCAATCTTTAGTGTCCTGAGTCTTGAGCCATGATTTCAGCAAATACTTACCAGGTTTGAAATGAGCCCTGGAGCCAATGGTTTCCCCTTCTCATGGGGGTCCTGTATCTGCACAGGTGCTGGAGGTGTGTGTGAACCACTGTGGGGAGAAGTTCCACAATGAGGTGGCCAAGTTCCGCTTCCTGAACGAGCTCATCAAAGTGTTGTCCCCAAAGGTGAGTACCCTGGGCTTGGCTTCGCTCACTGTTCTGCATGCACCCCAGGTTTCAAACTCCTGTCACCCTTCTTGGTCCAGAGGCAGACCTGCTCATGGATAGAACCTGCCAGGCTGTCCCAGGTTTGTGAGAGCTGAGAGGTGAAAGCTTTCCTCTCCAAGGTGTAGGATGATGGTCATGGTCATCAGCTGATCCCCGCCCTTTGATGGTTAGCATTTTCAAATTCTCCCTTTAAAAATGGCCTTGTAGACAGGTGGCCTAGAGGGGCGAGCACAGAGGGGCCTAGCTGGTGGGCACAGGTTTCCTGGTAGAGATAACAAGACATGTTGGGTGTAGCTTTAAGTTTCCTTCTTTCCTTGTCTTCTGTAGCTTTTCTCCTGTGTCTTAGCAACACCATTCTCGGGTAACTAACATTGGTGGAACCTTCCTTTGCTGCTTCCCAGCAATTCTGATACCAGCTGGGTGTCCTGTGATTTAATTCATTTCTGAAAATAAGTACTCAAAGTTAGGACAGACCCTACAGGTTAGGAGCTCAGTCCTACCTAGACTACACCTACCTCAGACACCAGTCATAAGTCTCGGGGATGCCCAAGCTACTTGCACTTCTGCCCGACCAACTACAAGTTCAGAGCTTCCTCTGACCGCCTCTGCCAGGTTCCGTCATTCACTAGAAAGATTCACAGAACACAGGAAAGCACTATACTTACTAATATTCTTTTACTGTAAAGGATGTAAATGCAAGAGATACATAGGCGAAGGTCTTGGGGGTGAAGGGGGAGCAGAGCTTCCATGCCCTCTCCTGTGGAACCTGAGCATACCACCCTCCCAGCACATCCATGTGTTCAACCAGAAGGCTCTCTGGACCTGGTTGTTTCGGAGTTTTTATCTGGAATCATGTGGGCATGATTAATTTAATCACTGGCCATGTTATTGAACTCAGTCTCCAGCCTCCCTCTCCTCTTGGGGAGGTCAGGATAGGGCTGAAAGTTCCAACCCTCTAATCACATGGTCAATCCCTCCCTTGAAACTAAGTGCCCACCAGGAGTGTTTAGCAGAAACTCAGGTATGGTCCATGGGGGCTCATTGTAAATAACAAAAGACGTTCCTGTCACTTAGGAAATTCCTAGGGTCTTTGAAATTCTGTGCCAGGAGGAACTGAGAACAAGGGTCAATATATATATATATATATATGTATATATATATATATATATATATATATACAAATATATATATACATATATATGTATATATATATTTTATTTCTTCAAAACATTTAAGTTTCAGCAATTCCTTTCACTTTACCTTATTTTCATTCCAAATACATTTTTATTCTAGACTTGCCACAGTCAGATAATGAGTGTCCCCAGTGGCTCTAACCTAGGCCAGTATATGGTAGGATTTAATTTTAGTGGCTTTATAGGTTGATTCTTTGAAACCCAGAAAGAGCCCTGGAAATGGGTGCCAGGTAATTCGTCTTCTAGCTGTGCCTCAGCTCTACCAGCCTTGGGCAGCTCACTTCTCTGGGTCTCAGCGGCCATCTCTTTAGTGATAGTGTGGGCTGGGCAGTCTACTAATGAAACTGCACAACTAGGATGGGATTTGAACCCAGCCAAAGCTCAGATTGGGACTTGAATGCACAGGCTGGGACTCAAACCCACTGTCTTTTTTTTTTTTATCATTATTATTAATTAATTAGTTTATTTTCAGCTGCATTGGGTCATCGTTCTTGCGCACCAGCTTTCTCTAGTTGTGGCGAGCGGGGGCTACTCTTGGTTGCGGTGCACGGTCTTGTCATTGCGGTGGCTTCTCCTGTTGTAGAGCACGGGCACTAGGTGTGCGGGCTCCAGTAGTTGTGGCATGCGGGCTCAGTAATTGTGGCTTGCAGGCTCCCGAGCACAGGCTCAGTAGTTGTGGCGCATGGGATTAGTTGCTCCGCGGCATGTGGGATCTTCCTGGACCAGGGCTCGAATCCGTGTTCCTTGCATTGGCAGGCGGACTCTCAACCACTGCGCCACCAGGGAAGTCCCAAACCCAGTGTCTTTTAATTAAAATCAATCACCTGGTGTCAGGACTTACTGAAGCTCAGGTTCATTATGTCTCTGCACAGAAGGAGTTCAGCAAGAGGCAAAGTGATAGGCAAGAAGTAGATTTATTAATATAGGACGCCTGTGAGGGATACAAGTGCGCAGGCAAGGTGGCTCTGCCCCGAGAACTAAGTGGGAAAACAGATTTATTTAGAGAGATATACATTCCAAAGGTAGAATGTCTCAAAAGGTGAGAGCAGTCCTGAAATATGGGGTGGTTAGTTTTTATGGGTTGGGTGATTTCATTGGCTAACGAGTGGGAGGATTATTCCAGCTGTTTTGGGGAAGGGGCAGAGATTTCCAGGAATTGGGCCACCGCTCACTTTCTGGCCTTTTATGGTCAGCCTCTGAACGGTCATGGCACCTGTGGGTGTGTCGTTTAGCTAATGTATTACAATGAGCATATACTGAAGTTCAAGGTCTACTGGAAGCCAAATCTTACACCATCTTGGGCCTAATCGGTTCTAACCAGTTTATGTCGTATTCTCAACAGCTGTGTCATTCTCTAAAGGTTACGTCTTGCCGCCTTCCCTCCCGTCTCACCAAGTCCCTTCCAGCTCTGTAATTCCCTTTCCTTTTTCAGTACCTAGGCTCCTGGACCACAGAAAAAGTTAAAGGAAGAGTCATTGAAATACTCTTCAGTTGGACAGTGTGGTTTCCAGAAGACATCAAGATCCGAGATGCTTACCAGATGCTGAAGAAACAAGGTCTCACTACCATTACTTATGTTGCATTCCCTTTTCACAGTAGTTGTTCCTTCTTGCTTTTTTGTACGCTTTGTTAGTTTGGGGTGAAAGCTGGAGATCTTGTGTCCAGTAGATACAACAATAGAGGCTGACGCAGTAATTTTGATCCCTGGAAATGGGTAGACCGTTCCTTCCGGTTGACGGGAGTTGAGCTAGGTTTGAGATGGTTGTTGCTGTAGTTACCCTCACTATGCCAGGTTCCAGACTCCTCTAGTGTTAGCTTGTGTTGAGGGTGGAGGCTGACTTGCTAGAGCGTTTCTCTCAGTATCTGCTCTACTCTCAGGTTTGGGTCTTCCTCTTACTCTACACCTCAGAGGGGGTCTTATTCCATCGCCTTTCCTGACAGTAGACCCTTACTACTTGTTCCTCAGTGCCCGTAGCCTGGTGGTGGTGGTGCTGGTTCTGCTGTGAGTAAGCCTCAGTCTCAGGCAGGCATGTGTCCCTGGTCTTGGTGGGACCTGTTTGTGATGCTGTCCCATCCCGACTCGGGTCTGGGCCGGGACACGTTGCTGCCCCTCCCCCAGGGGCACAGGCTTTTCTTTTCTTTTTTTTCCAGCTCAGTAGGTTTTCACCACTGTTCTAAGGACAACAGGTTTGGTGTCCTTCCCCCAGCAGTGTGAGGCTTTTCTGTCGGGAGAGAAGGATTTCAGTGGGCCATCAGGCCTCTCCCATTCTCTTTTTGTGAGGCCTTTGGAGAATGAGCCTATTCCTCTTGCGTTGTGAGCCCCAGAGTGTGTCCTGTGTAGAAGCTGGGAGTCCATGTTCCTTTTCTCTTGGGCTCTGTGGGAGGGGCCTGGATTCAGCATGGACTATTTTTCTCCCTGTCGCATACACTCAACATTTTTAGGAGTATTAGGGATTCTACACTAATTTCTGGGCTCTGGGAGGTTGTATACCTGCATAAAACGATCAGTATTTGTATAGTGTAAGGCCCGTTGACCACTAGCCTTACGGTCCGGTTCTGCTCTGATTTAGTTGGCTCTGACCTCTCCAAGTTTGTACTGGTTCCATGGATTCTCCCAAGGGAGGATGCAGAGCCTTGATCATACCCTGGGTGTATCTCTGTAAGGTCGTTGACAGTGTTTTCCTGGTGGGACATCAGGAACCAGGAGTTTCTGGGCTTTATACTGGATCCTGCTGAAGTCAACGGGTACCTATATCTGTATATTCATGAGTTGCATGTTTTAGGAATCATAAAGCAAGACCCTAAACTACCAGTGGATAAAATCTTGCCCCCACCTTCTCCCTGGCCCAAGAGCTCCATCTTTGATGCCGATGAAGAAAAGTCAAAGGTAAGGAGCTTCTCCCTGACCTTGGTGGCCTACCTGGGGTCTAACCAGACCCCTTCTTTTTTTTTTTTTTGAATTTTTGTATTTTATTTTATTTACCTTTTTACACAGCAGGTTCTTATTTGTTGTCCATTTTATACATATTAGTATATATATCTCAATCCCAATCTCCCAATTCATCCCACCCCCACAGATCCCTTCTTTTAGGGACTCTCCTGCAATGTCCCCTGACCCCAAACCAAAGTGTGGGAGAGTGTGGGGAGGTGGGTTTTGAGTTCCCTGTGGAGCAGAGAGAGGTAGCTGAAGGTCTGGATGTTTTCTTTGTGGATGGGCCAAATAATAAGTGTCCTGTTCTTTATATCTTTCACTTTATCTGTTCAGTGTTCCTGAGGGAAAGAAGGTACGAAAGGATAACCCTAGTGGGTAATGTGGGTCGTCGGTCATATCCAGAGTGTGGTGTCGGGGGAGGAGAGTGGGCAGTAAAGAATTGGTTGTATGTTGGCTCAGATCTTTTTAGTGTCAGTAAGCATGATCTCACCCATTTTCCTTCCATTTTTGTCTCCCAGAATTGTTGCTCCTCAGACATCAGTAAGGAGAGGGAAGGGAAAAGCAAGGTGGTCCAAACCTAGGCCAAGACCCAGGGATAACTCCAGGGTGCCCCTGAAAGGTGGCAGTGCTTTTGGTCATTAGCGTTCTTGGTCCCTCACAAGGTCTGGTGAGTGTAGAACCAGGAAGACTGCAGTCCGAGGAGGGGTCTCTTCTGGTACCCTCTGCCTTCCAGCTGCAACTGTCAGCTGTACTCTTCCCTTGGATCGAGGTGCTCACTGTGGGCAGAGTGAGCAGGGCTGTGCTGGGTTCTGGGCGGCTTTCCCTCTGGCTCCTCTCCTACAGGTGCTTCACCATTGCAGAGGGTGGGAGGAACGGGGGAGGAGGTGTGGCATGGACTTCTCAGAAAGATGGTCTTGTGTCAGCTGCTTAGACTCCCTGGCACTCAGTATCTCCACCTGTCCTGCCACCCATCCAACAAAGAGTGAGTGACTCCTCTACCTGTTGGGAATAAGGTGGACGAGATCGCCAAGGTCTGTCACATCATAGTATGCGGTCCAAGACAGCCTTGGCACTGTTGACATTTTGGGCCAGTTAGCTTTCTTGTTGGAGGTCGTTAGGCACTGTAGGATAGAGTGTGTACAGTATCCCTCTAACCGCTAGATGCCAGGAGTACCCCCAGTTGTGACAACCGAAAATGTCTGCGGACTTTGCCAGAGGTTCCCTGGGGACATCCACCGCCCTACCCCATGGAAAAACCAGTGGTCTGTGGGTATGGTCATAATCCTTAGGTTACTGTGTTGTGAGGATTTGGTAAGGTAATGCGTATAAAATGTGCGAGCTGTTATTAGTGCTGACTCTGCTGTTGCTGGTGCTATCAGTCTGGGCCGTTTGACACAGAGGGAATTGGTTTCACCTAGTGTTGTTCCCTCTTCAGCTTCTGACAAGGCTTCTGAAGAGCAACCATCCTGAGGATCTTCAGGCTGCAAACCGGCTGATCAAGAATTTGGTCAAGGAGGTGGGCATTTTCCAGGGGGTTCTGCAGAAGCAGCACTTGACAGGGGCTGGACAGTGTATATGTGTGTGTGTGCTGGAGGGTGTGGGTACACAGTCGTCTGGGAGAAGGGATGGCTGCCTAGCCCTGAACCGGGGAACAGCTGTGGGCTCCCTGAAGGGCAGCAAGGTGGTGACTGGAAGCAGAAACTGCTGTGTGTTTCTCTAGTACTTCCGTCTAGGAACTCAAAGCATTTCACAGACACCAGTTTCCATCCCAGCGACCGGTATTGGTGTGGATAGAATCCAGGTTTGGGAATTTCTTTTCCAGAGGGATTTAGGCTGGTGGTACAAAGGAGTAGTCCCAGCTCCCCAAACTGCATTGTCTGTCCCAGGAATTCCGGGCCTTGGGCATCTTCTCTACCTGCTGAGTGAACACTCCATTCGCTCCGTGTTTTGGTGGCTTCCCTGAGCTCTGCACAGTGCAGCGCCCCTTTCCCGGCGCTTGTTCAGGCTTTCTTCAGAGCTTCTACTCCCTCACTTCATCCTCTTTCTCCCAAAAGGAACAAGAAAAATCAGAAAAGGTGTCCAAGAGAGTCAGTGCTGTGGAGGAGGTACGGAGCCATGTGAAGGTGCTGCAGGAAATGCTGAGCATGTACCGCAGGCCAGGGCAGGCCCCACCAGACCAGGCAGCCTTGCAGGTACTCTTTTTAAAACTAAATTTCAGGTGGCACTGAGTATCACTTACATACTGGGAATACACATATATTTCAAGAAGTCATCATACAATCAAAATTTATGTCCCTCAGCCGCCCCCAACTTCCTCATTCCCTTCCCTTCTGTTCCTGCCTCTCTCCCCATCCCCAGGCAACCACTGATTTGTTTTCTGTTCTGGTTAGTATATTTTTCCTAGACTCTTATATAAATGGAATGATACAGTATTACACTTTTTTTTTTGGTCTGGCTTCTCTTCTCCCTCTTGGCGTTATTATTTGAGACCCGAGACCCATTCTTTTTTTTTTTTTGGCTGCACCACTTGGCATGTGGGGTCTCAGTTCCCTGACTGGGGATCAAACCCATGGCCCCTGCTTTCAGAGCGTGATTGCAAAGCAGTGTTCATTATTATCATTTTTCACATTTTTATCGGAGTATAATTGCTTTACAATGGTGTGTTAGTTTCTGCTACATAACAAAGGGAGTCAGTTATATGTACACATATATCCCCATATCCCCTCCCTCTTGCGTCTCTCTCCCACGCCCCCTATCCCACCCCTCTAGGTGGTCACAAAGCACCGAGCTGATCTTCCTGTGCTGTGCTGGGGAGCGCAGAGTCTTAACCGCTGGACCGCCAGGGAGGTCCCAGTAGAGTATTCCTTTTTACTGCCGAGTGGTACTCGTTGTATGCGTATACCACAATGTGTATATCCGTTCATCTGTTGATGGATATTTGGGTTGTTTCCAGCTCTGGGTGATGATGAATTAACCCGCTGTAAACAGTTGTATACAGGGTTTTGCGTGAACATACACTTCCCTTTCTCTTGGGTAAATGCCTCGACGTGGGATTGCTAGGTCATCCGCTGCATGCACAGTTAACTCTAACAAACTGCCAGACCGTTTTCCAGAGTGTTTGTGTCATTTCGTATTTCTGAAAGCAGTGTAGAGATTTCCCATTTCTTCACATTTACACGTCTTGGGATCTTTCTTTTTTTATAACACGCTTACTGAGAATTTACATAACAAGCTCTGTTTTATAGGTCGTGTATGAGAGGTGTGAAAAGCTGCGGCCCACCCTGTTCCGGCTGGCAAGCGACACCACCGACGATGACGATGCGCTCGGTATGATGTTTTTTTCTTTAATTAAAAATATATATATATATATTTATTTTTGGCTGTGTTGGGTCTTTGTTGTTGTGTGCGGGCTTTCTCCGGTTGGGGCGAGTAGGGGCTACTCTTCGTTGTGTTGCTCAGGCTGCTCATTGCGGTGGCTTCTCTTGTTGTGGAGCACAGGCTCTAGGCGTGCGGGCTTCAGTAGTTGTGGCTCGCGGGCTCTAGAGCACAGGCTCAATAGTTGTGGCGCATGGGTTTAGTTGCTGCGCAGCATGTGGGATCTTCCCGGACCAGGGATTGAACCTGTGTCCCCTGCATTCGCAGGCAGATTCTTAACCACTGCACCACCAGGGAAGTCCCTTGGTACAGTCTTATTCTTTAGGCATAGACAGCACCCAAGAGTGCAGGGCAGACATGGGGCTTCCTGCCTTACTGCTGACGCAGAAACAAGACAGTAGCCCCTAGGTGTTATGGTGGTTGGGCTTGGGGAGGGTGTGGCCTGAGTTGATTCTTCTGATTTCCAGAGGAATCTACTATGTTTGAGCAAGAAATGAGCCGCAAGTCTGAAAGCATAGAAAAGGGTGGAAATTTACCATGTAGATTGGGTGTGAAGGGGATAGAAGAAAGAGCGGCTACAATTGAAGGCTTGAAGAAAGGCTGAACATTTCTCAGAGGTCTGAGAAACAGCTGCGAGGGGCTCCTTGGAAGATTTCACACCCAAAGTGCCTTCAGGGGCTGGGTGGGGAGTCTAAGTGAGGATACCAAGTGGAAGGCACAGGGGAGAACTGTAATCCTGTACACAGGTATTGAAACGTTTAAAACTATTTTATTTTATGGAAAATCTCAAAACACATAAAAGGGATTTATTCTATCCCCATGTACTCTTCACCTTTTGTTAATAATTACCAACTCATGGCCTGTCTTTTGATCTTGTTTTATCTGTACTGCTTTCTCCCTCCATCTTCCCCCCTACATCCCCAATTCTATTTTTTTTTTATTTTAATAAGATCTGGCACCTTATTAGATGTCTGTTCGATGACTGTCTATGCATTTACTTTTATTTATTTATTTACTTTACTTATTTACTTTTTTATTTATTTTTAAATAAATAAAAAATTATTTATTTTTTTATTTACTTATTTACTTTTATTTTATTTATTTACTTTACTTATTTTTATCTTAGTTTTTTTATTATTTTTAAATAAATAAAAAATTATTTATTTATTTATTTACTTTTATTTATTTATTTATTTACTTTACTTACTTATTTTTATCTTAGTTCCCCGACCAGGGATCAAACCCGTGCCCCCTGTAGTGGAAGCGCAGAGTCTTAACCTCTGGGCCACCGGGGAAGTCCTCCCAATTCTATTTTTAAGCAAATTCCAAACATTTCAAAGTAACCAGTCAGTGTTCAGATTTTCCTGGACATTTTTCCCTCTAATCATTCCTTGTTGACCCTCTTTCTTTTTTTAAAGTTTGTTGTAGATCAGTATCAAAAAGAAAAACCACGCTTTGTAATTGGTTGATATTTAAGTCCCTTTTAATGGGTAACCCCCGTTCTTTTTTACTTCATGCATGAAAAACATTTGACTTGCAGAGTTTCTCTTGGTCTCAATTTTCTGATGGCATCTCCCATGGTATTTAATGTTTCTCTGTTCCTGAGATTTCTGAAATTCCTGCTTTCTTATAACTTGGATCAGGAGGCTTGTTCAGATTCAGGTTCAAATGGTAGGGCGTGTGCTGGGGAGCAAGAATGCTTCACAGGTGATGTGAAGAGGCCCATGGTATCTGGTTTTCTGGGTTTTATGTGATGTAATTATTGTCTAAACCCGTTATTTCCTCGGGTTGCAATGAAGTCAGAGGTCACAAAATTTAAATTTTAATCACCTTGCACATGCCAAATAAAACACTTTGCCAGGTGAATTCAACCTCGTGTTAGTTCACAACTTCCATCCAGTTTAAAAATTGACAGGAAATGAATAGTTGGTCGCTCTTGCAGTGTTTTCCTAGTACCATGGCCTGCAGTGTTATGCATAGCCCCTGGCCCTGTTGCTGTTCTGTCTCTCTCCTAGGAAAGGCTTTCTTGCAGGTAAACCAGATCATGAGATACTCTTGACATTTCTGAAATCCACTGCGTATTTTATACTTACAGGATGTTTCAATTTGGATGTCAGATTTTCATCAGGAATACTTGATCTGTACTTAGATTTTATAAAATTTACAGGTGAAAAAGTAGATTCGTGTACCAGCTTGTTTCCTACACGCTTCCCAATAACTGAATAAAGTACCAAAAATTTTTTTTAATATTTGCATCCACATTGACAAAGTAGCTTTAAGTTTTGAATTAAAATTAAAGTTTTAGTTCCTCACTTGAAAGACCCATATTTCAAGTGTTGGCCATCATATTGGACAGTACAGACAAAGAAAGTGAAAAAATTTGGTTCCTCCTACGTCCTGCGAAGAAAGTGTTGAGGTTCAGGGACTGACTGACTGGGTGTGCCAGGGGACTGATCTCGTGATCTGGGGGCAGGAGGCATGGATATACTGAACCTGGTAGAGCCGTGTGACAGCTGCTTTGTGGAGTGGCTTAAAAAAGGCTGAGATTGTTGGTAGCTAAACCAGGGGATTCTGATTTTTCTCTCATTCTTCAGCGGAGGTTCTCCAGGCAAATGACCTCCTCACCCAGGGAGTTCTGCTGTACAAACAGGTGATGGAGGGCCGTGTCACCTTTGGGAACACAGTGGTCAGCTCTTTGGGAGACATACCTGTCTCCAGAGGTATGTGCAGAGAGCCTCTCCCACCCTCTGCCGTGGGGCAGCCTGCAAACACCGGGAAAGAAATGGATCCCTGAACTCTCTGGGTTATGGTATAGAAATGAGAGAGCATGTCCTCTTTTCCCTTTCCCTTGAGAATTGGTTTTATCTAGCCAGCCTCTGCCCCACGTGCCATCACGGGTTGACTGCTAGGCTGGAACTAGCTTTGGCTGTAAACAGAAGCGGTGGCTACACCGTGCCCAGGTTTGGATTGCACCTCTCATGAGTGCTTACTTATGGGAGCTCACACCAAAAAAAATACGACCTTCTTCAGGTGTTTCCTAGTGCCAGGCTAGCTAATCGGAATCATCTGGAGTACTGGTTAAAATGCAGATTCTTGGACCTTCTGAATCAAGACTACTTAGAGCTGGGACCCGCATTTTTATCAAGCGCTCGAGATGATTCTGATTCACTGTGGTCAGAACCTCAAAGGCCTCTGACCTGGAGCAGTCAGCTCTGCTACTGTCCAGGTTGAATGGACCGTTAGAGGATTCTGTGTTTACTGGGGTGGGAAGGCAGTTCCTCTGGTTACCTCGTATTTCAGATGCCACTCGAGGCTGTAAGTCAAGCCAGTCAGCTGAGGTGGAAGGTTCATCTGGGGTGTGCTTAAGGGTGGGGTGATGTGATGTCTTTTGATTGGGAGGAGGCCTGAGGGAAACTGGTAACCTTTAAGTGGAGACTTTGCTCTTATTCTGACTGACTTATTTTCCTAACTGTCTGTTTTCTAGTCTTTCAGAATCCAACAGGCCGCATGAAGAACTGCCCCCTGATTGACTTGGAGGTGGACAGTGGATCCGAGCTGGCTGGGACTGTGGCTCCATCTTTACTGCATCACGACCTGGCAGCCTTAGGTGAGGGTGCTGTTTAGGGGCAGCAGGCACAGAATGGTCCTGATTCCCAGGGAGAGAGTAAGCCCATTCCCCCTGGTGAGAGTGTGCCGGTTTTTAGAAGGAACTGCGTATACCGGGAAGTTCAGAGAGGTCCTCCCTGTACTCAGTCTCAGATTTGCCATGAATGAGTTGAATGACTTTGGGTAATTTGTTTTGTCTAGACTTTCTAAATGTTCTAGAAAGGATGATGGTATCAGTCTCCCATTCATATCAGGTAGAGCTACGGATGTGCATCTCACTCTGTTCCTTCTTTACAGGGATCAGTGATGGCCCAGTTACCAAAAAGGTAAGGGAGCTCTTCCTAGGGAGCGGAGAGGAGAGGGGAAGCCCCTCAAACCTACCTTCATGAGGGCAGCAGTGCCTGGGGGAGGGCGGAGGGCTACAGCATAGCCTGGTGGCACTGTGGACTCAGAGGTCCAAAGCCTCTTTCTCATCCTCACCTCTACTGTCTGGCTTGAACCCCTGGAGGGATTTTGCTCTCCTTCTTCCCTACCCTTTTCTGTTGTATCCAGGCTCCTGCTTACTAAAGGTCTGCTGAGGAGTCATGTCCTCTTGACCTTTCTCCACCTGCCCCAGGAAATGTAGTAAGCCTGGGCTTTGGGGTCAGGAGAGCTGTGCCACAATGTCACCATGGCTCATAGTCACTCATGCCCTGGCCTTACTTTAGTCATTCCTGGTTTTGACAGGTTGCGAGTCAGAATTGCGGTGAGGAAAAGAGGAACACTACCACCAGCACACTGCCGGGTGGTGGTGTCCAGAGCCCTTCTGCAGAAAGGAACTTGCTGGATCTCCTCTCCCCACAGCCGTCTCCGGGACCTCTGTGAGTCTTGTGGGCAAGGAGCGTAGAAGAGTGGCTCCTGTGTACGGTGCTCGCTCGCTGCGCGAGGCCAGGCAGCGGGGCCCAGGGCTGCTGCTCCCCGTGAAGGGCTGCTTCCTTTCTGTCGGAGTTCAGTGTGTTCTCCTTTTATTCCGCATCCTAAGTCAGGAAAGTACACGTTTGGCCAGGACCTCCAAAACGCAGTTTAAGGAGCAACAGCAGTGATGATGATGATGTTTTTTGTCTTTATAGGTTTTTTTTTTTTTTTTTTCCTGATTTCAGTGTAATTTGAAGCAAAGCTTGATTACTAGAGAAATAGATAATATAGAAAGTCCCAAATATCACTCTCTAAAGACAATGTTGAATGGTCCTTCTTTGCTTTTTTTCTACACATGTAGTAATGTGTTGCTGTGGCTTATTTTTACACAAATGAGATTATAATTTACAAACTGTACTCCACTGTGGTTTTTTATATCACACATCTTGGATGCGTTTTCATCAATTTATGTAAACTTGCCTCATTCTAATAGTTGAATAATAATTCATATACATATAAAATATATATTTAATCATTTCCCTCTTGTGGATATTTACATAGCTTCCAGGTTGGAGGAACCTGGAGTGTCTCTATAGTACAGATTTATAAAAGTAGAGGTGCTCTTAGGTATGAGTATAAACATATTTTCATAGATCCTGTCCCTTTGCCTCTGGCAAGGCTGGAACACTTTGCCTTCCCCCAAACAGCCTGAGAGCCTGTGTCCCTGGTGGAGACCACAGAGCTGGGTGGAAATGGAGATGTGCTGGGAGGTCATTCTTGTTAGTACCCGTAGGGGGTTTCTTCCTAGTTTACTGTTTATAACCACTTGACATGGGGTCAGTAATAATTCTAATTTTGGTGGGTTACTTACGTCTGGAGTTTGGTTTTCCATAAATGTTTTTGATTTGTATTCCAAATGGACAAAATCATGAAGTATGAAAGAAGTGGTCAGTGTAACTTGTGCTGTCATCTTCCTAGCTTACGTCACGCTGGTGATCATGTATGGGAAACCATCTGACTGAGCTACTTGTTGTCAGAGACTGCCTGACAACTACAACATTAATTACTTTATTGGGTCCTTATTGTATGCACACATTCCGCTCAGTCCTCTTCATATACTTTCTCATTTAATTCTTGTAACAGCCTATGAGATAGATACTAAACTGTTTCTATTTTACAGTAAGAAAACTGAGGCATGGGTTAGATTACTCGTCTAAAGTCATACACCCGTAAAATATATACATACACACATATACACATGCATATATATATTTATTTTTTTCCCCTTATTTTTCACAAAACCTAATCAGATTCCTGGAATTCTCTACAGTTTTTGCCAGTCTTGATATTATTTCTTTGCAGGAATTATATTCCGCAGAAAAGTATCCCCAGGGAAGTGCCACCAGGTACTAAGTCCTCTCCAGGTTGGTCCTGGGAGGCTGGCCCATTGGCTTCTTCTCCGTCTTCCCAGAATACACCTCTGGCTCAAGTGTTTGTCCCTTTGGAGTCTGTTAAGCCCAGTAAGTACAGTTTCACCCTTTTTTTCCCTTTCTGTTATTATGCATTAAACTGGGGAAGATGAGTCGGGGAGAGATCCTGCCTGGGGACAGAGGATAAGGCGGGTGGCCCATGTCTCTTAGCTAATACTTTTTTTAGTTTTCTCTGTCTTGGAGTTGACACTGAAGGATATTGGCAGGCGGAATTTAATTAGGGGCCTTGAATCCACTTATGGAGATGATCTTCATTTGGAATTCAAGAAGGGAATGTTCAGTGTGATCTGAAATAACTCAGAAGAGGTGGAATTAGAAAGGAAGAATTTGGCTGGTGATCCTCTTCCTCTCTAATGATCCTCATTAAAGCAGGAAAAGTAGCTATTAACCTCCCTTACAAAGAAAAGGAAACGGAAGGCCCAGCTAAGTAAGGTGAGACTGCCTGTGGTCAGCACGCTGGTATGTGAGTGGGAAACAACTGGGGTCTTTAGATCTAGGGCCTGGGCCCCTTCCTTGGGCACAGGGCCTTCCTGTGGCTCAGTGTGGTGAGCTCAGATTACAGAGGGCCCTGGAACCAGGCAGAGGAAATAAAGTCAGCAGTGGGGGCCCTTTGCATACTTACTTTATTAATTTTTATTTAAACATAATAAATGTTCATTGTTAATTTCCTGGTTTTGATAATTGCACTGTAGTTATATATAATGTTAACATTTGAGGGAGCTGGGTGAAGGATACATGGGAATTCTTTGTGTTTTTGTAACTTTTTGTAAATCTGAAATTATTAAAAAACAAAATTCAATATAGTTTTAGAAAAGATAGAGCAGAAAATTAAAATCATCTATACCGTTACCACCCAGAGATGAAAGTTCTATTAATGTCTTGATGTATTTTCCTGTTTTATCCATGTATGTATGTTTAGTAAATTGTCACCATAGTATATATACTGTTTTATATCCTGCTTTATTTAATATTTTAAGCTATAGCATTGTTTCATGCCCTTATTCTTCAAAACCTTGATTTTTTAAAAATGAATTCATTCTTATGCCACTAACATGTACTGTAACTCATTTATTCAGTTTCTTTCTGAAGGATAATTTGTTTCCAGTTGTTTACTGTTATAAACAGTGTTACAGTGAACACCCATTGCAAAAAATGGAGATCCATTTTTGAAACTTTCCTGATTATTTCATTAGGATATATGCTTAAAAGTGGAAATGCTGGGTGTAGACATTTAAAATTTTGATCTTCGTCACTAAGTTCCTTCCTGGAAGGGGGTTACCTTTTTCCCCATAACCTCACCTCCATACCTCATGAATATTTTCAGTCTTTTAAATCTCCGACAGTTTCATTGTCAAACTATATTTTTATAATGTGCGTTTTGATAAGTGATGTTTGGCATGAAATAAGGATCTTCATTAAAATTTCTTCCAGTTGGTTAGCAAGCTGCCTGCCATTTATTGAATCAGCCAGTGATTTTCAAATATATGCTCTTGACATGTTAAATTCTCGTATTTGGGTCTGTTCTGCATGCTGTTTTCAATTGCAGTTTCGTACATATCTGAGTATTTGTTTATGCAAATAGCCCTACTCTCCCTTCTTTTTTAATGGTTAGTCTAACGTATCTTTTCCCAAAATTAACTTACGAATCATTTCTTAGCTAAAGTAGAACAATCCCTTTAGTATTTCCAAGACCTAATTAATTTGAAGAGATCTACTGTCTTTATAGTTTTGTAAAATTAAATATAAGAGATGTTATGTGTATGTAGTCATACAAGAGAAACCAGAAGGATATAGGCCCAGATGTTAGCAGTGCTTGTTTCTGGGGAGTATTAAGGGTGTTTTTTATTTTCTCCTTTATGGTATCCTGTATTTTCTGTAGTGTTCATACATTATTTTAATCGTAATCATTTCTTGCTCAAAAAAATGCTTGTTTTTTTTTTTCTTAAACTGGTACTGGATGGTTGGATGGAGGGGAGAGATCAGTTTGGAATGTCACAGGAGTCCAACTAGAGGTAACGAGACTTAGATTATGGTGGTGCAGAGGGTTAATTTCAGGAGCTGTTCTGACTGGAGAAGCAACAGGATTTGGTGATAGGTGCACATCTCTTTCAAGCATGGCTGCTCTTTCAGGGGAGTCTGTAACAGTGCTAATCCTTTTGGTCGGGTCCTTCTCTACCAGGCAACCTGCCTCCTCTTATCGTGTATGACCGGAATGGATTCAGAATTCTGCTCCACTTTTCCCAGACTGGGGCCCCTGGCCACCCAGAGGTACAGGTGCTACTGTTGACCATGATGAGCACGGCCACCCAACCTGTCTGGGACATCATGTTTCAAGTAGCTGTGCCAAAGGTGAGTCAGCGGCTGGCCCGCTCCTTTGAATTTTTCAATAAAGGCTATCATTTTTGAGCACCAGGTCCTTTGCTGGGATGTTATCTATTAGGTGGAAGGGCTAGAATCTTCACTCGAAGTAGGTTAAGATAAACTGGGAGTTTTGTTGGCTCATTTAACTGAGGACTCCTGAACGTCTGACTTCAGATATGGCTGGATTCAGGTAAATTCTTAAACAGTTCCTTAAGAATCTGTCACTTTCCATCTCTTGACTTGGTTTTTCCTCTCTGGACCCTGTTCTCTCATAGACTCCCTCCACCAAGCAGGAAAATGGTTATCAGCAGCTCCAGAGTTACATGGTCCTTATCGCTTTTTATCCCAGAAGGAAACTCTCCCCTGACATGAGGCATGCATATTGATTACCTAAGGAAGGGCTAGGGTTGGCCTTGTTGGTATTACTTGCATACCTTGAACCAGTAACTCGTGTTAAGGGGTATGAGGTACTCTGGCCAAGTTGCATGTTATGTTTTTTTTCTCGAGGGAAGTAGCTCCCCACAGATTAACAGCCATACCAGAATCACAAGAAATGGGCAAGGGGCCTGTCCTGAAAGGAAGGATTCAAAGCAGACAAAAATAAACTATGTGTTTTCTAATACGCATGGTAATTTTATAGGGCATGTGCTATTATTCCTCTATCTTATAAATTAAATGATCAATCCAAGGTTCAGAAAGGTTAAATATTTCGCCCCAAATCACAGAGCTAGTAAGAGGCAGAGTTAGAATTCAACTCAAGATATGCTCTCACTCTTCATGCTGCCTCTCAGAAGCCAACCTTTGATCACACAACTTCAGATACATTCCATGTATGAGTGGAAGGGCTTTTGGATCCTTTCATCAATTGGTGGGGTGGAGGCCAAGCTCTCCTGTTCACCTGATCTCCCTCATTAAAGCTGTAGTTTGTTAGGAATGAGTTATATGTTGGATTCTTTTTGCCCCCAATAGTCAATGAGAGTGAAACTACAGCCAGCGTCCAGCTCCAAGCTTCCTGCTTTCAGTCCTTTGATGCCTCCAGCAGTGATCTCTCAGATGCTGCTGCTTGACAATCCACACAAAGTATGTTCTGGTGTCTGTGGTAGCAGGGAAACGGGGGCCCCTGAACTCTAGGGAGGCAGCTGGGCAGGTGGAGAGAGGTATATTGAGGTCTTGCTTTGGTTGGGATGGTGGTAGAATGTCCCTGGCCAGAGTCCGTTTTCTTTTGGGGCTTATTGAAAGATCTGTGACCAGATTGTCATAGCTGGGGACCAAGGGAGTGGTACACACTCTCCCTAATCCCATGGAATTCTCTGAAAGGGTGAGGCCAATCTGTCCTCTTAGCTGGTCTCCAGGACTGCAAAAGCGTGGGAGGATTCCCAGGATGTAAGCCTGGCTCCCTTTGTGTTTGTAGTCCCAGAGGGTCAAGGCCAGGGTATGCCTGTCATACAGTTGCTTGAAGCCCTCACTTGGGTGGAGTTAACATACATATACTGTTACTTGGTGACTACGAGGTGGGTAAAGGCTTTTACTCTGGGCCTGTCTCTGTGTTCACTCCCCACTAATATAACATCTTTTATCTTTGCTCAGGAGCCCATCCGGTTACGGTATAAGCTGACATTCAACCAGGGTGGACAGCCTTTCAGCGAAGTAGGAGAAGTGAAAGACTTTCCAGACCTGGCAGTCTTGGGTGCAGCCTAACTCCTCACTGGACAGACCCTGCCATTCAAGCTTAGGCCAGTGTTACTTTTGCTGTCTAGATAGGACTAATCACAGTGATGTAGTGCAGAGTGCCAAGAGTTCTATCCTGACATCAGGCTCTGGATGCCAACCTCTGACTTATTCTGCAGATATTGTGTGTGTGTGTGTGTGTGTGTGTGTGTGTGGCCCGGGGGCTGAGGGGCAGGGATGTGGGCGGTGTGGGAAATGCTAAAGCATTTCTGATAACCATCTGCTACGATCATATCTGGTTCTGCATGTTGGTGGACACTGATGTCCCTGCCTCAAGTTGGAGGTTTTATAAGCCAAAGTTGTTGTTGTTGTTTTCCATGTATTATTATCTTTTCATTCATCCACTCTGTGCCTTGTCAGCCTTTGAAAGACTTGGTTGCTCCCAGGCTGCTGTTCTCAGGGACCTTTAAAGGGACCTGGTTGGTCTTGGGGCAGAGTGTCTTCTGGGACACTCTCTTCCAAGAAAGACCTTGTCTCCATTTCCATTAGCGAATGCTGCTTGCATGTGTTCAGGAAGATCTTCTAAATGGAATGCTTGTTGCACTGTGTTCTAGGCGAGGGGCTGCCACTAGACCAGAGGACCGCGCTTGGTGGGCCAATCATGTCCTTCACCACTGTGCCTTAGAATTGCCCATAGATGGACCCTTCAGGGCAGAGGGGAAAGCAGATCCCAGGCCTTATTCAGGCCTCAGGTTCCATGGGTCGGGCAGCCTGTCTGGACCCTTCCTCAGGACCCTCATCTCCATCCTCATCCTCTTTCACCACAAGCATTTACCCAGAGCTCTTTGATTGTGACACCATGCCAGTCGTTGTAAATCATAACTAACAGGTTCGCCCTGGCCTGTTGACTTCACAATCCAGGATGAAGAACTGTGATGCAAATGAGATACGAAGTGAGTTTAGCAATGAAAAGTGATGACTAAATACAGAAAGTCATTGAATAAATACCCGTGTAGCAAATACACTTTGTGGAGTTTTGAGTAAGTAGGAGATGCAAAGCCTGTTGCCTTTAGAGATAATAGGCTTGAAGGGATCATTCATCTGTTGAAGTAAGGAAGACTTCCTGAGGGATGTGGAACCTTAAGAACTGCTTCAGTGAAGAGAAGCCCTGAGGATCTGAATGAAGCTGGAAGAGAGGTGGATTCTTGTTACAGTCATGGTGTGAAGGAAGAGTTCAGGCCTGCAGTCAGTTAATACTGAGCACCTACAATGTGCTAGGCATGTGTGCATGTTTTACAAGTCTTGCTTGGCCTGATGGATGGGTGAAGAGAGCTGAGCCTGGCTCAGATGGCCTGATGAAGGATGCAAGATCCAAGCAGCTCACCTGGCTGGGTAGGATTCTGCCTCAGAAACTGCAGGGCTCTGTTTGGGGCTCTTTGTCACAGGATCTGGTACTCTACAGTCTGATCTTTTACCTGCTACATATAGTTGGAAATGTGCCAGCACTATGGTGGGGCTGAGAGCTGTAAAAAATCAAGGTATGTTACTTTTAAAGCAAATGTGAAAACTCATAAAACAGATAAATGATGGGGTGACTTCTTCATTTGGCGTAACTCATAAGGTCCATTTTAATCTAAAATTTTGTGTTCAAATATTCTATATAGCTTTTATAGGCTCTAGCTGTTTCATAAAGTCTCCTAGAGGTGCCCATCATAAAGACGATGCCTACCTAGGACTTCCATCAGAAATGGGTGAATGAGGGCTTCCCTGGTGGCGCAGTGGTTGAGAGTCCGCCTGCCGATGCAGGGGACACGGGTTCATGCCCCGGTCCGGGAGGATCTCACATGCCGCGGAGCGGCTGGGCCCGTGAGCCATGGCCGCTGAGCCTGCGCGTCCAGAGCCTGTGCTCCACAACGGGAGAGGCCACAACAGTGAGAGGCCCGCGTACCGCAAAAAAAGAAAAAAAGAAAAAAAAAGGGTGAATGAGACCTACACATGAAAAAACCTTTATCACATAGTTAAAAGGTAGACTCACTGCGTGTGAACGTTCTTCTGTCTTCTGGGAGACAGACTCGCAGTGGTGCTCTGCTTAGATAGAGTTGGACAAGGGTAAGGGGGTAGGGAGGTGGGTGTCCTGAAAGTGGCCCTGGTTTATGTTATCAGTGCCTTCTAATTATGAAGTTCAGCGACCACTTAAGAAGAACCAACCCGTATCTTTTATTCCCTCAGCAAGTTGTTGTTGACTAGCTACTGTGAGCCGAGCACTGCTGTAGGCACTGCCGATACAGCAGTGATAGAAGGTCCCTGCCCTCGCGGGTCTTCTGATGGGGAGAGACAAATCCATAATGTGTCTGTTGGAGAGTTGGCACTGACCATCCAGTATTTTCCCCTATCCTGAACTCTTCCTTCTGGATCCTGCTCATCCCTATTTCTTGACCTACCTCTGACTGTTCTTTTCCCTCTGTCCCTTAAATGTGTTTCCATAGCGTTTAGTCCTTAGGACTTTTCTAGGCATTCTGGGCAGTTAACTACTAGATGGGTGGTAGACCTGTATCTCAGGCTTCCACCTCCTTGCTGACATGAGGTCCATATTTTAAGCCGTCTAATGGATATCTATCTGGAGGTTCCACTGTTGCCTCCAAGTGCTTAGAATGGAACACAGCCACTTCTCTCATTCTCTCTCTGTTCTTTTATTTGAAAGCACCTATCCAAGCCTTCATAGGTCCTTGATTCTTGCTTCATCTCCATCCTCCTCAATACTTTTGTCTCGTCTAGTCTATTTCTAAATAGTATCACATCTTGCATTCACATTGTCACTGCCCTGGTTTTGCTGTTTTTTTTTTTTTTTTTTGGATGGTGCCGTAGCCTGCCTCTCAGTTCTCCTCTGAGCCATTATACTTGCCAGCATCAGAATTCTGTAACATACCTGGGCACTTGACCCCTGCTGAAAAACTGAATGGCTTCTTAATGCCCTAAAAGCCTTTGCAGCCAAATTCAAGTTTACTCTGGCGTTCGGTGCCCTTCTGTAACTTTGTTTGCTCCTTACCCTTCTGGCGTCATCTGTCAAGAATAGAGGACACTTTGCCAAAGCCACAAGAAAGTCCCTTCATGTTTTGATAATACCACATTTTCTCGTATCTCTTTGACTACACCTGTAATTGACTCCTTTTGTGTCGTCAGTGATTTAAGATTGGGCTAAAATGCTGCTCTATCTGTGAGCCACTCGTTGAGAGTAGATGAGCTGTGGATTTAGTAACGTTGAAAAAAGGATAAATAATGACCAAAAATATGAATATTACCCGTTAAAAATAAAGTAGTGTAAATTGAGAGATCAGACACGAAAGGTTAAAAGCGAAGGTGATATTCTCATACAAATAGTGTTTAGTACAGCGTTCATAAATCACAAATTCTTAGAATATATCTAATATAGAAGGTGCTTACCCAGGCCCAAAATATAAAATTCTACAAACTAGTGTGTTTGTTTTAAACTAAGAAGAAAACAATAGAGTGCTAGCCATAGTTTGTTTCATATTTTTTTTAAGCAGTAACAGCCTCACCTCTTTCATCTGGAGAGAGACGGAGTCAAGTAGATAAGCAGGAAGTATCCTGAGAGAAGATAAGGCCAAGGTCCAGAGATCTCATCACACATTTAATGTAAGCTGAAATGGAAAAACTCCAGGCCTTTTAGTTCCCTTGCCCAATGCATTCCCAGCTATACCATGTTCGTTCTGAGAAAGCTTGCATCTAAAAATGTGTACACATTCTGCTCCTTTGACTTTTATTCTTGAACACTTACTTTATCCCACAGCTAGAGGTACTACCATGATTTTAGAAGCTGAAAAACATTGCAGTGTTACAGGCTCCAGATACATAGGCTTTTAAAGTTTGAGGTCTTCTGAAGCCCCAACAGTTTGAAGTAATTAAATCAACCCTTACTTGTAATTCCATTCTTTAGCTTCACGTACTACCTCTAGCCATGTGACCTGAGACAAGTAATTTGTCCTCTTCCGCTTCCTTCCCTGTGAAGTGCATAATAGGACTGTTTTGAGAAGTGAGTTAATGAATGTGAAGGGACTCCAGTACTTCACAGGACTAAGCTAAGACTCATATTTCATTTACTGTTTGCTTGTCCACCTGGCTTCCAATACATGAACAGACTTGACTTACCCATAACTTTTTTGGCCGTGCCGTGAGGCTTGTGGGATTTTAGTTTCCCGACCAGGGATCGAACCGGACCCTCGCCCCCTGCAGTGGAAGCGCGGAGTCTTCACCACTGGACCGCCAGGGAAGTCCCTATGACTATTTGAAGTTTACCTCATGAAATCAAGCAAATATTTTAATTTTTGGCAAGGTTCAGATTAATACTGAGATGCAGTAAATGTCAAGGATAGAAAGGTAGCAAAACTTTGGAAACCTTACGCATAAGTCTAGTCAAAAGCAGAAATCCGTAACAATATACTTAGAAACTAATCAACACTTCCTATAAAACATTCAGTTAAATTTTGTAAACAAGACTATGTAATTCTAAAATTCATAACCCTATCACCAAAATCTGAAGCGGATACCTTTTAGTCTATTCTTGTTTCTGAATGCATAGGTAAAATATTAACTTTAAAGCTAGTGGCAGGACTTCCCTGGCGGTCCAGTGGTGAAGACTCCGCGCTTCCACTGCAGGGGGCACGGGTTCGATCCCTGGTTGGGGAACTAAGATGCTGCAAGCCACGTGGCGTGGCTAAAATAAGTAAAGCTAGTGGCGTATTGAAAGAATACACTGTGTAAAGCCTTTGGGAGTGCAGTCGGCCACATTAATAGCTCAAATGGACAATTTGATCATCTCAATAGATGTAGAAAAGGCATTTTCTCTCATTCGTTGTTTATTCCTAATAGAATCAAACAACCAGCATGATGTTTAATAAGGAAATGACAACAGTGGCTTAAACACAAAGGTTTATTTTCTCATTCAAAAGAAAGCCAGAAATAGTCCCAAACCATTTGTGGTGTCAACGGAAAAAAAATGCACAACTTAAAAGTTGAGAATTTTATTTGGCAGACCTACTGAGAATTGTAGCCAGCGATACAGCCACTCATAGCTCTGAGGGACTGTTCCAAAAAGGTAAGGGAAGTGCCAGGATATATAGGCGTTTTTGTTGGGGAAAAAAACAACACTCTCCCCCATGTGTTTAAACATCAAAAAATTACTTTTAATCACAAAAACAGACATCTCAAGTTAATGATTTTAGTGCTTTTCTATGTATGGGAAAGATGCAAGAGCCTGGACTCTGAAATCATTCCTTTGATGCGTGCCTTAACTATCTAGGGCCAGTATCTTGTTTTTTTCCATTCTGATTCCCCTCAGAGTACACCACAGGGGCAGCTGCCATGGTTGATGGCTTTATGGCTGCAACATCCTTTGTTTACGGAAGTGGCAAGCGACATTCTTAGGCCCTAAGTCAGCACCCAAGGATGTGCTCCTCAACATTATGTTACAAGCTTTAACTGCTGACTGCTCTAGGCAACAGGAAGGGAGTGGGGGAGCCAGGAATAGAGGAAAACTGCTGACGTTCTTAAGGTTTCCTGGAAATTTTATATGATATTTGCATTCACATCTTATTGGCTTTTTAGTAGCGTGGCCACTCCAAGGTGCAAAGAAGGCTAAGAAATTGTCATATTTGCATACAATGCCACACACTTGGCTAAGGAAGAAGGGGAGATTGGATATTGTAACAATTTATCTGTTTACCATAAGACACTATGGCCACCTGTTCTACTGTTTAAAACCAAACAACTCAGGTATTTGTATGTACGTATGACTGTTTATATTTGGGTCGTAGAATTACAGATTTGTTTTCTTCAGAATTTATCTGAATTTTCTAAAGTTTCTAAACTGAAAAAGCATTATTTTTAATTCTCAATGTTAGTTTTTCAAAACTAAAACAACAAAAGGTGGAAATTCTTCCCACCAACCGATTACCCTCCTAGGAGACAATATTACTAGTTCCTCATCTGTCCTTGGAGATATTCTAGGCATTTTTAAACAAATGAACTGTTCCACACTTTGCTTTTTTTTTTTTTTTTTTTGCGGTACGCGGGCCTCTCACAGTTGTGGCCTCTCCCATTGAGGAGCACAGGCTCCGGACGCGCAGGCTCAGCGGCCATGGCTCACGGGCCCAGCCGCTCCGCGGCATGTGGGATCTCCCCGGACCGGGGCACGAGCCCGTGTCCCCTGCATCGGCAGGCGGACTCTCAACCACTGTGCCACCAGGGAAGCCCTGCTTTTTTTTTTAATGTAATAATATAGATGACTTGGCGATAATGCCATTATCAGTATGAACTGTGTAATAAAAAAGAACAGCCCCTGCTTTCCTCTCTTCTGACCGCAGATGGCATCAATCACTTATATGTTGAAAGTGCTTGGCATTAAAACTGGCACATGAAGTTGCCGATAGTTTCCATGCATCTCCAGCCTCTCACTTCCACTGGCTCCATTCCTGTGGGCCCAAGCCTGCTTGAGTCTTCCCTGCAACCCTCCCCCTTCCTCCTGCCTTGTTTCTGGTAGCCCTGCATGGTAGAGTGAAACAAGCATGGGTTTTGGGGTCAGGTTAAGTTTCTAGTTTTCTTGCCACCTTGGGCAAGTCACTTAACTCGGCCTTGGTTTTTATATCCTTAAATGGTAAAAATGTTAAAAATATACTTCATAGGTTTTGGTGAGGATTTAATGAGGTCACCAAGATACCAGACATGATAGGTACTCTTTAAATATAGGTGCTATTATTTCTCCTCAAATTGCCTCATCTGAGATTTCTCTTTTTTAATTTACTACGTTAACTTGTGGTGACTTCCATTTCGTCACTATGTTCATTTCAAAAGCTCTCCTGCTCTCATGGAAACCAGTGAAATTTTGCTAAGGATACTAATAACCTAATATTTGCAGAGACAGCAAAAAGGGTTGCATTTGATAAAATCTGACCATCCTCTCTATATTTGTAAGATTAGGGTCAACTTCAGGAAATGGAAAAAACTCAAGGTAACAGTGGCTTAAAAGATACTTAGATCGTATCGTCTGGCAGTTCTGGAGGCTAGAGGTCTGAAATCAGGGCCATGCTCACTCTGAAACCTGCAGGAGAATCCTGGTGATCTGCGACAGTCTTTAGCGTTCCTTGGCTTTTAGCTGCATCACTCGTCTCCGCCTTCATTGTCATGTGGCGTTCTTCCTGTGTGTGTCACCCATGACCATCTTGTAAGGATACTGATCATATTGGATTAGGGGCTCACGCTACTTCCGTAAGATCTCAACTAGTTTCATCTGCAATGATGCTATTGCCAAATAAGGTCACATTCTGAGGGACTAGGGTTAGGATTTGTATCTTTTCTGGGGGGTCAGCGGGTGGAGACACAGTTCAACCCACAACACTCTCAAGAACCCCAGAGGTAGTGAAACTAGGACTGGTGTGCAGTCCATGGTCAGGCACCTAGATGCCGTCAATCTGTTGCCCTGCCGTGAGTGACTTAATTCCTAAAAACACTTCATGGTTCAAGATGACAGTTATAATTCTAGCCATCACGTTCACATTCCAGCCAGCAGGAAAGGAGAGTAGTGTATACGCCATTCTTTTAAGAACATCTCCTTGAAGTCCCACATAAAAGTTCTGCTCACGTTCCAGTGGCCAGTACTTAGTCACATGGACACACTTAACTTTTTTTTTTGGTTTTTTTTTTACAGCTAATTTTTAACTTATTCATTTACTTATTTAATTTTAACTTTATATTGGAGTATATTTGGTTTACAATGTTGTGTTTCAGGTGTATAGCAACGTGATTGTTATACATATACATATATCCATTCTTTTTCAGATTCTTTTTCCATATCGGTTATTACAGAATATTGAGTAGAGTTCCCTGTGCTATATAGTAGGTCCTTGTTGATTATTTTTTATACAGTAGTGTGTATGTGTTATTTTTTTTGGACACACTTAACTTTAAAGAATGCTGGGAGATGTCTTTGTCTTGAGAGGCTATGGACCCGCTGGGGAGAACAGAATAGAATCAGGAGATATCTAGCAGTGTCCGCCACACACTCCTGATGCTTTCCTGTCCCATGGCTTTCTGATACTCTTCTGATTCTTCCCCCAGTTCTTCCTCCCACCCTAAGCTTCCAAATATAGGCATGCTGCTAAAGGCTTTGTCATTAACCTTCATTGCTACTCTACTAAATCTCCCTGAAGTACAAATCTGACCCTACTACTTCAACCTTTTGATCATTTCATTGGATTAAGTAAAACCAATTTCCCTAGCATTCAAGGTTCTCCATAGTATAGCCTCATCCAGTCTTGGCCTCATCTGAATCTCATTTTCCCTTCCTGGAAAATAAAAATAATACCTGCCTTGACTCCAAAGGCTGTGAGGATTAAAATGGAAGTGTAAGGGAAAGCAAGTTTAATCTGTAAAGGTCTGTAAACATGTAAGGAATCTAGTGCTCTGTTCCTTCACATGGATGGATGGGTCCTGTGCTGTAGCCAGTCTGGACTCTTCCCTGACCTATGAATCTGTCTAGTAGAAATGGAGAGGCTTCCACACATCTTCTCTCAGGAGGAAGACACAGTCTCTTCTGGTAAACCTGGTTTATGCCAATGATCCAGACATGCAGCTGCAACCTGATTCTGATCACTGGGCATTTTTCTGATATCCTGTTATTTTTCAGCTGTTTCTTTCTGTTGAGTGCTCTGCTTATGGGACAGACTCACCTGCTAGACAACAATATTATATACCTTTGGCAGGGGCTATTAAGGTATGTACCATGTTATGATGTGCTGGCACACCTCCCTATACATGGGGTAGCAAGGAAATGTATTAACCAAATTTAAGAACCCAGAGGGAGTGAGTCTAGAGCTGGTATGACAGTCCCAGATCTTTCAGTGTCCTCTCTTTCCACTTCCAACAGCCGTTCCTACCAACCTGTCCATAAGAGTTCCTCATGGGCAGGTGTGGTAAGAAGCAAAACTCTTCCACATGAAGCCAGGCTGGTGACCTGGACAAGCATTACGCCCATTTAGGGAAGGGTGACTCAGTTTTGGCAAGTCTCAAAAAGTGTGGGCTCAGAGGCAGAACTTTTGGCTATGGCCCAGTAAGGAAATTTGCAAGCCCTGTCTCCAAAAAGGCTAGCTATAAAGCTAGACCAATTTGACAAAAACAACCATTTCAGTGCTACAGAAATCAAAGTAGATAGCAATCTGAGAAGTGTTTATGCTTGAAAAGCCACTGAAGTTTGGGTAAACAACATTTGCAGTTTCTGTCATTCTTCCCTGGGGCTGCATCCAGCCTCTCCCTTGCACCAACTCTGTAGGATTGATATCTTCTTTGAAATGATGTTAGCAGAAGTGACGGTTGCTGTGGTGGGCAAGTGGGGAGGGCCAGCACTTCCACTAGTTTGATGTTATGGTCATCATTAGAAAAAGCATGTATGTTGACGAAGATGTGCACATGTACATCAGGGACCAGAGAGAGCCCAAGCTAACCACACAATCCCAGCTGACACAGGCTGCATTCACATGCTGAGGAAACAAAGGGGTACAGTGGAAAGGAAAAGCTGGGACCAACTTGAAAGTGACCTGATATTTTGAATGTGCTCCCTTACCCACACACAGATCCACTGACAGGACAGAAGCCCTACTAGCTCAAAAAATTTGGTACAACTGTAGTCTGATCATTAACTGCCTTTCAGCTATGTAGACACAGGAAGTCAGATTTTAAAATAAAAACAAAAAAAAATAGAGCCATCAGACGCTACACACCATAGGGGAGAAATTTCATGAATTTATCTCAGGCAAGCTACTAAACAAGCAAACAAAAACAGGAACAATCTTTGGGGAGTCCAGAATCTAGAGTTGCTACAATATATTATCTAAAATACCTAGTTGTCAATAAAAAATTATGAGATGTGCAAAGAAACAGGAAGGAAAGATCCATACTGAGGGAAAAAGCGGTAAATAGAAACTCAGTCTTCAGACAATGGATTTAACAATCAGCATTCAAAGTAGCTAATATAAATATGTTCAAAGAACCAAAGTAAACCATGTTTAAGGAATTATAGGATGATTCTCAATAGCAAGGCAGTATAAAAAAGAAATGGAAATTCTGGAATTGAAAAGTACATAAATTGAGATGAGGAATTAACTAGAGCCTCTCAACAAAAATTTGGGATGGCAGAAGAAAAAGTCAGTGAACCTGAAGATAGGTCAGTAGAAATTATCCAATCTGAAAAACAGAAAAAAGAAAAATAAATAGAGCTGCAGAGATATGTGAGACACCATCAGGTGTCATACACATAATGGGAGTCCCAAAAGGACAACCAAGAGAAAGGGACAGGAAAGTTATTTGAAGAAATAATATCCAAAACCTTCCCAAACTTGCTGAAAAACAATCTGCACATCCATAAAACTCAACAACCTTCAAGTAGGATAAACACAAAGAAACCCATATACATAGACACATTAGAGCCAAACTTAAAAACCAAAGCGGAAGATAGAATCTTGAAAGCTGTAAGAGAGAAATGACATACAATAGGTTCATAATAGATTAACAGCTGACTTACTTCTTATTGGAAATAATAGAGGTCAGAAGGCAGTGGGATGACATATTCAATGATCTAAATATGAAAAGAATTCTATTTCCAGCAGAACTGTCCTTCAAAAATGAAGGCATGGGCTTCCCTGGTGGCGCAGTGGTTAAGAAGCCGCTTGCCAATGCAGGGTACACGGGTTCGAGCCCCTGTCCGGGAAGCCCGTGCACCCCCAACTACTGAGCCTGTGCTCTTGAGCCCGTGAGCCACAACTACTGAAGCCCGCGCGCCTAGAGCCCACGCTCTGCAACAGGGGAAGCCACCGTGATGAGACGCCCACGCACCACAACAAAGAGTAGCCCCCGCTCGGGCAACTAGAGAAAGCCCGCGTGGCAGCAATGAAGACCCAAAGCAGCCTAAAATAAAATAAAATAAATGAATTTATTTAAAAAAAAAAAAAAAGAGCTCAGGCTCCAGTAGCAGGCTTGGCTGAGTTCAGCTCCCACAGCGCTACCTTCTAGCTACGTGACATTGAACCACTTGCTTAACTGCCTCAGTTCTTCCTCTTTAAGTTGGGGGAGGATAACAGCACTCATAGGACTGTGAGTATTAAGTGCGCTCATACAAGTAAGGTCTCTAGCGTCAGCACATATTTAAGTGCCCAAAAGTCACTTAAGTTAGCAGAGCAAGAGAGACGCCCATACCCTCTGGCCGCCCGCCCGCCACGCTTCGCGGAAAGCAGGCAGTCACTATAGTAACGACCCCCTACTTCCGGAATAAGTACGGCGTGCGGCGAGGGTCCATCCCAGCCGTATACATCAGCGAGCTGACTGAGAGGCAGTGGAGAGGCTAGTTGGCGGCGCCGTCAATCCCGGACCGCCGCCTCACAGACCCGCGCGGGTGCTCTCGCAGGGCCGCTCGCTTCTGCAGCCTCGCGGACGCCCAAAGCCAGCCCTTCAGGCCTGGACGCTGGGGTGCGGCGGTGCAGCCATGGACTTCTCCAAGTTCCTTGCCGAAGACTTCGACGTGAAGGAGTGGATCAACGCGGCCTTCAGGGCTGGCCCCAAGGAAGTGGCGGCCGGGAAGGCGGACAGCCACGCGGCCACCCTGGTGATGAAGCTGCAGCTGTTCATCCAGGAGGTGAACCACGCCGTTGAGGGTAAGCGGCCGGGCAGGGCTCCCAGACGGGCCCGGGGCCCCCGGGGTTGCACGTAGTGGGCCGTAAACGTCGGCGCCTCCCATGGAGAGCGAGCGAGCCCTGCTCCGGTTCTCCCGCAGTGCTTACCGGGATATCCAGGAGGAGGTCTCGCTACTCCTCTCTCTCTGCAACACTTGCGGACTTGGGATCTTGGTTTTCCACCTCTGGCGGTGCTGTCAAGTTTCCTTTTAAAACTTAAAAGAGTGAATTTTAAGAATATTAAATAATAGTCAGCTGATCCTTACATTTGGCAAAAAAACATATAGAAGGTGTATAGGAATGACAAATCTGGGAAACATTGTTTTAAAGGATTTAAAAAAATATATTTTATTGAAGTATAGTTGATTTACAATGTTGTGTTAATTTCTACTGTACAGCAAAGTGATTCAGTTTTATATATATCTATATTTATATCTATATTTATATATACACATTCTTTTTCATATTCTTTTCCATTATGGTTCATCACAGGATCTTGAATATGGTTCCCTGTGCTATACAGTAGGACCTTGTTGTTTATCCATCCTGTATATAATAGTTTGCATCTGCTAATCCCAAACTCCCAATCCAACCCTCCCCACCGCCCCTGTTTTAGTGGATCTTTATGTCAGTGGGAAGATGGGCTGTCCTGACGGGAGACTTTTAAGTATCGATTTCACTAACCAGAATAGTGAATTATAAAAAATAACACACCAGAACCATTTCATTAACTCCTCGACCTGGTTTTCATTCACTGTATGTTTATTCAGTGCATACTGCAGCCAGTCTCTCTGCTCGGCTCTGTGGGAAAGAGGCTCAGACTGCCCACACTGGGAGCTTATGGTCCTGTAAATAGAACTTTGTTTTATAGATGTGTCCACTGTTTAAGAAAAGGTGGAGGTGGGGGGACGCTTTATTTCACTGCAGATTCTTTATTGTACTTTGCATCTTTCAGTAATTATTGAACATCTACTATGCACCTGCCAAGAAATGAGTGCTGGGGATGAAAAGTTTACCTTTCTAGAGCTTGCTACCCTGTGGGGAGCATACGTGAACTGTTTAATTACAGTGAAGGGTGGCTTTACTGAGAGTAGAACCGGAAGCTGAGAGCTGGATGAAGGAAGCAATTATCTCTTGTCTGGGAGAATCATAAAGGGCTTTTCCCTGTGTTAGGCCTTGAAGGAAGACCTCACAGGGCCAAGATGGGGAGGACACTAATAATAATATAATCGCAAATATCTGAGTCCTTGGTATACATCAGGCACTGTTTTAAGTACTTTATATGCATTAACTAAGTGGTTCTCAACAGGGGTGGTGGGACTTCCCTGGTCCGCCTGCCAGTGCAAGGGACACGGGTTCAATCCCTGGTCCGGGAAGATCCCACATGCCGCGGAGCAACTAAGCCCGTGCACCACAACTACTGAGCCTGCGCTCTGGAACCCGTGAGCCACAATTACTGAGCCCGCGTGCCTAGAGCCCGTGCTCCGCAACAAGAGAAGCCACCGCCTTGAGAAACCCATGCACTGCAACAAAGAGTAGCCCCCGCTCGCCAAAACTAGAGAAAGCCCGCGTGCAGCAACAAAGACCCAAAGCAGCCAAAAAAAACAAAAACAAAAAATCTACCTTCCAGTGCACAGGACGCAGGCTCGATCCCTGGTCGGGGAGCTAAGATCCCACATGCTGCGGGGCAACTAAGCCCACACACTGCAACTACTGAGCTCGCGCGCCTCAGTGAGAGAGCCTGTGTGCTGCAAACTACAGAGCCCACGCGCTCGGGAGCCCATGCGCCACAACTAGAGAGAGAAAACCCACACGCCACAACTAGAGGGAAGCCCGCATCGCAACAAAATATCCCACACACCTCAACGAAGAAGACCCCAGTGCTGCAACTAAGACCTGATGCAGCCAAAAAAATTTTTTAAATAAGTAAATAAATAAATAATCCCTGCATGATCTGGCTCCTGCCAACGCCTCCAACCTAAGAATAGATCTTGTTCAACATTGTATCTCCAGACCCTGGAAAACAGTTTGTGCCCAATAAATATCCACTGACTGAATAAATGAACAAATCAATCCTCCTATTAGAGTTCCTCAACAGCTCCTGTTTGAGCCTCTGCAATAACTTCTCTTCACTGCAGACTTGGGACCTTGTTTCATCGTCCGTAAAAATAAAGCTTTAAACCTCCGAAGGCTTCTCACTGCCCACGGGATGAAATCCAAACCTTCAGGATGGGCAAAGCACCTTTCACAGTTTGATCCTAATCTACTTTTCTACCTTACCTCCAGCAGAAGTTCCCCCCATGAAAGTGCAATCCTTCAATAATAATAACACTAATGACTAATATAAATTGATGTTATTGATGAAACTCTGTTTGAACTTCCCGCCTTTCTCTGGACTGGTTAGGCCTTTTTATACCCACATGCCTCTGCATGTTCCCTCTCCCTTTAATACCAGAGAGGTAGTAAAGTATAATGGATAACAGCCTGGGATCTGGAACCAGTTACCTGGATTCAAATCCAGGCTCCCCATTCATTAGCAACATGATGCTGGGCAAGTTACTGGCCTCAGCCGCAGTTTCTACAGCTATAAAGTGGGAATAATAACTATGCCTAACTCTAAGGATTACTGTCATTTTAAAATTAGATAATCATGCCAAGCGGAGGGGAAACTATTAACAGTTTGGCCAGGACACTTCTTCATTGCTCAGGACTCTCCCAAGCACTGCAGGACATTAAGCATTGTTGGGTCATTTCCACTAAATGTCCTACCATAGCAGCAACTAAAAAATTCCTACCAACTTCCAAATATTGGGGGGGTGCAGAGGTGGCATTTACCACCCCTGTTTTCTTTGTTTTTTTTTTAATTTTATAAATTTAATTATTTATTTTTGGCTGCATTGGGTCCTTGTTGCTGCGCGCAGGCTTTCTCTAGTTGTGGCGAGCAGGGGCTACTCTTCGTTGCAGTGCGTGGGCTTCTCATTGCAGTGGCTTCTCTTGTTGCGGAGCATGGGCTCTAGGCGCACAGGCTTCAGTAGTTGTGGCACGCGGGCTCGGTAGTTGTGGCTTGTGGGCTCTAGAGCGCAGGCTCAGTAGCTGTGGCGCACGGGCTTAGTTGCTCCGTGGCATGTGGGATCTTCCCGGACCAGGGCTCGAACCCACGTCCCCTGCATTGGCAGGCGGATTCTTAACCACTGTGCCACCAGGGAAGTCCCTCTTTGGTTTGTTTGTTTGTTTGTTTTTTTTTTTTTGGCCGCACTGCACAGCATGCAGGATCTTAGTTCCCCAACCAGGGATCAAACCCACGGCCCCTGCAGTGGAAGCACAGATTCTTTTTCTAAAAATTTTTTTTAATTTTTTTTTTTTTTGGAATGCGGGGATTTTTTTTCAATTTTTTTTTTAGTTCTTTCATTTATTTTTAATTAATTTATTTTATTTATTTTGGCTATGTTCGGTCTTCGTTGCTGTGCGTGGGCTTTCTCTAGTTGTGGCGTGTGGGGGCTACTCTTCGTTGTGGTGCGCGGGCTTCTCGTTGTGGTGGCTTCTCGTTGCGGAGCACGGGCTCTAGGCGTGTGAGCTTCAGTAGTTGTGGCACACGGGCTCAGTAGTTGTGGCTTGCAGGCTCAGTAGATGTGGTGCACGGGCTTAGTTGCTCCGCGGCATGTGGGATCTTCCCGGACCAGGGCTTGAACCCGTGTCCCCTGCATCGGTAGGCAGATTCTTAACCACTGCGCCACCAGGGAAGTCCCCATGCAGGGATTTTAATGTCACATTAAAGAGTTTTGATTTGGTTTAAAATTAGTGTAATGGGAAGGTACTGGAGGATTTTTAAGCAGGGGAATGAGATGGTTTGATTTATGTCCCCATTCAGGAGACTATGGCTGTAGTCCAGAAGAGAGGTGACAGTGGCTTCGTCTGAGGTTATAGCATTAGAGATGGTGAGAAATGGGTAGCTTTAAGGTATTTTTTAGGAGGAAGAAAGGGGAGAACTTGCTGATGGATTGGAATGAGGGATGAAAGGGGAAGAAAATCAAGAATGATGGTAGATTCTTGAACTGAGCAACTGGATGGAGGTGCCAAGTGTTCAGCAATGTTGAGAGAATTTGTAGTAAACATTCATAACCCGCTACCTAGATTCTACAATGAGCAGTGTGCTGTTCTCGCTTTATCACAATTCTGTCCATCCCTCTCTCCATCCATTCGTCCATCTTATTTTTGATTTTGAAATAAATCAGTATTTCATAGTAAGTTAGACATCAGTATACTTCACCCCTAGACATTTCAGTTGGAACCCTAAAAATTATAAAGTTCAATACTTGTTTACGGCTCTTTTTTTTACTAGATAAAATTTACATAAGGTGAAATGGAGGGACCTTATCTGATAAGTTTGGGTTTTGACAGATGTATACGCTAGTGTAGCTCAACCCCCCATCAAGATGTAGAATGTTACCATCACTTCGGGAGGAGCCCCAGTCCCCTTTCACAGGGCCCTTACCCTCCCAGAGGCAACCACTGCAGGTGAGACTTTGTTTGTTTGTTTTGATTTTTTTTGGCCACACTGCAAGGCTTGTGGTGTCTTAGTTCCCCAACTGGGGATCGAACCCAAGCCCTCTGCAGTGGAAGTGCGGAGTTCTAACCACTGGACTGCCAGGGAATTCCCAGGAGGTGATAGTTTTAAAATGGATACTAGAAAGAATTCAATTTGTGTGTGGGCATGCTGTGGAGAGGGAAGAGAAGGTTCAGCCAGACATGAAGAGTGACTCTGAGGTTCCGCAGGCAGGGGGCCAGGCTGGGACCATGACAGTGCTGTAAAAATCAGCGCTGTAGAAATCACTGTTCCCTGGTGGCACAGTCGTTAAGAATTCGCCTGCCAATGCAGGGGACAGGGGTTCAAGGCCTGGTCTGGGAAGATCCCACATGCCACGGAGCAACTAAGCCTGTGCGCCACAACTACTGAAACCCGTGCACCTAGAGCCTGTGCTCCACAACAAGAGAAGCCACTGCGATGAGAAACCCGCGCACTGCAACGAAGAGTAGTCCCAGCTCGCCGCAACTAGAGAAAGCCCGCGTGCAGCAACAAAGACCCAACTCAGCCAAAAATAAAATTAAATTAAAAAAAAATCAGTGAAGTCTCTGTGCCTCGAAGAACTCTTTGTTCTGCCTTTGTTTTCTTAAAACTTTACTTAAGGTCAGTGCTGGAGACAGACTGTTATTTTATGGCAGAGCTGGATGAACAGGTTCCTGAAGCACGTCTTCAAGATGTTAAGGTTCCGTTCAATGCACTGGTGGAGCAGAAGGCTCTGGACTTCTTTGGTTGATTCCCCAGCGAATTGCTATTTAAAGGGCTAAAGGGTTATGCTGTTAACCCTCCTGTTTCCAGATAACACATCATGGTCTGCAAGAATTTTCAGATTTTATTCTACACTTGGGATACCTGTTAAAAAAATGCAGGTTCCTTGATCTTGATCTTCTACCAGGATTCCTAAATAAGAATCTCTGGCAGGTGGCCTGGCGACCTGCATTTTAACTGCATTCCAGCTGATGCTGTTGGTCTGTGGACTACATTTTGAAAAGACTGTGGAAAGCAGACATTGGGTCCAGACACACGTTGTTTCAGTTCTGAAATCTTGGGCAAGTTACTTAACCTCTTCTGAGACTTAGTTTTCTCATCTGTAAGAGGTGGCTGCTGATGATTGCCATGGACATTAGGTGATATAATGCATATAAAGCACCTGGTGCAGAGCTGGCATTTGCCACTGTCACATTCCTCCATTCTCCTTCCTTGAAAAGGGAGTTGCTTGGGAGTTTCCTGGCGGTCCAGAGGTTAGGACTCGGTGCTTTCACTGCCAGGGTCCAGGCTCAATCCCTGGTTGGGGACCTAAGATCCCATAAGCCACGTGGTGTGGCCAAAAAAAAAAAAACCCCAAAAACCAAGGAGTTGTAGTAAGAAGACAACTGATGTTGGGTCAGGTCGACAGTTTATTCACAGGGCCCTCACCATCATTCTGGGGAAGACAGGGACCCGGCATAGGCCAGCTCTGCGCCCCTCCCACACCACAACTTTCCACAGGCTCAGAAAACTGCGTGGTTGGTAGTGCCTTAGGGAAGATTTGCTTCCTGCCGTCTGATTTATTCATATTGTTCACTGGTGAGTGATCTGACGTTCACCTTTGGTTCTTGGGTTCTTGCTGCAGAAACAAGTCACCAGGCCCTTCAGAACATGCCCAAAGTGCTCCGTGATGTAGAAGCCCTTAAACAGGAGGCATCTTTTCTGAAAGAACAAATGATTCTTGTCAAGGAGGACATTAAAAAATTTGAACAGGACACATCTCAGTCGATGCAGGTATTTTGGCTCCTGTCCTAAGTGTTGACTCTTGTTTTTGGAAGATGTTCACTTTCCTAGTGGGAGGTCAACCTTAACTCAAAATTCTGCCAAGCACTCAGACTACTCTTTTGTTTGGTTTTTTCAGCTTATTCATCTCTCTTTAGCACTGCTGAACAATTTAGCCATGTAAGCAGTGTTGTACGGGGTACAGAGGCTCCCTAAAGGCAGGAGCATGCCACAATACTTATGTTTCGAGTCGCTGATGGAAGGTAGAGGAAATGGAACTGCCACTTCTTTAGTGTTCGACCCCTCATTTCTCTTCTAGGTATTGGTAGAAATCGACCAGGTGAAGTCCCGAATGCAGCTTGCCGCAGAATCTCTTCAAGAAGCCGACAAATGGAGCACACTGAGTGCTGATATCGAGGAGACATTTAAGACTCAAGTAGGTTTCTTGTTTAGGGGATGTTGTGACATCTCTTTAAGCAAGAACTTGAGGTTTGGAGAAACAAATGAGCTAGCTATGCCGCTCACAATCAGAAGGGCTGGTAAGTAGCCCGGTGTGGGAATATTCAGGCATGGGTTGGGGGCGATCTGAGACTGCCCTGAGTTTTTCCACCTCCTTTAGTTTGTACCATCTGCTTGACTGAAGCGTTTTAGTCACAAAAGTGAGTTCAGGAAAAGCTTAAAAAGACAGAGAAAATGGAGTAAATGGGAGTGTGGAACTTGGGCAGGGGTGCCCTACACACCACGGGACCTCAGCAAGTTACTTTACCCTCCTTGGATGGCAAAGTGTGGAAAATAGTGATATTTTGGATACCTGATTATAAGGATGAAGTAAGATGATATCTTACGAAAAACTTTTTTTTTCAGTTGTAAAACAAAATGAATTATTTATCATCTCTTTTGCTATTTAAAAAAAAACTTGTAAAAGTTTTTTAAAAGTTCTAAATGCACATGGGAAAAATTGAGTAAACAGGAATAAACAGTGAAAAATAAGTCTTTCTCATAGTTCTGACCCTCCCAATTCCCTAATTTCCCTTCTAAATACAAACCCTGTTGTCAGCTCTATGCCTGTTCTTCCAGATAAATGCACACACATATATGTTCCTTGCCCTGTTTTTCCCCCACAAATGGTAGTGCATTGTGAATACTGCTTCACACGTTTTTTTTTCAGTTAACAATCTATTATTCTGTCAGTTATTGTTACCTTTTTTTAAAAAATTTTATTTATTATTTTTGGCTGCGTTGGGTCTTCATTGCTGTGCTCGGGCTTTCTCTAGTTGTGGCGAGCGGGGGCTACTCTTCATTGTGGTGTGTGGGCTTCTCATTGTGGTGGCTTCTCTTGTTGGGGAACACGGGCTCTAGGCACGTGGGCTTCAGTAGTTGTGGTGCTCGGGCTCAGTAGCTGTGGCTCGCAGACTCTAGAGCACAGGCTCAGTAGTTGTGGTGCACGGGCTTAGTTGCTCTGCGGCTTGTGGGATCTTCCTGGACCAGGGCTTGAACCCGTGTCCCCTGCATTGGCAGGCAGATTCTTAACCACTGAGCCACCAGGGACGCCCTGTCCATTCTTAATTGAAGTAGCAGGAATATTTTAACATAAATATCCTCTATTCTGGTCTTTTTATAGGACATAGCTGTAATTTCTGCCAAGCTCACAGGTATGCAGAATAGCCTAATGATGCTTGTTGATACACCAGACTACTCAGAAAAATGTGTGCACTTGGAGGCGTTGAAGAACAGGCTGGAGGCCTTGGCCAGCCCCCAGATCGTAGCAGCATTCACATCTCAGTCTGTAGGTGAGTGCTGGCCATTTATCATCTCTCTGTACACCTCTTCACGAAGGTAAGGCTTTCCAAATCTTCAATCTTTAAAATGTCTTAATGGTGACTAAATTATGTAGATTGGGGCTTCCCTGGTGGCGCAGTGGTTGAGAGTCCGCCTGCCGATGCAGGGGACATGGGTTCGTGCCCCGGTCTGGGAAGATCCCACATGCCACGGAGCGGCTGGGCCCGTGAGCCATGGCCGCTGAGCCTGCACGTCTGGAGCCTGTGCTCCGCAACGGGAGAGGCCACAACAGTGAGAGGCCCGCGTACCGCAAAAATAAATAAATAAATAATGTAGATTGGAAGTCAGTCTGTAGCTTTATGGTGGTTGCCTTTTCTTCAACATTTTATATGAACTTTTTCAAAATACAGAAAAGTTGAAATAACCATCAGTGAACACACCATCTAGATCCTAGTGTTAGCATTTGCCACATTTGCTTTATCACATATCTACCCACCTATTCACCTCTCTATCCATCCACCTTATTTTTTTTAATGCATTTCAAAGTAAGTTGCACACATCAGTATACTTCACTCCTAAACACTTTAGCATTCATATCAATAACTAGAGTTCAGTGTTGGTTTATGATTCTTTCTTTTTTTGAGGTAAAGTTTACATTTAGAAAAATGTACAAATCTTAAGTGTACCATTTGATGAGTTTAGATGCTGATCAAGTCCATTATGATGCTGTGTTATTTTCCAGTGATTTTTTTCAACCAATAAGTTTATCTAACTCCCTTTCCATTTCATCCACAAAACTATTGGTTAAACAAGAAGCAGCAGCAGTAAAGCTGTTTTCTTACCTTCACAGCTATTTACATTGGCAGACTGTAGTCTGTATCCACTGCCCTGCTTCCTGCACTCTTGTTCATGTATCACGCAAGCCCCTCTCCTCTGGGGTTAATGTTCTCCTGAACCTGTTCTGTTGAAGGTCTCCAACAGCTGTATCATCACCAAACCCCAAGGCCTAATATCACTTTATTACTTTTCTTTTCTTTTTTTAATTTTTATTTTATTTATTTATTTTGGGCTGTGTTGGGTCTTCGTTGCTGCACATGGGCTTTCTCTAGTGGTGGTGAGCGGGGCCCGCTCTTCGTTGTGGTGCATGGGCTTCTCATTGCAGTGGCTTCTCTTGTTGCGGAGCACGGGCTCTAGGTGCACGAGCTTCAGTAGTTGTGACATGCGGGCTTCAGTAGTTGTGGCTCATGGTCTCATAGAGCGCAGGCTCAGTAGGTGTGGCGCACGGGCTTAGTTGCTCCGCAGCATGTGGGATCTTCCCAGACCAGGGATCGAACCTGTGTCCCCTGCATTGGCAGGTGGATTCTTCTCCACTGCACCACCAGGGAAGCCCTACTTTTCTGTTTCTCATTGTCAGCAACAGTTAACAATGTTTTTTACTCCCCCCTGTTCTGAGAATGCTTTCTTCCCTTGGCTTCTGAGAGGGAGCATCAGTTTTGTTTATATAATGGTACAGTTCCAGTGGTGAAATTAAATCATAAGAAGTTCTGATATCTTTGTTTTTCTAGTTTGTTTAAAATTTATTTTTTTATTGAAGTAACATTGGTTTATAACATTATGTAAGTTTCATGTGTACAGCATTATATTTCTACTTCTGTATACACTACAGCATGTTCACCACCAAAAATTTAGTTTCCGTCCATCACCATACAGTTAGTTGATCCCCTTTACCAATTTCGCCCTCCTAGTGCCCCATCCCCTCTGGTAACCACTACTCTCTTCTCTGTATCTAAGTGTTTGTTTTTATTTGGTTTGGTTTTTTCATTTATTTTGTTTGTTTTTTATATTCCACATTTGAGTGAAATCATACGTTATTTGTCTTTGTCCATCTGACTTATTTCACTAAGCATAATACTCTCAAGGTCTATGCTTGTTGCAAATGGTAAGATTTTATCTTTTTATTTTATGGCTGAGTAGTATTCCACTATATATATCGCATCTCCTTTATCCAATCACCTGGTGATGGGCACTTAAGTTGGTTACATATCTTGGCTATTGTAAATAATGCAGCAGTGAGAAGTGCTGATATCTTAAGAGTTCTGATTGGTATTTTATTTTGTTTTAGGGTGGGTGAGCCTAGGCTTTAATAATTAAGAAAAGTCTATAGCTAGATAATTATATATGAATATGCAGGCATGTGCACATGTAAATTCTTATCATACGTAAAAACGTTATAAAATTTCAGTATGCTGAGTTTGACCATGTAATTTATTATTAAACTAGGACACTTTTGAGAGGAAAAGGGAGTGCTTTCAATAGTGCAGCTGGGGCAACAGATATAAACCAAGACTGTCCTGGGCCAGCTGGGACATATAGTCACCCCTGTACTCATACAGTATAGAACCCTTAGAGAATGACCCTCTGGATAGTTGAGTTTTCAGTGTGGGTGAGAGCAGCTGAACCTCCTCATTCTGAACAGTAACACTATCTTCCCTCCAACGATGGTTTCTTTCCACTCCAGTTCTCTCAATAGTCAAGGCCTGCAAAGGTTTGGCCTCCCTTGCCCTGGTGGTGAAGTCACACCAAAGTGGGGACCTCTTGGAACTCAGCCCTGGAGAGTTGTGTATGTCTGTGCCCAGGAGCGAGTCATCTCTTTTGTAATCCCTGTGCTGTTCAGTAACTCCAAAGACAGAAACAAGTCTCAGTCAGTACTTGATACTATCCCGTTAGGTAATTTTAAAAAGGTAAATATTGTCAAATTTTATTAAATGGCCTTTTAGCATCTTTCAAGATCGAATGTGTTGTTTTTATTTCCTCTGACCTACCAATATGGCAAATCATATTAATAGCATTCCTAATTTTACATCATTCTTACAATTCAAGAACAAGCCCTACTTGTTCACCGTGTGTGTGTGTGTGTGTGTGTGTGTGTGTGTGTGTGTGTGAGAGAGAGAGAGAGTGAATATACTACTAGATATTTGCTGGTATTTTATTTATTTATTTTTTGGCCATGCTGCGAGGCTTTGTGGGATCTTAGTTCCCTGACCAGGGATCGAACCTGGGCCCAAAGAAGTGAAAGCACAGTCCATAACCACTGGACCACCAGGGAATTCCCCTGAAATTTTACTTAAAATTTTTAAATTGAGGTCCTGTAAGTGAATATCTCTGTTAGGTTTTAGTATCATGATTGTGTTGGCTTCACAAAAACAACTGGGACCGTTTCATTCTTTCTTACTATTAGGATTTAAATAGCATTTTTATCAAATATTGCCATGGCCCCATTGAAGGCTTTCTGTCTGCAGTTCAGCTTGGGTATAAGTATGAGGACCTCTGCCTTCTTTTTTGTTTGTATTTGCTTTACTGTGTCTTTGCCTATTTTGTCTTAACTCTCAAACTTCCTGAGATGTTTTATTTTAGACTTGTCTGTTGGAGGTGGCACATAGTTGAATTGTATTTTCTGATTTAATCCTGGTATTTCTTTTTTAATCAGTGACTTTATCCCATTTAGGTTTTTCTTTTTAACAGAAATTTCCAGTCTTACATGTTTCTATTTTTATATTTTCTTCTTTATGTTTCTTTTGATCTCTATATTTTGCTATGTTTTCTTTGTGTTTTTTTCTCATGGATAACTTGAAAGATACATAACTTGTTTTTAGTTTTACTAGTGATTTATGACTTCAAATAATAAACTAATTTTTTTTCTCAGTTTATCAACATTGTAAATGAAACAATATATGATTCCCTCAGTTACTGCATTTACACTCCCCTCCCTTTCTCCCACCCTTCACCCTCCCCTGCCCTATTCTAGAATATTGCATAGTCTAGAATTTTTCTTCATGGTATACCATCAAGTTAATAATTTTTTTATCATGTAGCTTTCTCTCTGAAATGTAAACATTATAAAATTTTTGTGTTTTATAATATTTTATTTTTATATAACTGTTTTATAACCAGAAATTGCCATGGTTGTCTATGCTTAATATCATGTTTTTAAGTGGATTCAGTCTCATTTCCAGATTTTCATCCCACATTTTCCCCCCTTGTTAATTCTTTTTTCTTTTCTTTTTTTTTTGGCCACACCGCGTGGCCTGCGGGATCCTAGTTCCCTGACCAGGAGTGGAACCCAGGCCCTCGGCAGTGAGAGCGTGGAGTCCTAACCACTGGACCACCAGGGAATTCCCTGTTAATTCTTTATTTTGAGGCTTCTCTTCATTAGAAGGATTCTGTTTTTAAGTAGACTTTTTTTTCCCTCAGGAAGGGCGTGGGGATCATATGTATATCCTTGGTATTTAAGTAAAGAATGTGTTTTTATTGCTTTTCCATGTAGAAAAGAATGACTGCTTTTGGAATTCTTGGTTCATACTATTTTTCCTTCAGAAAGCTAGAGACGTTGCTTCTTGTCTTCTGCCAACTATATTCTGATGTTCAGTATGAGACTGGCCTGCCTAGTTTTTTCTTTGTACGTAGTATGTTCCTTGAATAGTTAAAATAGGGTGGGCAAACATTGTCTGTAAAGGGCCAGATAATAAATTTTTGGGCTTTGTGGGGCATATGGTCTGTAGCACAAATACTTAATTCTGCAGTTGTGGCACGAAAACTCATATGTAAATGAATGAGCTTCGCTGTGTTCCAATAACATTTTATTTACAAAAACAGTTGGTAACTTGGCTCATAGTTTGCTGACTTCTGGCTTATGAGATTCTTTTACCCTGTAGTTTAGTTACTTTACTAGGTTATTTTTCAGTTTTGAAAATTTTTAATGTTTTCTGGAACATAGTATCTTATTTGCTGATTCATATTTTTCTTCATTTCTAGAAAATTTCTTTCTAAAAAGACTTTTTCTTCTGTTTCATTTATTTTCTTTTTCATTTTTGAGAACATCAACTATCTGTTCATTAGCTCTTCCTTTCCCCCCTCAACATATAATATGTTCACGCTGGTCTATTTTGGCTCTTTGCCAACAATCTCCTCTCCTCCATAGTCTGTTATTTTTCAAAAGTCTGTCTTCCATTTGATCAATAGCATTTTCTAAAGTATGTGTTCTGCTCTTTGTTCTTCTAATTAATTTTTAATTCATCATATCATTATTTATTTCCTCATTTTTTTTCTTAGCTCTGCCAGCCTCCCTTTATATCTCATTGTGATACCTTAGATCCTATTGAAGAAAGCGTATACCTTGTGTAATTTCCTTGAGAATGTGAAGCAGTTGTAGTGCAAAATTTTCTCCTCTTCCCTAAGGTAAATCTTTTGAAGTGCTCTCTCTTTTAAGAAAAGTTTTTTTTTAATTTCAGTTTTGTTATTTATTATTTATTTTTAATTAGTTAATTAATTAAATTTATTTTTTGGGCTGTGTCTGGTCTTTTTTTAAAATTTTTATTTATTTATTTATTTTATGTATCTATTTTGGCTGCGTTGAGTCTTTGTTGCTGTGCTTGGGCTTTCTCTAGTTGCGGTGAGTTCGTTGGGGTGTGCAGGCTTCTCACTGCAGTGGCTTCTCTTGTTGCGGAGCACGGGCTCTAGGCACGCAGGCTCAGTAGTTGTGGCGCACGGGCATAGTTGCTCCGCGGCTCGTGGCATCTTCCCGGACCAGGGCTTGAACCCCTGTCCCCTGCAATGGCAGGCAGATTCTTAACCACTGCGCCACAAGGGAAGCCCTGTGTCTGGTCTTAGTTGCAGCACACAGGGTCTTCGTTGTGGCACGGGCTCTTCATTGTGGCATGTGGGCATCTCTCTAGTTGTGATGTGAGGGCTTCTGTCTAGTTGTGGCGCACGGGCTTAGTTGCCCAGCAGCACTTGGGATCTTAGTTCCCCAACCAAGGATCGAACCTGCGTCCCCTGCAGTGGAAGGCAGATTCTTTACCACTGGACCACCAGGGAAGTCCCTAAATTTCAGATTTAAATCCAAGGTCATGAGGCTTTTCCCTTGTGTTTTTTTCCTAAGAGTTTTATAGTTTTAGCTCTTACATTTAGGTTGTTGAGCCATTATAAGTTAATTTTTGTATATGGTACAAGGTAAGGGTCCAACTTCTTTCTTTGGCATGTGGACATCCAGTTTTCTGAGCAACATTTTTTTTTCCTGAGCACATTTGTTAAAAGGACTGTTCTTTCCCCATTGAATGGTCTTGACATCCTTGTTGAAAATTATTTGACCATGTATGTGAAGGTTATTTCTGGGCCCTTTATTCTGTTCCATTAGGCTGTATATATGTCTGTCCTTATGCCAGTACCACATAGTTTTGATTATTGTTGCTTTGTAGTAACTTGAAATCATGGCTTGTGAATCAACCAATGCTGTCCTTCTTTTTCAAGATTGTTTTGGCTATTTGGGGGTCCCTTGAAATTCCATATGAATTTTAGAATGGGTTTTTCTGTTTCTCCAGAGAACACAATTGAACACCATTTTGGAAGGGATTACATTGAATCTGTAGATGGCTTTGATAGTATTATCATCTTAACAATATTAAATCTTCTAATTCATGGACATAGCATGTCTTTTTATTTATTTGTGTCTTTTAAAATTTCTTTCAGCAGTGTTTTGTCACTTTCAGTGTAAAAGTCTTTTAGCTCCTTGATTATATTTATTTCTAACTATTTTATTCTTTTTGATGCTATTATAAATGGAATTGTTTTCTTAATGTTTTTTTCAGATTGTTCATTGTTACTGTATAGAAATGCAAGTGAGTTTTGGTGTGTTGATATTGTATTCTGCTGCATTAACTTATTAGTTCTAACAGGTTTTTTTTTGGTGGAATCTTTAGGGCTTTCTATAAATAAGATCATATCATCTGCAAACAAAGATATTTTTCCTTCTTCCTTTCCTGTTTGAATGCTTTTTACTTCTTTTTCTTGCATAATTATTCTGGCTAGAACTTCCAGTACTAAGTTGAATAGAAATTGCAAAAGTGGGCATCCTTGTCTCGTTCCTGATCTCAGAGGAAAAGTTTGAAATGGTCTTTCACCATTGAGTATTATGTTAGCTGGGGGCTTTTCATATATGGCCTTTATTTTGTTGAGGTTGTTTGCTTCTATTCCTAGTTTTTTGAGTGTTTTTGTCATGAAAAAGTATTGAATTTTAACAGATGCCTTTCTGCATCAGTTGAGATGATCACGTGCACGTGGATATTTTGCCTTTGTTCTGTTAATGTGGTGTATTTCATTCATTGATTTTCATACGTTGAACCTTCCTTGCATCCCAGAGCAAATCCCACTTGGTCATGGTGTATAATCCTTTTAATATGCTGTAGAATTCAATTTGCTAGCATTTTGTTGAGGATTTTTATATCAATATTCATCAGGAATATTAATCTGTAGGTTTCTTTTCTTGTAATGTCTTTGTCTGGCTTTGGTATTAAGGTAATGCTGCCCTCATAGAATGAATTAGAGAGTATTCACTGCTCTTCAGTTTTTTTGGGGAGAGGTTGAGAAGTATTGGTATTAATTCTTTAAGTGTTTGGTAGAATTAATCAGTGAAGCCATCTGGTGTGCTTTTCTTTGTTGAGAGGTTTGTGATTACCGATTCAATTATTAGTTTTAGGTCTGTTCAGAGTTCCTATTTCTTCATCATTCAGTCTTGGTACATTGAGTATTTTTAGGAATTTGTTCATTTCATCTAATTTATCCAATTTGTTGTCATATAATTGTCCATAGTACTTTCTTATAATTCTTTTTATTTCAGTAAAATTAGTAGTGATATCCCTTCTTTCATTTGTGATTTTATTTATGTGAGTCCTCTTCCTTTTCCTTAGTGAATCTAAGTAAAGTTTTATCAATTTTGTTCATCTTTTCAACCCTTGATTTTGTTGATTTTTGTTTTGTTTCTGTATTCTCTATTTACTTATCTCTGCTCTGCTCTTTATTGTTTCTTCCCTTTTGCTAAATTTGGGTTTAGTTAGTTTGTTTTTTATTTTCTTAGTTCTGTAAGATGTAGAGTTTAGGTTGTTGATTTGAGCTCTTTCTTCTTTTTTAGTGTAAGTATGTACAGCTATAAATTAGCTCTTTGGGCTACTTTTGTGGCATCCCATAAGTTTTGGTATGTTAGGTTTTTGTTTTCATTTGTCATTTTCTAATTTCTCTTGCGGTATCTTCTTTGACCCATTGGTTGTTTAGGAGTATGTTGTTCAATTTCCACATATTTGTGAATTTTCCAGTTTTCTTTCTTCTGTTGATTTTTAGTTTTCTACCAGTGTGATTGGAAAAGATACTATATGATTTATATGATTTTAATCTTTAAAAATTTATTAAGACTTGTTTTGTGGCCTGAGATACGGTCTATCCTGGAGAATGTTTTCTGCCATTGTTGGGTGGAGTGTTCTGTACTGTCTGTTAGGTCTAATTGCCCTGTAGCGTTTGTTGAAGTCTCTGCTTCCTTATTATCTTCTCTCTGGTTGTTCTTGACGTGCTCTCTGCATGCACCTTCTGTATGCTCTGTTCCTTTTCTTTTTTACCCCCTGTGGTACTTTTGCATAGGTCACATGCTGGAATTTTTTTGTTTGTATTTGTTTCTATTTATTCATATTTGTATGTGGGTGCTTTTTTCTGGGTCTACTGTTCACTGAAAAATAGTTAGCATGGGACCTCCTTGGAAACCCCTCCTTTGTTGACCTGGACTTGGTTGAGAGATTTCCTCTTGCCCTTGATTTAAAGGCTACGTTCTGTGTTGTGCGTTTCAGTTGCCCAAAGAGCATGGGTTCAGGACTCATCTCCAGGCTTTTCGTTCCATATCTTCCCCATTTGTCAATTCTTTATTTTGAGTCTTCTTCTCATTAGCAGGATTCTAGGACTGGAGCCGGGCCTTTGGAAAATCACCATCTGGCAGCTTTATTCCTCATGTTTTCTCATGAATTTGTGGCAGCTACAGACCATGGAACTCACCTGCGCGGTTTGGGTGTATGTCTAGTTATGTGAGGTTAGGGGAGTAGGAGTGGCGGCGGGCAGCTCCATGAATTTAAGTTTTTTCCTTTCCTTCTGTGTGAGTTGGCTACTTGGTGCTGGAATCAGGTTTGAAGAATGCTCTGTGGGTCAGGATCATGGGCTTTGGTTTGGGGGTTAGCTGTTTTTGACAGCTTTCATTCACAGATCCGAATCAGGCTTGATTCCAGATTCTACTCTCTGTAGGCAGGATGCCGATTCAGAACGGGGAAATGGCGCTTTTCAGCCCTGTGGCTGTCCCTGTCCCACTGCTGAGCTGGTATGGAAGCAGGCCTTCCCCTGCCTGCCCAGTCCTCCCTTGGCTCCCACTCTTTACCTTTCCATCACGCTGCTCCATGCGTGATACATCCAGAGTTCTCCCAGCAATCCCCACTCATCTGCCAAAATGATTGAATATCTGATTGGTATTCTGTGAAGTTTGACTTTTTTTTTTTTTTTTTTTGGCCATGCCCTGCAGCATGTGGGATCTTAGTTCCCCAACCAGGGATTGAACCCACGCCCCCTGCATTGGAAGCGTGAGTCTTAACCACTGGACTGCCAGGGAAATCCCCTCCGAAGTTTGTAGTACAGACATTTTCCTGGCTTCAACACAGATGAATGATATTGTGTTTTTCTTTGGGTGGTTAATTTTGAATATTTTTTTAAAAGTTAATTTATTTTTGGCTGCATTGGGTCTTCGTTGCTGCACACGGGCTTTCTCTAGTTTCAGCGAGCGGGGGCTACTCTTCATTGCAGTGCATGGGCTTCTCATTTCAATGGCTTCTCTTGTTGTGGAGCATGGGCTCTAGGCATGTGGGCTTCAGTAGTTGTGGCTCGTGGGCTCTAGAGCTCAGGCTCAGTAGTTGTGGCACACAGGCTTAAATGTTCTGCGGCATGTGGGATCATCCTGGATCAGAGCTTGAACCCGTGTCCTCTACATTGGCAGGTGGATTCTTAACCACTGCGCCACCAGGGAAGTCCCTGGGTGGTTAATTTTGGTGAGTATCAGGAAGGGCTTTTTTCTGCCACGGAAGTAATATGCTCTTTAATCAGTCATCTTTCCTAGAAGGCCAAGGTGCTTCTTTACTAACAGTTTTTAAAGGAAAATCTGATAAATTAGTACATCCCCAACACATTACCCACAATCTTCACATATACATGCCTGGTTCATTTTACACAACCAATGAATTCAGTTGATAAAGTGAAGCAACTTTTTGGAGCCTGATTTTACATATGGCAGGGATATTCATTTATTTAAATGATCTTATGAAAATGATAAGCATTTTAAAAGCAAATAATCATTAAAAATTAATTTATTTTTGGCTCCACTGGGTCTTCATTGCTGTGTGCGGGCTTTCTCTAGTTGCGGCGAGCGGGGGCTACTCTTCGTTGCGGTGCACGGGCTTCTCGTTGCGGTGCATGGGCTTCTCATTGTGGTGGCTTCTCTTGTTGCAGAGCATGGGCTCTAGGCGCATGGGCTTTAGTAGTTGTGGCTCACAGGCTCAGTAGTTGTGGCTCGTGGGCTCTAGAGCACAGGCTCCGTAGTTGTGGCGCACAGGCTTAGTTGTTCCATGGCGTGTGGGATCTTCCCAGACCAGGGCTCGAACCCATTTTCCCCTGCATTCGCAGGCAGATTCTTAACCACTGAGCCAGCAGGGAAGTCCCAAGATTGATATCCTTCAAAGACTTTACACACTGATGGAGGGTGAGGCTGGGAGAAGACAAGTACACAAATAATTTTATTACAAGATGGAATGTGAAAACTGCCTTAGGCCTCCCCAGGATGAAGGAAAGGATGAAACAAAATCGAGGAAGCTTTTATGAAAGAGCTAGTATGTGTGCAGAACCTTGAAAGAGATGAATTAAAAATTTTTTAATTGTTTCTGATTATAAAATAATACATATATAGGTTATTAAAAATTTGAAAAATGGAGAAAAATATAGAAAAGAAAATGATATACCAGTAAAATGATATACTCACCACCCAGAGATGACTGTTAGTATTTTCTTCCAGTTCTTTTCCCTTTGTGTACATATCTCTTTTAAGGAAAGTATGTACATTGAGTATATGCAATTTCATATCTTTTTTGCTCGCAGTCAGCAATGTAGCATGAGCATTTTCTCATGGATCTAAGATTTTGATAGGTGAGGAAAAGTATTTAGGGCAGAAGGAATAATATATATTTGAATGGTATAGAAATGAGAAAACTCAGGGACTGTTTTGCGAATAATAATTAAACCCATTTTGTGGAATGAACATTGGCATGTGGTATCTGATTGAGTCACATGTTCTACCCTTAACTTCACTTGTTTTTCATATTTATGATCTCCACACATGAGTTAATTCATTGTCTTGGTGGGAACTTCTGAATACTAGCTCATGTATAATCCACATTTATCCTGCTGAATTCTTTCTCTTGGCTGCAATAGAAAACCTGTAACAGTATGTACATGTTTTCCATTGTTTTTCTTTAGATCAGTCCAAAGTGTTTGTGAAGGTTTTTACTGAAATTGACCGGATGCCCCAACTTCTTGCATACTACTACAAGTGTCACAAGGTGAGAAGCTGTGAGTGATTACCATTGTGGAATGCTTGTAGAACTGGGCTACAGAATCAGTTTTGAATCCCAGTTTCCTACTCAAAGGTAAAAATATTTGCCTCCCTGCCCTCTGGTCTTTTTCTTTCAATTAGCCAGTAGGGGGTGCTCTTGGTCCAGCCTGTGGATTCATTTAATTGCAAGTTGGAAAAAAGTCATTAGTTTTCAGCCCCACTTGTATTTATAACTAGATTTCCTTTACAGATTGAAGAGTTTTAATTTTTCCTATTTTTGTCTTTTAAGGGTGATTAGGCTTATTATGCCTTCAGCAAGCCTTAAGAATTTTATCTGTTTTCTAGGTTTGTTGAAATTAGGTTACTGAAAACCTTGACAGCTTCCTGGGCTAACTTGTTAATTCCTTCAAGTCCAGTGCCCATCTGTCTTTTAAGCAGTGGTGTTAGGACACGAAGCTAAAACACATATTCACGCCCACCTCTGAGGTCTATTCAGAAGAATGGTAGCATGCTGAGTACATTGGCATGCTTTGGGGGCAAGAAAAAAGGAGAAAGGATCACTTGGAGGGCAACAGATTCAAGTTCTGGATGATGATCAGAGCAGGTGACTGTAAATTTTTTTTTCCTGCCTCTTTTGAAGTGAATCGTCGTCCGTGGGTACCCGATTGCCTGGGAGAGTAGGCAGTGGCCAGTCGCTTGCCCTGGTAGGAGGGCAGGGCAGTTGCAGCAGGCAGCGTGTCTTGGCGGACCCAGTAAGGCCTCCTTTGTTCTGCCTCTGCAGGTCCAGCTTTTAGCAGCCTGGCAGGAGCTGTGCCAGACTGACCTACCCCTGGACCGGCAGCTCACTGGACTCTATGACGCCTTGCTCGGTGCTTTGCACACGCAAATCCAGTGGGCTATGCAGGTAACAGCTCTTTTGGGTTCTAGCGAGAACAAAGCCTGTGGTGCCGAGGGAGAGGGTGATGGCCTTGGGAGCGGGCTGCTCGACCGACCGCAGAGCACCCAGGCCACCCAGAGAGAGCACCGCTTGAAGAACCTCCCCATTTGCTGTCGTCACCAAAGGGGCAGGAAAATCTTTAGGTCTCTGTTCTAACTCTTCTTATCGCTCTTATCTATATCTTAAATAGAATCTAATGTGACAATGTTGCTTGTTGTTCAGCAGGGGAGCCCTGTGGAATTCCTGGAGGCCATTATCTTCTGATCTAAAAGCAGGAGGGCCTCAGTCAGGTGGTGCTTGAGTGAACAAGGCTGTTTTAATCTTAACTTTGGGTAAAATTTACCCGGCCTAAAGTTAGTTTCCCTTGTTCTCACAATAGGCCGAGAGTTAGAGGAACAGTATAATTTTAAAGGCACCCTCTGACTTAGGGGAGAGGTGACACAGAGAACTTCATTTCATTTACTTTCATGAACTTTCCATCATTTACTTTCCTAAAGTCTCTAGGCATTTTCAGTCTTGAAGGATATGAAACATTGGTCCCTTGTCTTGATGCCAGGAGGTGCACTAGATCTTCTCTTTAGAAGGGGAAAAAGGCTGTCTTATGTCTGAGTAATGACTGACTGGGCCTGTTTATGGTGTGGCTTATATTTTTTTCAGAATTAGTTGTGAATCACCCTTCGCATATTGGTTAGTAATTTGCTGGAATGGACTCCACTGTAGTTGGAGAGAATTCCTCATATAGGGTCATGTCATTCAAGGTGGTTGAAGTGCTCTTCTCCATCCTCTTTTCTTTCTCCTTGAACCAACCTCATTCAGACAAAAAAACCCAAAGAAACAAAAACACCCCCAAACCAGCGAACAAAACTAAAAACAACCTCCTGTAGAAGTTTCCCGTTTTTTATGTAATCGTCAGTTTTCAGTGATCCTGTCCATCCACACGCATTTCTGTGTCCTTGTCTCGTCTACTGCTTATATCTTGAGGATAAAAACAGTTCATGCCTATAAGTACAATTGCCCTTCAGCATCTTGGAAAAAGGATTTCGACTTCTCACACTTTTTTTTGGGCCTCACCCCAAGTTTTGTAAGATGTAAGTTTATGCTAATTTCCACTTTTGTCCCATGGCCCATTTTCTTTTCAGAATGTGAGCATGATAGGTGATGGTCATCTCCTGAAGCTCAGTAGAGTACAGAAGAAAACCAAAGGAGCCAGGGTGAATGTGTCTCTAAAGACTTTTTTCCCTGGTATTTTATTTTATTTTTTATATTTTGGCCATGCCACGTAGCATGTGGGATCTTAGTTCCCCAACCAGGGATTGAACCCCGGCCCCCTGCAGTGGAAGTATGGAGTCTTAACCACTGGACCGCCAGGGAATTCCCTTTCCCCAGTATTTTAATATGGAAAGTTTCCAACATATAAAAAATTTGAAAGAATTGTACAGTGAACACCACATACCCACCTCCTGTGTTCTACAATGAACATTTTGCTATATTTGCTTTATCACAAATCTGTCCATCTATCCATGTGTATCTGTTCATTGACCCATCTTATTTTTTGATTCATTTCAAAGTAAGTTGCAAACATCATTCACTTCAGAACATACGTATTATTATTATTATTTTTTTAACATCTTTATTGGGGTATAATTGCTTTACAATGGTGTGTTAGTTTCTGCTTTATAACAAAGTGAATCAGTCATACATAAACATATGTTCCCATATGTCTTCCTTCCTGCGTCTCCCTCCCTCCCACCCTCCCTATCCCACCCCTCCAGGCTGTCACAAAGCACCGAGCCAATATCCCTGTGCCATGCGGCTGCTTCCCACTAGCTATCTACCTTACTACGTTTGTTAGTGTGTATATGCCCATGACTCTCTCTCGCCCTGTCACAGCTCACCCTTCCCCCTCCCCATAACCTCAAGTCCGTTCTCTAGGAGGTCTGCATCTTTATTCCTGCTTTACCCCTAGGTTCTTCATGACATTTTTTTTCTTAAATTCCATATATATGTGTTAGCATACGGTATTTGTCTTTTTCTTTCTGACTTACTTCACTCTGTATGACAGACTCTAGGTCTATCCACCTCATTACAAATAGCTCAATTTCGTTTCTTTTTATGGCTGAGTAATATTCCATTGTATATATGTGCCACATCTTCTCTATCCATTCATCCGATGATGGGCACTTAGGTTGTTTCCATCTCCGGGCTATTGTAAATAGAGCTGCAATGAACATTTTGGTACATGACTCTTTTTGAATTTCGGTTTTCTCAGGGTATATGCCCAGTAGTGGGATTGCTGGGTCATATGGTAGTTCTATTTGTAGTTTTTTAAGGAACCTCCATACTGTTCTCCATAGTGGCTGAACCAATTCACATTCCCACCAGCAGTGCAAGAGTGTTCCCTTTTCTCAGAACATACGTATTATTAACTAGAGTTCAGTATTTGTTTACTGGGATTTTTTTTAGGTAAAATTATAAAATGCAATGATCTTAAATATGCCATTTAGTTAGCTTTGACAAATGCTGTTTAACCTATTCCCCTACCAAGATATGGAACATGACTGTCACACTAGAAAGTTCCCTTGTGTTCCTTCTCAGTCAGTCTTAGTACCAGCATCCCTGAAGGCAACCACTGTTCTGATTTTTCCCACCATAATTTAGTTTAGCCCGTTTTAGAATTTCATGTAAATGGAATCATATGGTGTATGTCCTTTTGGCGAGGCTTCTTTCATTCAGCATGTTTTTGGAGATTTATTCATGTTGTTGTACGTATCAGTAGCTTGTTCCTTTTTATTACTGAACACTCTTACATGGTGTGAATATATGACAGTTTTGTTTATTGAGGTTTTTTAAAAATTTTATTTATTTAATTAGTTTATTTTTGGCTGCATTGGGTCTTTGTTGCTGTGCGCGGGCTTTCTCTAGTTGCAGCGAGCAGGGGCTACTCTTTGTTGCGGTGCGCGGGCTTCTCACTGAGGTGGCTTCTCTTATCGCGGAGCACGGGCTTCAGTAGTTGTGGCTTAACACTTAACCACTTCTTAACCACTGTGCCGCCACGGAAGCCCTATTGAGTCTTTTATTGATGGACACTTGTGCTATTTCCAGTTTAGTGCAATTATAAATAAAGCTACTCTAAACATTGTTCTGTAAGTTTTTTGTGGACACCACATGTTCATATCTCTTGGGTAAAGACGTGGAAGTGGAATTGCTGGGTTATAGAGTAGGTCTATATTTAGATTTATAAGAAATCAGCACTTTTGGGGCTTCCCTGGTGGCGCAGTGGTTGGGAATCCACCTGCCAATGCAGGGGACACAGGTTTGAGCCCTGGTCCGGGAAGATCCCACATGCCACGGAGCAACTAAGCCCGTGTGCCACAACTACTGAGCCTGCACTCTAGAGCCTGTGAGCCACAGCTACTGAGCCCACGTGCTGCAACTACTGAAGCCCGCGCGCCTAGAGCCTGTGCTCCGCAACAAGAGAAGACACCACAATGAGAAGCCCGCGCACTGCAACAAAGAGTAGCCCCTGCTCGAAGCAACTAGAGAAAGCACGCACACAGCAACGAAGACCCAACGCAGCCAAAAATAAAGAAATAAAGAAATCGGCACTTTTTCAAAATGAGTATGCTTTTTACATTCCCAGAACACAAGCATGTGAGAGTTCTGATTGCTACACGTCAGGTGTTGTCTTTTTTTTTTTTTGTAAATTTATTTATTTATTTATTTTTGGCTGCGTTGGGTCTTCGTTGCTGCACTTGGGCTTTCTCTAATTGCAGTGAATGGGGGCTGCTCTTCGTTGCGGTGTATGGGCTTCTCACTGTGGTGGCTTCTCTTGTTGCAGAGCATGGGCTGTAGGCATGCAGGCTTCAGTAGTTGCAGCACGTGGGCTCAGTAGTCGTGGCACACGGGCTTAGTTGCTCCACGACCTGTGGGAATCTTCCTGGACCAGGGCTTGAACCCATGTCCCCTGCATTGGCAGGCAGATTCTTTTTTTTAAAATTTATTTTATTTATTTATTATTTTTGGTCATGTTGGGTCTTTGTTGCTGTGTGCGGGCTTTCTCTAGTTGCAGTGAGCGGAGGCTACTCTTTGTTGTGGTGTGCGGGCTTCTCGTTGCAGTGGCTTCTCTTGTTGCACAGCACGGGCTCTAGGTGCATGGGTTTCAGTAGTTGTGGCACTCAGGCTCAGTAGTTGTGGCTCACGGGCTCTAGAGCGCAGGCTCAGTAGTTGTGGTGCATGGGCTTAGTTGCTCCGTGGCATGTGGGATCTTCCCGGACCAGGGCTCGAACCTGTGCCCCTGCATTGGCAAGCAGATTCTTAACCACTGCACCACCAGGGAAGTCCCTAGGTGTTGTGTTTTTAATCTTAGCCATTCTGGTGGGTGTGTTGTAGTATCTTTCTGTGTTTTTTTTTTTTTTTTTTTTTTTTTTGCGGTATGCGGGCCTCTCACTGTTGTGGCCTCTTCCGTTGCGGAGCACAGGCTCTGGACACGCAGGCTCAGCGGCCATGGCTCACGGGCCCAGCTGCTCTGCGGCATGTGGGATCTTCCCGGACCAGGGCACGAACCCATGTCCCCTGCATCGGCAGGCGGACTCTCAACCACTGCGCCACCAGGGAAGCCCCCTCTTTCAGTGGTTTTAATTTGCAATTCCCTGATGACTAAGGATGTTGAACACCTTTTCTCATGCTTATTGGCCATTTGTATATCTTCCTTTGTGAAGTATCTGTTCTGGTCTTCTACCCATTTAAAAAAATTGGGTAATTTGCCTTTCTATTATTGAGTTATAGAAGTTCTTTACGTATTCTAGGTATAAGTTCTTTATCAGATATATTTTGTAGATATTTCCTTCCAGTCTGTGGCTTGAGCAGAAGTGTTGATTTTGATGAACTTGATTTTATCATTTCTTTTATGGTTATTGCTTTCTTTGTCCTCAGAAACCATCACCATTCCCCAAGTTGCAAAGCTCTTCTGTGTTTTCTTATAGGAGCTTGTTGAGCTTTTACATTTAGTTCTATGGCCCATCTTGAATTATTTTTTGTGTGTAGTGTAGGGTAAGGTCAGATTGTTTTTGCATGTGCTGTTTGGGTTAATTCTATGGCCCTAGTTGTTAAGTTTGGTCTTACAGTCTTTGAACTTTTGGTTCTTGTTTGGCAAATGGCCAGAGCATCTCTTTTGCCAGATCGCTTTAAAGGAAAGGGGACACCTTTGAGCATAGGGGACCTGTTGGTTGGTCAGCTGGAACTATCAGCTATAAACATAGTTTCAGCTGACCAACCAATTAGAACGCTTGGGTACAGAGTCGTTTAGTCTAATTCTCCCCCCTCCACCCAGCACCCCAGCCTCAGGTCACTTAAATAGGAGCTAAGAGTGAAGTAGGTACTCATTGCCTAGTCCTTTCTCACAGTTCAAGGAGAGGAGTCAGGATTTCTCTTTCTAGATAAGAATAGTTTTCATTTTCTCCTTTGGTCCCATCCTTTCTTGTAGTAAAATGTTTCTTTTGTCAAATCAGGACATTGGACTGGGTGATATGTAAAGGTCTCTATGGTTCTCTTATGTTTGGGGGATTGTGGGGGGAATACACTGGATGGAGACAGAGGAGGGTTTGTATTGGTGCAGCTTTGTGTGGAGGGAGTGGGAACATTGAATGCTAGACAGAAGTTTGGCTTTCTCTAGAAGATAGTGAGCCTCTGGAGCAATAGAGTGAATGATGATGTTACTGTTTTAAGAATGCTTTTGGTGTCAGAATATCACCTATGTAGTTTCTCTGCCAAAAAGTCTTACCATGAGGAAACATGCAGACAAATCCAAATCAAAGACCATATTTCAAAACAACTGTCCTAGGGCTTCCCTGGTGGCGCAGTGGTTGGGAGTCTGCCTGCCGATGCAGGGGACATGGGTTCATGCCCCGATCCGGGAAGATCCCACATGCCGCGGAGCGGCTGGGCCCGTGAGCCATGGCCGCTGAGCCTGCGTGTCTGGAGCCTGTGCTCCGCAATGGGAGAGGCCACAACAGTGAGAGGCCCGCGTACCGCAAAAAAAAAAAACTGTCCTAGACTCTTCAAAAATGTCAGTGTCATGAAAGAAAAAAAGTCAGGAAATTGTTTAGATTAAAGGAGACAAAAAAAAAAAAAGACAACTAAATGTAATTTCATGATCCTGGATTGGATTCTGCATGATGACAAAAAAAAACTATCAAGGACATTGAAAGAACAATTGGGGAAATTTGAACATGGACTGTGGCAGGTAAAAGTATTACATCAAGGTTACATTTGATTATCTGCAGTGTTGTAATATAGGAGGATGGCCTTATTCTTAAGAGATAAACGCTGAGGTATTTAGGGGTGACGTGTCGTGATATCTGTGATTACCTTTCCAATGGCTTAGAGAGAAATAGGAATAAAGCAGTTGTGGCAAAATGTTGATTGTTGAATCTTGTAGTATTTAAACATTTAAAGTGTAAGAAAAATTCTAAATAACATTTCAAAATAATGAATTTGGCGGTGGTAAATAGGGTGAATTGATGAAGAAAGACTGAAGACAGGTAGGAAGCTATGTTTGATCTAGGATGGTAATGGTAATGTAGCAAAAGATACCCAGTTAAAAAATGAACAGTTGCTAGGACCTGGTAACTGATAAAGGGACTGAAAGAAAGGAAAGTGAAAAGGGAGATTTTTATTCTGGTTGAATGGTGATGCTACTGACAGAAATAAGGAAGTTGATAGAAACAGACCTGGGGAGGTCAGTGGGAAAATAATGAATTCCAATTCAGGACACTTTTTTTTTTTTTTTGCGGTACGCGGGCCGCTCACTGTTGTGGCCTCTCCCGTTGCGGAGCACAGGCTCCAGACTCGCAGGCTCAGCGGCTATGGCCCACGGGCCTAGCCGCTCCGCGGCATGTGGGATCTTCCCGGACCGGGGCACGAACCCGTGTCCCCTGCATTGGCAGGCGGACTCTCAACCACTACACCACCAGGGAAGCCCTCAGGACACTTTTAAATTCCAAGTGAGAGTGGCTCAGCTTAATGGTGACATCCAGTAGATGGCTAGAAGCTGTTGCTCAGGATATAAATGGGTCATTTCGGTATTTGTTGGGTTAGATTTGCATTTCCTCTATTTCTTTCTCTCAGACCCCAGCAGTGATGTTTATTAAACTAAACAGGTGTTTGTTGAAGTTTTGTGAATTCTCTATGAGAATTTAAAAGTTTTGTTTTCTATTTTGGTAATAATCTAAGAAAAAATATAAGCATATTTTGGGTCATGTATGTGACCACCTTATAACCAACTGCTGCCATGTAATTTCAGTGGGTGCTTTTCCGTTGACAGTCCCATTGGTACCCCTGTTCTATTGGGGGCCAGTGAAAAAAGAGACAAACTTAATGCTTAGATAATGTAAGTGCTGGTGCCAAGTGAGTGCTGTTTAATGCCGTTGCCAACTTGATGTTTTCTTAGTAGTTTGTAGTTTGAGTAGAGATAGAAGCAGTGTAAAAATTCTCCTCACATACCACAGAGAAGCATAGGCAGGCTGAACTCAAAAAAAACCTGTGCTGTAGCAGTCAGATCAAATTATTGATGATGAAAAAGGCAGTTTAGCTGCAGTAAACATCTTCATCTGTCCTATTATTTTGAATTTTATTGGTTTGATAGTTAATTTTTTATGTGTGGTAAAATATACATAAAATTTACCATTTTAGCCATTTTAAGTGTACAATCAAGTGGCATTAAGTACATTCACAGTGTTGATTAAGTATCGTGCTATCTATTTCCAGAACTTTTTCATCACCCTAAACAGAAACTGTGTACTCATTAAGTAATAACTCCCCACTTCGCCCTCTTCCATCCCCTAGTAACCTTAACCTTTACTGTGTCTATAAATTTTCATATTCTAGATACCTCTTATAAGTAGGGCCATATGATATTTGTCCTTATGTGTTTGGCTGATTTCACTTAGCATAATGGTTTCAGGGATCATCCATGTTGTAGCATGTTTCAGAATTTTCATTACTTTTTTATGGCTGAATAATCTGTTGTATGTATTTACTACATTTTGTCTATCCATTCATTTGTTGATAAACACTTGAATTGCTTCCATCTTTTGGCTATTGTGAGTAATGCTGCTCTGAAAGTGTACAAATATCTCTTTGGGTCCCTGTTTTCAGTTCTTTTGGGTGTATACCTACAAGTGGAATTGCTGGATCATATCATAATCGTATGTTTAACATTTTGAGAAACTGCCAGACTGTTTTCTATAGCAGCTGCACCATTTTACATTCCCATCAGCAAGGCATATAAGAATTCCAATTTCTCTACATCCTTGTCAACACTTGTTAATTTCCATTTTTTTGATAAATAACCATTCTAGTGTGTGTGAAATGGTATCTCATGGAGGTTTTGATTTGTATTTCCCTAATGACTAATGATGTTGAACATCTTTTCACATGCTCATCAGCCATTTGTATTATCGTCTTTGGAGAAATGTCTATTACAGTTTTTTGCCCATTTTTGAATTGTAGTGTTTGGTTTTATGTTGTTGAGTTGTAGGAGTTCTTTATATATTCTGGATATTAATCCCTTATCAGTTACATGATTTGCAAATATTTTCTCCCATTCCATTGGTTGTCTTTTCACTCTATTTGTAACGTGCTTTAACAGATTTTTAATTTTGATATAGTCCAGTTTATCTGTTTTTTCCTTTATTGCCTATGCTTTTGGTATCATACTTAAGAAACTATAGTCATCTCTTGGTATCCTCAGGGAATTGATCCAGGAACCCACCCCCCTCCCCATACCAAGATCCATGGATGCTCAAGTCCCTTGTATAAAATGGTGTAGTATTTGCATATAACCTATGCATGTACTCCTGTATACTTTAAATCATCTCTAGATTACTTATAATACCTAATACAATGTAAAGGCTATGTAAATAGTTGCTGGTATGCAGCAAATTCAAGTTTTGCCTTTTGGAACTTACTGGACGTTTGTTTTTTTTTCCTGAATATTTTTGATCTGAGGTTGGTTGAATCTGTGGATGCAGAACGTGTAGATATGGAGGGCCAACTGTTGCTAAATCCAAGGTCATGAGGATTTTGCCGTATGTTTTCTCCTAAGAATTTTATAGGTTACTCTTTTTTAAAAAAAAAATTAATTTAGGGCTTCCCTGGTGGCACAGTGGTTGAGAGTCCACCTGCCGATGCAGGGGACACGGGTTCGTGCCCCGGTCCGGGAAGATCACACATGCCACGGAGCGGCTAGGCCCGTGAGCCATGGCCACTAAACCTGCATGTCCGGAGCCTGTGCTCCACAACGGGAAAGGCCACAACAGTGAGAGGCCCGTGTATCGCAAAAAAAAAATAATAATAATTAATTTATTTTTGGCTGCCTTGGGTCTTCATTGCTGTGCACAGTGAGCGGGGGCTACTTTTCGTTGCAGTGTGTGGGCTTCTCACCACGGTGGTTTCTCTTGTTGCAGAGCATGGGCTCTAGGCGTGCGGGCTTCAGTAGTTGTGGCACATGGGCTTCAGTAGTTGTGGGTCGTGGGCTCTAGAGTGCAGGCCCAGTAGTTGTGGCGCTCGGGCTTAGTTGCTCCGTGGCATGTGGGATCTTCCCATACTGGGGATCGAACCAGTGTCCCCTTCATTGGCAGGCGGATTCTTAACCACTGCGCCACCAGGGAAGCCCTATAGTTTACTCTTAACGTTTAGGTCTGATTAATTTTGAGTTAATTTTTGTATATGGTATCAGGTAAGGATCCAACTTTTTTTTTTTTTTTTTGCACATAGTATCCAGTTTTCTGAGCACCATTTGTTGAAAAGAGTGTCCTTTTCCCATTGAATGATTTTGGCACTCATGTTGAAAATCATTTGACCATGTATGTGTGTTTCTGGGCTCTCTATTCCATTGGGCTATAGGTCTATCCTTATGCAAGTACCACACTGTTTTGACTATTATAGCTTTATAGTAAGTTTCTTTTTTGCAATACGCGGGCCTCTCACTCTTGTGGCCTCTCCCATTGCGTAGCACAGGCTCTGGACGTGCAGGCTCAGTGGCCATGGCTCACGGGCCTAGCCGCTCTGCAGCATGTGGGATCTTCCTGGACCAGGGCACAAACCCGTGTCCCTGCATTGGCAGGCGGACTCTCAACCACTGCGCCACCAGGGAAGCCCTGTAGTAAGTTTTGAAATTAGGAAGTGTGAGATAGCCAATGATCCTCTTTTTCAATATTGTTTTTGCTATTTGGGGTTCCCTCAAATTCCATATGAATTTTAGGATGGGTTTTCCTGTTTCTCCAGAAAACACCTTTGGGATTTTGATGGAGATTGCATTGAATATGTAGATGGCTTTGGGTAGTATTATCATGTTAACAATATTAAGTCTTCCAGTACATGAACATGGGAAGTCTTTCCATTTTTTGTGTGTATTCTTTAATTTCTCTCAGCAGTGTTTTGTCATTTTCAGTGTACAAGTCGTTTAGTTCCTTCATTACATTTATTTCTAAATACTTTATTCTTTTTGATGCTATTGTAAATGGAATAATTTTCTTAATTTTCTTTTCAGATTGTTAGAATAGAATTGCTAGTATAGAAATAAATGCAAGTGATTTTAAAAAAATTATTTATTTGGTTGCACTGGGTCTTTTAGTTGTGGCAGGTGGGCTCCTTAGTTGTGGCTTGTGGGCTCCTTAGTTGTGGCATGCAAACTCTTAGTTGCAGCATGCATGTGGGATCTAGTTCCCTGACCAGGGGTCAAAGCCAGGCCCTCTGCATTGGGAGCGCAGAGTCTTAACCACTGCGTCACCAGGGAAGTCCTTGAATGTGAGTGATTTTTGTTTGTTGATTTTCCATCTTCCAACTTTGCTGAATTTGTTTATTACTGCTAACTTTTTTTTTCAATTTGTTAGGATTTTCTACATATAAGATTACATCATTTGTGAAAAGAGATAATGTTACTTTTTCCTTTCCAATATAGATGCCTTTTATTACTTTTTCTTGTCCAATTCTTCTGGCTAGAACTTCCAGTATTATGTTGAATAAAGTGGCAAAAGCAGGCACCCTTGTCTTGTTCCTGGTCTTAGGGGAAAAGCTTTCAGTGTTTCACCATTGAATATGATGTTAGCCCTGGGTTTTTCTGATATGGCCTTTATCATGTTGAGGAGGTTCCTTTCTATTCTTAGTTTATTGAGTGTTTTTTTTTCCAATTATGAAAGGGTTTTGAATTTTGTCAGATGCTTTTTCTGCATTAATTGAGATTAATGAGCTTTTTCCCCCTTCATTCTGTTGATATAGTATATTACATTGAGTAATTTGATATGTTGAACCATTCATTCTGGAGATCAGTCTCAGTCATGGTGTATAATCCTTTTAATATGCTGCTAAATTTAGTTTACTAGTATTTTGTTGAGTATTTTTGTATGTGTATTTATAAGAGATATTGGTCTATAATTTTCTGTTCTTTTCTTTTAGTATTTGCCTGGCTTTGGTATCAGGTTAATGATGCCCTCATAGAATGAATTAGGAAGTGTTCTATATTAATTTGCTAGGGCTGCGATAACAAAGTACCATGTAATAGGTGGTTTAAAGAATAGAAATTCGTTCTGGAGGCTAGAAGCCCAAGGTCAAGGTGTTGGCCGGGTTGATTTCTTCTGAGGCTTCTTTCCTTGGCTTGCAGATGGCAGTCTTTTCCCTGTGTCTTTCCTTTATGTGTGCCTGTGTCCTAATCTCCTCTTGTATAAGGACACTGGTCAGATTGGATTAGGGCCCACCCAGATGACCTCATTTTATCTTTTTTTTTTTTTTTTTTTATAATTTTATCTTAATTGCCTCTTTAAAGGCCTTCCATCCAAATATAGTCATATTCTGAGGTACTGGGGGATTTGTACTTCAATATATGAATTTTGGGGAGACACAATTCAGAATATAACATGCTCCCTCCTCTCCAATTTTTTGGGAAGAGTTTGAGAAGGATTGGTATTAATTCTTTTAATGTTTGGTAGAATTTACCAGTGAAACCATCTGGTTCTCGTTTTTTCTTTATTGGGAGGTTTTTGATTACTGATTCAGTCTCCTTACTAGTTATAGGTCTATTCAGATTTTCTGAAGTCACTTTTCGTAAATAATATTTGTAGGAATTTTTTGTCCATTTCATCTAGGTTATCCAGTTTGTTAGCATACAACTGTTCATGGTATTCTCTTATAATCCCTTTTATTTCTATAAAATTGGTAGTAAATGTCCCCACCTTCATACCTGATCTTAATAATTTGAATCTAATCTCTTTTTTTTTTTGGTCAGTCTAGGTAAAAGGTTTGCCATTTTGTTAATCTTTTAAAAGAACTAACTTCTGATTTTGTTGATTTTCTTTACTGATTTTCTGTTCTCTATTTCATTTACCTCTGCTCTAATCTTTATTATATCCTTTCTTCTACTAGCTTTGGGTTTAGTTTCTTCTTTTTCTAATTCCTAAATGTGTACAGTTAGGTTATTGATTTGAGATATTTCTGCTTTTTTAATGTGTGCATTTACAGCTATAAATTTTCCCCTTTGCACTGCTTTTGCTGTATCCATAAGTTTTGGTTTCCATTTTCCTTCATTTCAAGATATTTTCTAATAAAAATGTGAATTGATTGATTTTATAATTTCTAAACTTACACTTATTTTGGCCTTAGTGTTGCATAAGAACAGTCTTATATCTTGTTTCACATTTGACTAAGTGAATCTGTACTTAATACAGGGGTCCCCAACCCCAGGGTCCACGGCCTGTTAGAAACCGGGCCACACAGCAGGTGAGCGGAGGGCGGGGCCAGCAATAGACAGAAAGTAGCCAATTGTCCTGGACAGGATGCAAGTCTTGCTAGTTTACTTGGCTTTCTGAGCACGTTCACATGGGTGCTGAGGAAAGCTTGGGGCTCTTGACTAGACCGCTTTCCGGCTTGGAAGGATTCCTTTGAGCAGTACAGGAGTCTGCTTCTTTAGAAGGTCTGCTCCAGTGTGCTAACACAGATACCTCTCTTCCTCTGCAGGTTTTCAGGAACCCCTACGAGGTGGTGACTGTGCTGCTGATTCAGACCCTGGGGGCCCTGGTGCCCTCTCTGCCCATCTGCCTCAGCTCCAGTGTGGAGAGGGCAGGGCCCGAGCTGGAGCTCGTCAAGCTGCTGGACTTCTACGACGCCACCGCCCACTTTGCCAAGGGATTGGAGATGGCCCTGCTTCCCCATGCAGGTAAACATCCTTCCTCCCAGCTCGCGGACTTTTTTCTTTTTTTTTTCTTTTTTTGCGGTACGCGGGCCTCTCACTGTTGTGGCCTCTCCCGTTGCGGAGCACAGGCTCCGGACGCGCAGGCTCAGCGGCCATGACTCACGGGCCCAGCCGCTCCGCAGCATGTGGGATCTTCCTGGACCGTGGCACGAACCCGTGTCCCCTGCATCGGCAGGCGGACTCTCAACCACTGCGCCACCAGGGAAGCCCTCGCGGGCTTGCTTTTACTCGCTCTTTTTGAAGCTTCTGGGGCTTGGGTTTGTTTGCCTTTTCTGGTGACTGATTTTACAGAAATGCAAGGGATCAGTGTTTTCCTTCTCAACAGATATGAAAACCTTTTCCATGAAAACATTGCCATTATGGAAATAATTGTTGCCTAGCTCCAGTGCTGCCTAGGTGCTTTTACACACTCTGGGGAAGTGATAGACACTTCTGCAGGGGCTTAGAATGCAAGAGGCAGGTAGACATTAGTGGCAACGAGTTGGCAGTGAGTTACACTTGGGAGGGTAGTGTCCTCTTCCTTTCAAGGCATCACAGAACCTTGGGTAAGTCAACCTTAAAAGTAAGTTTAAGAGAACAAATGGATTAGAGGAGCTTTTTGATAGGACAACAGCAAGTTTTTAAGGGCAGGGTTGCTGCATTAGGACTAAGGGTGGCTATAAGGAAACTGGGCTTTCCCCAGCTGCCATCTGAGAGCAAAGCACTCCTTCTTCCCATTTAGGCAAACAATGCCTGGTGTGTTGCATTTCCCCAGCTGTTTCCCATCTAGGTTAAAAGCATCATAAACTTTTCAGTCATACAGACTTCATCACGAATGCCGGCAAATCAGGAAATCGCTTCAGGAAGGCCTGCTTCTGCCGTTTGGCTGCTGTGTGCCACTGACTTGGTTTATTTAATAGTTATTCTCTTTAATTACCCTTGTGTGTAATTACCTCGTACATTCCTGGGAGTGTGTTTATTGTTCGAGTTCCTGATGACTCATCGGTGTTTTTGGCACACTCACTGGTCAGGCCCTGGTTGTGGGAGAGGCATGGTGGATGTGGCTTTCAAGGGACCTGGATGCTGTGGTCCTAGTGGCTGAAGAGTATGTAGGCTGAGCGTCCTGTGGAGCAGAGTGGAATGAAGGCAGGGCAAGGAGCAGATTGCTTTTCTCCCACTGGTGATGGACATTATTGAAGAAGAGAGAACCACCCTCTGAAGAATCATGAAAATGCTTTGTTAGTCAGCCATGGAAGTTTAGATTTTTAATGATTCCTACTGATGTTTTCAAAAAAGTATACGTATTTTTTTTTTTTTTTTTTTGCGGTACACGGGCCTCTCACTGTTGTGGCCTCTCCCATTGCGGAACAGAGGCTCCGGACGCGCAGGGTCAGTGGCCATGGCTCACGGGCCCAGCCGCTCCACGGCATGTGGGATCTTCCCAGACCGGGGCACGAACCCGTGTCCCCTGCATCGGCAGGCAGACGATTCTCAACCACTGCGCCACCAGGGAAGCCCTAAAAAGTATACGCATTTTTAAATTTAAAAATACTTTGGAAACACACAAAAATAAAAATAAAAGAGTAAAAATGATCCATAATCTCATGACTCAGAGAAGGCCATGGGAACATTTTATTTCCTCCCAGTAATTCAAATATAATTATACATTTTCATAAATAAATATAAAATATATGCATATATAAGTATATGCATATATAAATATATATGCACATACATATTTTAAAATATTAGCTTAAAAAATTTTATTTATTTAGTTTTGGCGGCATTGGGTCTTCATTGCTACGCATGGGCTTTCTCTAGTTGTGGCTAGCAGGGGCTACCCTTCGTTGCGGTGTATGAGCTTCTCATTGCAGTGGCTTCTCTTGTTGCATAGCACGGGCTCTAGGCACGCGAGCTTCAGTAGTTGTGGCTCGCGGGCTCTAGAGCTCAGGTTCAGTAGTTGTGGAGCATGGACTTAGTTGTTCTGCGGCATGTGGGATCTTCCTGGACCAGGGATTGAACCTTTGTTCCTTACATTGGCAGGCAGATTCTTAACCACTGCACCACCAGGGAAGTCCCAAAATATTAGTTTATATGATCTTATATTCTCTTTTTTGCTCAAATTAATATAATGAGCATTTTTTATGTCATTCAATATTTTCCTAAAACATGGTTTTTAATGACCACTTGATAACTATGGCTTACTTTAATTTTTAAATCTGCTGTTATAAATAAAACTATTATTAACAATCTTACATATTAATTTTGGAGTCCAGCTCTGATTATTCCTTGGGATAAGTTTGAGAATTACAATTGCTAATAAATGAAAAATTTAAAGATGTTTGTCACATTTTTCTCTTTAGAAAGTTTCTACCTGTTTTCACGTCCATCGGTAGTAAATGAGGCTGCTGATTCCCACATGCCCTCACCAGCACTAGGCTCTATCTTTTTTTTCCCTTGCCAGGTTCTTAGACAGTTAATGATATATTATTTTAATTTTCATGTCTTTGATTACTAGCCAGTTTGAAAATTATATTATAAAAAGTTAAATTTTTTTCTTGAATTTCTTATTCTTTTGCTTCTTTTTCTGTTTGAGGGTTTAATCTATTTCTGGTTAGTTTATAAGAGCAATTTATTTAAAGCAATATATTATTAAATATATTATAAAAAGCAACAAAGTATTGTTATAAAAATTCATGATATAGCTATCTGTAACACAAAATGAAAGTCTCCTATAATCCCGCTTGCTAGAAATAACCACTGTTAAAAATTTGGTGTATATTCCCTAAATATCCTTATATAGTAAGGATTTTTTTTTCTTATCAAGTATGTTGCAGATGTATTTTCTAACTTTCTGGTTTGCCTTTAACACTTTTCCATTTTAATAATTAATAATGTACATAGTATAATTCAAAATATGTAAAAGGTTATGCAATAGAAAGTCAAAAAGTTAAATAATTTGTTGACTTTATAGTTAATAAGCAATATGTATTCAGTATAGAAAAAACCAGAAAATACAAGGAAGGAAAATGATCGTGCTCAACCAACTGTCCAGAAACAGTATTTTGGATTATATACACATGCAAATTTTGTATATGAGTGTGTGGGTACTTAAATGTTTTTAATAGAATATTTTATTATCATTATCACCCCCCATTTTATATTGATTCAATATTGTCATCCAAAACACAAGTTTTCCCAGTTCCACAGAAGTCTTTATAGCTGTTTCCCTACCTCGCATTAAAATCCAGTCAGTGTACATGCATTGTCTTTGGTTGTCCTGTCTCTTTAATCTCTTTTAATCTAAAAGAGTCATCTCATCTTTTGTCTTTCATGACATTGATGTCTTTGAAGAATACAGGGTAGTTTTCCTGTAGAATGTTCCATATTCTGTAATTATCTAATTGTTTCCTTGTGATTACATTTAGATTAAACATTTTTAGTAAGAATACTACATTGGTGATGATGTGTACTTCCTATGGCATCACATCAGGAGACACATAATGTCCAATTATTGGTGATGGGTTAATCACTTGGTAGTTGTACCTGCCAGATGACTCCATTGTAAAGTTACCTTTTCCTCTTTGTAATTAGTAAGTATCTGTGGCATGACATTTTGAGCCCATAGGAATATACTATTACTTAAGAAATATTTACCTAGTGACTTTAGCATCCATTGGTAATCCTTGTCTGAATAAACTTTTGCATTGCTGATTATAAAATGGTAATATTCTAATTCTCTCATTCCTTTTACATGTATTAGCTGGCATTCTTTTTTAAAAAAATATTTATTTATTTATTTATTTATTTTTGGCTACGTTGGGTCTTCGTTGCTGCTCACGGGCTTTTTCTAGTTGCGGTGAGCGGAGGCTACTCTTCGTTATGGTGTGTGGGCTTCTCATTGCAGTGGCTTCTCTTGTTGCGGAGCACGGGCTCTAGGAGTGCAGGCTTCAGTAGTTGTGGCACATGGACTCAGTAGTTGTGGCGCACAGTTGCTCCACTGCATGTGGGATCTTCCCAGACCAGGGCTCGAACCTGTGTCCCCTACATTGGCAGGCAGATTCTTAACCACTGCGCTACCAGAGAAGTCCCTGGCCGGCATACTTTTGTGAAGAGGAGATTTTTCTTTCTCTTTGATATCACTATGAACTCATTGGATTCTTTTTTTATTCATTGTATTATGATCCATTATTTTCATTATTCATTTTGATGCTCGAATTATTTCAGATTTGGTCAGTGGTTGCCCCTTCAGGCTGGCTCCCGTATCATTTTGACGCGTCCCTATCAGCCTGTGAGTGCTTTATTGTTTTTTGGCACACACTGTTCCAGGAACACTTTGTACTTTCTCTGCCTCAGACCGGGAATCAGCCATATTCTCGAGGAGCTTGGTTTCTTCTAATGGGAAATGGTATTTAGAAACCAAGATCTGGCACCAGGGATGCTTATTGTTGCTGGACTATTATTACTTCCTATGCCCTTTGTGGACAGAACTAGGAAATGCATAGTTTTTAAAATTACCAGTTTACACTGATACTTCCAAATCAAATGCAACACCAATAGATTTTTACCTCTTGCTGTTCTCAGTTGCATCTCTTTTCTCCTACAGTGAAAATTCTGGTTCTCATCAGCAGTGCGTGTGTGTGTGTGTGTGTGTGTGTGCATGTGGTGTGTGTGTGTGTGTTATATACACATACAGTTATTTTTCATGACCCTATTATGGATAGGTCAAAATGTATTTAGTTTATTTATTCAACTACAAATGGACTAGTTCTAGAGTGCTGGATGCTGAGGATGCTATGCTAAGCAAAACCAGACACAGTCCCTGCTCTCATACAATGTATGTTCCAGTGGGAAATAACCAAATAATCCACTAATGAGTGTATAATTACAAAGTGAGATGAGTACTTTGAAGAATAGCAAAATGGTTCTAGGAGAAAAGCAAAATGGTTTTAAGCAAATAAAGAGATTGAGATTAGCAGACTTGAGTTTAGTGAGTACTGAAGGAAGAATAGGCATTAACCAGATGAAGAGGGATAGGGAAGAACAAGGTCGTTTCAGACAGAAGTAGTGGCAGGTGGCCAGAGGGGAGCTTCTGAGGAGCTGAGGGAAGGCTAGAGGCTAGGGGAATTGTGAAGGAGGCTGAGTCTATAGAAGTAAACATAAAAGTAGCTGGCCTTTATTAAGTGCTTATACATGCTAGACACATACTATTTTGGTTTTTTTTGTTTTTTTTTTTGCGGTACGCGGACCTCTCACTGTTGTGGCCTCTCCCGTTGCGGAGCACAGGCTCCGGACGCCCAGGCTCAGCGGTCATGGCTCACGGGCCCAGGCGCTCCGTGGCATGTGGGATCTTCCCGGACCGGGGCACGAACCCGTGTCCTCTGCATCGGCAGGCGGACTCTCAACCGCTGCGCCACCAGGGAAGCCCGACACGTACTATTTTATATAATCTCCAGTTAAGCCTTATAAAATTGATGCCATTATTAATTTCATTTTATAGTTGAGGAAACAGACATTGAAAAGTTAAGTCATATGCACAGAGTCACCTAACTAGGAAGCAGTAGAGCTTCAATAGAAGAGCCTTCACCCTTAACTACCACCCCCTTTCACCCCCTGAGGTCAAACGATGCAGAACTTTGTAGGCTATGGAAAAGCTTTTGGATTCCAACTGAAGAGATAATTCTTAGAAGTTGAATTGCTGTGCCATAGAATATGCACATTAAAATTTTTATGTAGTTGAATATAGGAATTTTGGGAATGCCTAGTGTATGGGCTCCAGATGGAAAATGTTCTTTCTGCAGAGCCTTTTCTCTGTAGCAGTTCTTGAACTTGACCCTGAGGAGGGTTATCATTTGAAGAGGTTCTTGACTATGACGGGTTGTAGGATTAAGGGGATTGGTATCTTTAATAGTGCCTTAGGCACATAATGCACAAAGCTCAAATGTATCAGAAGATTTACTGACATGATTGCTTCAGCTTCCATGAATGGTAAAAGCAGATGAACAGAAAGTAGTCATCCCTAAGATGAAATAGGAAAAGTTCCAGTGGAGGTCCTTGCACCTGTTGTTTTTCAGCAATTGATTTCCAATTCTTTGTTCATTATTGCATTTAATTTCTGATTCCCTGAAGATGAGCAAACCCTGGTGAAAGTCGTGGAGCTGGTGGATGCTGTGTATGGTCCGTACAGACCCTACCAGCTGAAGTACGGTGACATGGAAGAGAAGAACCTCCTCCTCCAGATCAGCGCGGTGCCTCTGGTAATGGCATAATACCGGCAGTGGCCATTCGGGAATCATTCTATTTGCCAGACTCCTAGGGTTGGGGGTGGGTGGGATGCGTCAGAGAAGGTGTGAGGTGGCATTAGGAATGCAAAGAGTGGGAACTGGTGTGCAAACACTGGGCTCTCAGTGCTTCCTGGGCTCTTGTAATCCAAATGTAAAATGAGACCACAGATATGCTACCAGTTTTTTATTTAAAATCCTCTAGCAAAACTTAGAGGCTTAAATCTTCTTGAGAGTAAGTTGATTATCCCCCTGATTCAGTCATTATCACACAATCTTTTGTTTAAGGCAGCATATGCAAATGGACACAGGAGCTGAGTATTCGTGGACAGTACTCTAGGGCCAGGTTCACCAGGTGGGCACCAGAGGGGAATTTCCATTGTAAATGTTAAGGTTGCCTAGCATGATGTGAGTTGACATTTAAGAATAGATCTTACAGTAGTTAAAACCTGCCACCTCCCGCTGCTTTTCCGTTTTCTAAGGACGTACCTAGAAAGTCTGTTCCGCTCAGTTATGTTCTTGCCTCTGAAGGAAGCATTTTCCTTTCACTGCATTCTTTTGGAGCGTGTGGTATGGAGAATTCAAATCCTAGCTTGAGAGCCAGAGGGAGAGATGCCATCTTAAATGACAGAAAAAGAGGAAAGAGATGAAAAATGTAAAGATGAATATAAGGATTTGATCATGCTTTTTAGCCAGGAGTTTATTTCTGTGATCTCACTGACCACTTAGACTGTTCTTCCCTAGGTCGGGCTCTTAAAGAGCTGTCACAGTTTGGGACTGCATTTCTGTTGCACCTATTAAGTGATTTACCATGAATGAGGAGGTTTGGAGCTCTCCCCATCTTCATGTTGTCTATTCGTTTGTTCTTCAGTCTGAGGCAGCTTTTTTTATCTCTGTTTGCTGACCAGGAGCGTGGGGAAGTCATTGACTGTGTGCAGGAGCTGAGCCACTCTGTGAACAAGCTCTTTGGCCTTGCTTCTGCAGCCATTGACAGATGCATCACATTTACGAACGGCCTGGGGACCTGTGGCCTGCTGACAGCCCTGAAATCCCTCTTTGCCAAGTAAGGCTGGGGGGAGTGGGGTCAGGGCCAGCCTGATTGGAGAATGATGTCTCTCCCAATTAAAAATGTGTGTGCCCTGTATTCCTGCCATGAACCCGGGAGAGGCACTTGCACCTGAGCCCAAGGGGGTGTTCTTAAGGACGTTAAGAACACTGTGGCACGTTTGTAATGGTGGAGCATCTGAAGCAACGTGAATGTCCATCCATTTGGAAATGGCCAAATAAGATACGGTATATTCATATGAGGGGAGTTCCCTATGTGGCAGTTAAGGTGTTAATTAGATCTACACATAACAACATGGATAGATCTCAAAACATACTGCTGAGTGAATAAAAGGTTGCAGAATACTATATAGAGTCTCATACAGTGTGTGAAAAGAATATACAAAAAATAGAGTATATTTTCTGTAGCAGGGTTCGGCAAATTTTTTCTGCCAAGGGCCGGATGGTATGTATTTTAGGCTTTGAGGGCCTTACAGCCAACAGAGACTTTTGTAGTGCACTGCCCTAGTAGTAGAAAAGCAGCCAGAGACAACACATACATGAGTGGATGTGGCTCTGTTCCACTAAAACTTTATTTACAGAAAACCAGGAGTGCCAATTCCTGTTCTAGATCTTTTTTTGTCACTTTAAAATGCATTATATATTCCTATAGCATAGAGGTCAGCAAACTCTAGCTCATGAGCCAAGTCTGTTTTTGTACAAGTTTTTGTAAAAGCTATATTGGAACGCCACCATGCCCATTCACTTAACTATGGCCTGTAAATCCTCACTATAAAGTTAGAGTTGAGTAGTTAGGACAGAGACCTTGTGACTCTCAAAGCCTAAAATACCTGGACCTTAACAGAAAAAGTTTGCTGAGCCCTGATGTGGAAGGTTAGGCAACAAACTCAAAACACTGGTTGTCTTTGGGGAGATGGGGAGGGACTAAGGTGGTGGTCATAGGGGATTTAGCTTTATTTGTTATTTTCTGATTTTTTAAAAAATTAAAAATATAAATTAATTTATATTTAAAATGTAATTAAAAATATAAAATAAAAAATATATAAAATCATGCTAAGTGAAAGAAGCCAGTTACAAAAGACCACACGTTATATGATTCCATCTATATGAAATGTCCAGAACAGGCAAATCTGTAGAGACAGAAAATAGATGAGTGGCTGCCTAGGGCTGGAGAGGGGGGAGTATTTGGAGGAGATGAGGGATGACTGCTAAAAGTTATGGGGTTTCTTTTCGGGATGATGAAAATTGTTCCTAAGTTGATTGTGGTGATGGTTGCACAACTGGTTTTTGTGACTACCCTAAAAACCTTTGAATTGTGTGGTATGTGAATTAAATCGCAATAGAGCTGTTGAAAGAAAGAAAGAAGGGGAAACCAAAGTTAAGTTTACTTAGAAAAAAGAAAAAGAAATCAATATAAGGCTGGATTCTCTGACCTGTGTAATTGAGATGTAAGGGCCCTCAGGAGGTTAGATGCTTTAGTCTCTAGCTTATAGACAAATACATTCTTAGGCTCTCCAAGAAATCTTGTTCTAGAGTGAAGTTGCCACGAGTCTCAAGAAATTCCTCATACTGAACTGAATGCTCTTTTGCTGCTGTAAGTTTAGGGAGCTCTTGTCATTCCAGAAATGCTGAGCATGCCCCTGTGAGCTCTGAGGGTCCTTGGACCCAGTACTGTTGGTCACTGCCATGGGCAGTCTGCACCTTCCAGGGTGGCTCACAGGAAGGCACTGAGGGCTGCGAGATCATGTCCCCTGCATAGGACAGGGGGAGCCAGGTGAGCCCAGACATGTCCCTCAGGAAGAGAAACATCAGCAAAAAGTTGTTTTTTTTTTTTTCCGGTACGCGGGCCTCTCACTGTTGTGGCCTCTCCCGTGGCAGAGCACAGGCTCCGGACGCACAGGCTCAGCGGCCATGGCTCATAGGCCTAGTCACTCCGCGGCATGTGGGATCCCCCCCGGACTGGGGCACGAACCCGTGTCCCCTGCATCGGCAGGCGGACTCTCAACCACTGTGCACCAGGGAAGCCCATCAGCAACAAGTTTAATGAAATAAAATTTATCTCTTTCTCTCTCTGCCACCAGCTGGGATCTTGTGGATAAAATAATTTTTTTTGAGATCTAAAAATTTTATTATAAAATTTAAAAAGTAATGCTTCTAGAAATACATATATATTTAAATATGAAAAGGTGTAAAAAGGTGAAAGTCTTCCTTCTTTCCTGCGCATCCTTAGGCAGTCCTCAGGAGTCACAAGTTTTAAACATTTTGCTTTGAGTCTTCTCATTCTTCTCTCCAGACCTTAAAGATTTTTTTGTTTATTACCTTTAACTATTATGTCTTGAGGCAACTCTGAAAGGTGAGGAACTGAGCCTCCTTGAGGCTGGTGCTGTCTCTTATCCCCTCTCCTCCTCCTCTTGTTGGTGATATTTTCACTTTTAGTTCTTCTGTTGGTTACTTCAATTACTTCATTTTAAAAAGTAATACAGGGGCTTCCCTGGTGGCGCAGTGGTTGGGAGTCCACCTGCCGATGCAGGGGACACGGGTTCGTGCCCCGGTCCGGGAAGATCCCTCATGCTGCGGAGCGGCTGGACCCGTGAGCCATGGCGGCTGGGCCTGCGCGTCCGGGGCCTGTGCTCCGCAACAGGAGAGGCCACAACAGTGAGAGGCCCGCGTACCGCAAAAAAAAAAAAAAAAAAAAAAAAGTAATACAAATCCATATTAAAAATTCAAAATGTACAAAAGGACGTATGATGAAAACAGGTCACCTGCTCTAGAAGGGAAGGTTTTGAAGCTACCAAGACAGCTGATGTTTATAAAATTAGGGAAATGAGGATGATGCTAACTTGCCCAGGGTTCAAGTGGGACCTTGTTCAGGAGTGGGGAGGGTGTGGGGATGGTGTTCAGGAAGGCAGGGATAGGGAGGATGGAGGACGCAGGCAGAGCAGGAGGAGATTGGCCTAACTTGCACTCTGCTGAAGCTGTAGAATATAGCTGCTGATGGGGTGTTGCAGGGTGAGGGGTGTTACAGCTGTGACGGGAGCCTGGGCCCTGGAGTTGTAGCCACCTGGGCTCAGATCCTGTCTCAGGCACTTACTAGTGGGGACCTTGGGTGGGTTAGTGTGCCTTTCTGAGTCTTGGTATCTTTTATTTGGGTAAACTGATGGTGATAATATCTCCTTTCCATGGTGGTTGTGAATATTGAGTGAAAGCATATAATTAAAGCACCTAATGCAGCAGCTCTTACATGGTAGAGACACTTGGAAACGTGTATTGTGAGAGAATCAGAAGGTTTTGGTACAAATGCCATAAAAATGTGACGTGATACACACATCACGTGCGAGCCCCGCTATGGCTAAACAGCCACCCCCCGTCTCCCCCCGGCCCCGCCTCAGTGCTCAGCGGCTGCTCACTGTTCCGGGGACTCTGTCGGGAGGTTCTGTGGAGCTCATGTCTTGTTGGACGGAGTGTTCTTCTTGTTTAACGTCCTTCAGCTAAAGCACAATTAAAACGTTCTTCAACAGCTCCCTGTCAGTGTGTCCTGAGGGCCCTCCCCCTCCCCAAGGAAAGCTGTCACCTCTCTGGGTGCAAAGGGAAGGTGCTGTCTGTGGCATTTTGGTTTTGTAGCTTTTCGGCCCTGTGTGAAGGGAGCAGCAGTGGCGTTTGTCCCTCACTGGAGTGGTCTGCAGCAGTTCCTTCCACTTGCTTCTCTGAGCGGCCTTTCTCTCCACCACACAGACTTACTCTTCAGAGCCGTGCCCTGGGTCATCACAGCCCACTGTCCTCACTAGAGCTCGTGGTTTGGGAAGGGAGAGAGGCGAGACTTCTTGTGATGTATGCAGGTGTCGTGGGTTTTAGGGAGCCTATTGGCTTCCAGAGCACATGACCATCCACCCCTGTCCTCCTTACCACACCCTCCCAAGGACTTATGTGTTCATGTTCCAAGAACTATACAGCTGGCCCTGTGTATCCAGCGTTCCTTATCTGCGGGTTCAACCAACTGTGGATCAAAAATATTCAGAAAAAAAATTTCCAGAAAGTACCAAAAAGCAAAACGTGAATTTGCTGCATGCTGGCAACTCTTTATGTAGCATTTACATTGTATTTACAATTATTTACATAACATTTATGTTGTGTTAGGTATTGTAAGTAATCTAGAGATGATCTATTAAAGTATACGGGAAAATGTGCCTAGGTTCTATGCAAATACTATGCCTATATAAAAAACTTGAGCATCCATGGATTTTTGTATCTTTGGGGGAGGAGGGGGGCAATCCTGAAATCAGTCCCTCATGGCTGCCCAAGGAGTACTATACATAAAAACGATACCACTGCACATCAGCTTTCATTTTATACTTTTCAGGGAGCTTTTGTGCCTACTATTTCATTCATTTTATTTTATTTTATCATCATGACAAGTCTGTGGGGCAGTACAGAAGTCATCATTAAGTCCATTTTAAAGATGAGGAAACTGAGGCCCAAAGACAGCTAGGTACTTGCAGTGCAGGTCTGTCATTGACTCAGGACCTATTTCTGGATGTTTCCTTTATGCCCAGGTCTGTGTTAATTCCTGGGGATACGATTATGACCTACAAATGGATAGTCCCTATTCTCCCAGAGCTTCTAGTCTGATGACAGCAATAAACATTAAACACATACATTAAATAAGCTATTTAATTATACTTGTGTTAAGTGCTATGAAGGAAAGTATGTGGTATAGGTGGGAGCAGACAGCAGTCTGTGAGGAGGGAGGGTTTTCAGTTTTGAATCCAGTTTCATGCTCCTGTACCATTAAAGTCGGGCTCTTGCCTGCCATGGAGCTTGGCTGTTTAATCTAAATTCAAGGATTTGAGTGGTATAGAAGTACCCTGGATATCAGTGAACTGCCTTATGGTATCCTAGGTGACAGTTGGGTATTATAGTGGGACCATGACGTTTTCAAACAGTTCTTTGAATCAGCTTCCAAAGAAATGCCCCTGTTAGGATGAGGGAGTAATTAACCAGCATCATCTCTCACCTGGTTGGTCAGAGTCTTGGTCTTAGTGGCCATCCCCTTCCCCCCTCATCTTGAGCATCTCTTAAAGCCACTCTGCCAGGTGAGAAAGACAGCCTTGCCACATAGAGGAGACCTTTTTGTGGTCAGAGCTTTATAAGTAGTGACAACCCTTGGTAGGATAGCCTCTGAAGGTGCTCTCAAGGTCATTAGCAGTTTGTCCCAAGCTGTGTAATTCCAGGTGTCTCTAGGTCTGAGGAGTTTATGATGATACCACTGTCATTTTTTTCTGTCCCCATAGGTATGTGTCTGATTTCACCAGTACTCTCTACTCAATACGAAAGAAGTATAGGCTGGATGATATTCCTCTCAACTCCCTTTTTCAAGAAGATTGGGCGGCTTTTCAGAATTCCATTAGGTAAAGTGGGGGTAAACATGCATAATATAGTATATAAAAATGATAAATGTGTGTGTAGGCGTTCTTTTTTCTCTTTCACTGCCCCCCCCTTTTTTAAAGCAAATACTCTAGACTCTGAAAACAAGCCAATAAACAAAAAAAACAAGGCAAACCAAACAAACACCAAAAAGACCCCTCTTGCTCTTAAAATATTTTTAAAAGTTCTTTATGAACTCATCTCCTTTGGTGACTTAAGTTTTCTTATGTTTGGTTTGAGATTTTTTTTTTCCCCTTAGCCTATAGTTTCTACAAACGTAAAATAAGTTAGAGCTTTTATTTTAGAAAATGCACAGCTGATTAGATCCTGTTTCTGGATCTGTGCCACAGAACTAAATGGTAAGTCAATGCTATTTGGCCTGCAAAGAGCCGTGTAAGAGTTCCCGTGAAAGGCCTTGAGGTGACCCTCCCAAGTCGTTGTTGACAGACAGATTCTGGCGTAGCCTGTGTGACCTGTGGGCCACTAGGTAGACACCATGTTGCCCTAAGCCCTGAGGTCTGGTGGGAGTGTGATTGGCAGTGGCCTGAGGAGTTTGGCCCTTGATGTGTCCAGCCTGAGGGAATGCCCTGGCAGTCCAGTGGTTAGGACTCCGTGCTTCCACTGCAGGGGGCACAGGTTTGATCCCTGGGCGGGGCACTAAGATTCTGAAAGCTGCTCGGGGCGGCCCAAAAAAAACACAAAAGACGGAAGCTCTGGAAGCACTGGGCCTGCATCGTCCCAAGGCTGTGACCCGAAGCCTCGGTTGACTAGGGTGTATGTTCTCTGTTGTGCTGTGGTTCTCCCACTCCTATGAGGTCTAACAACTGTACTATCAGCCTGAGATAAAAAGCGATCTAGAAATTTCTTTTCCTTACAACCATTCTTTGCAGACATACGTTCTGAAAAGGCAAGCTGCTCTCCCCCCACTTACATTTCTTGCCTGACCCCCGGCCTAGGTGGTATGTGCAGAGTGCCCATGGCACATGTGGGTCTCAGTGCAGATCCAGACCCTCCAAAAGCTGTCTTTAATCAGGGTAAACCCGGGGCCTCCCAGGACCATTTGGAGTGTCTCCTCATGGGCTCTGATCTGAACTTTTTTTTTTGATGAAATTTAATGTTCTAGATGCCAATATCCCTTATCAGCTGTGGCAGCTTGGTACACCAGAAAATATTATGCGCAAGGTTGTTCTCTTGTAACTGGCGTGAGTGGAATATTTCACTTTCTCATAAACCTTTCTTATGATGGAATGCCTAGATATCCTGGTGATGATAGACACTTTCGGAGAAAGTTAAAAGTTAACTAGACCTAAGATGTTTTTAATCCTTGGATTTGTCCTGACATTATAGTTTGGTGTTGAAGGACTCAGTAGCTGGAGTTTGAGGCCTAGCATAAAATTACTTGAAAATTAAAGGATTATTAAATACAGAAATGATCATTCAGGCTTATCTCTGAGAAACAAATGGATTAATCTTCATCTGCCTTTCATGTGATCAGAGAGAAACAATTCTAAGATCAAAACAGTTTTCTCTTCTATGCCTGGCAAATAGCAGGCAGCTGACAAATATTAATGAATTTTGGTTTTTAAATTTTAGATACAAAGAATTTCCAACCCATTTTATTTGTTTGTTTGTTTTGTTTTGTTTGTTTTTCTTTTTTGTCCACGCTGTGCAGCTTGTGGGATCCTAGTTCCCTGACCAGGGATCGAACCCGTGCTCCCTGCAGTGGAAGCGTGGAGTCTTAACCACGGGACCTCCAGGGAATTCCCTCCAACCCATTTTCTTGAGGACAAAGCCCAAAAGCAACCTCAGTATTTTTGGAAATGTAAAATTATTTGAGATCATGTTGGATAGAATTGTGATTCATAGCAGAGAGACACATGACAGGAGGATATTAGAAGGGACCAGCATTTCCCTTTTACATGAATTACTAATGAATGGAACGTTTCAGGTAGGCCCTCAAATGGTTAACTGCTTTCCCACAAACAAGCACACCACCAAAAGTGGTGAATAGTTAGAATTTTTATGAATGGGACAGTGTTTGTCCTGTAAATGTCGGCATTCCAGATACTTGAAGTGCTTTTTGTTTCGTTTAGGATAATAGCCACCTGTGGAGAGCTCCTGCGGCAGTGCGGGGACTTGGAGCAGCAGCTAGCCAACAGGTAGGAGAGGGCTGTGGGCCGGCCCCTGGGCTCTCAGCTGGGGAAAACCTTGATAGAGTGCGCAGCACCGTCTGAAGCCACAGAGCTTGAGGACTCTCTGTACCTAGGATACGAGGTGTCAGTGTTGTCACCATTCAGCATTTATTGAGCACCTAAAAGGAGCAAGGCTCTGACCTCCTTGGCACATAACTTTAGTTAGATATGGAAGTTTCAGCCTAAATGAGGAAGCAGTACATGTTGTCTCCAAATTATGAGTGGGCAGGGCTCCCGCTGCATGTTTGCAAGTCAGTTATTGGGGATGGAAAGTTATAGGTGGTGCGAGGTCCCCTGGGCCAGCCCACAGAATCGGGATGAATCCTGCCAGCCTGCCTTCTGGGTTCTGCAGTAGGATTCTGTGCTGCGGAAGCCGGTGTGTGTGTCAAAGGAGGATGTCTGGGGTCAGGCCCTCCATTCTGATACCTGCCAGGGCTTTTACACTGCCCCGAAGTGACCCCATTCGGACCTGCTTTTCCCTCCAAGGGCTTCAGGCTTCCCAAATGTCCTCACTTCTTCAGCGGAATTTCTGATTGCCGTGGTGCAGCTGCTTTCTCTGTCCTGCAGGAATTCAGGGGAAGAAGTCTGTTTCCTACAACGGTGTTAGGGCCTAGCGGCAGTCCCTTCACCTCTTTCTGGGATAACTCAGAAAGTTATCTCTGCAGGAGGGAATTTCTGGCAGTGGTACAAAGTGAAAAGCAAGCTGAGGCCTCGAGACTGGGTGGGCAGTAGGGCTGAACTGCTGGGGAAGGTCGTCAGACCGGCCGCAGGGTCCGGGCTCTGAGTTGGTCATTTCTTCTCCTCGCCACTCTTTGTCTCCTTTCATTTCTGAACCCACGGGTTGCCTTCAAGTCCCAAGACTTTTTAGCATGGTTCTCATTATGGAGAAAGCCTTGCGGGGGCCAGGGGTGCGGGGGTGGGTTGGAATGGGCAGCTGTTGCAGTTCATAGCTCCCAAACAGCCCAGCATAGAGCTCATGTGACTTCTTGGAATGAATAAAACCAGAGCACCACAAGCATACAGCAGAGTGTGTATAAATATTATAAATGATGAGGTAAACGCCCCCTTCCTCCCTCCCCATTCCCACACACACGTATGCTCATGTTTATATGCACGTGTGTGCGTGCACACAGACACGCACACAGTGAGGGGAGCCTATGGCGGAAGGGTGAGTAGGTCTGGGTTCACGAAGGGCCCCTAAGAAAAGATGAAAATTTGACATTTATATATTTAAAAGAAAGCCATGTAGCTTATTAGTTTCTTGATTACGGTGGTGATTACAGCCTGGGCCCAGCTCAAAAATTAAAAGTTCACGAGTGTACAAAGTATTAAAAACTGAAAATCTACTCACCCCAAAAATTCTTGAGAAGAAACGTTAACAGCCCCCCTGCCCCCATCGCATTTGTTTTTTTTTGTTTTGTTTTATTTTGTTTTTTGCAGTACGCGGGCCTCTCACTGCTGCGGCCTCTCCCGCGTCCGGAGCCTGTGCCTCTCCTGCACAGGCTCCGGACGCGCAGGCTCCGCGGCCATGGCTCACGGGCCCAGCCGCTCCATGGCATGTGGGATCTTCCCGGACCGGGGCACGAACCCGTGTCCCCTGCATCGGCAGGCGGACTCTCAACAACTGCACCACCAGGGAAGCCCCCACATCGCATTTGTTGAGCTCTGCCATGAAAGGCTTTACATGAATTAACTCCTCAATCCTCCCGGGGCGTCCAAAGAGATAGGTACTATTCTTACCCCCATTTTTACACATGAAGAGACATTGAGGCATAGAATTTGGCACCGGTAGTAACTTTTTAAGTAAAAGGAATTATCTGTGGAAAGAGCTGTGTCTAAGGTGATGCATCTAAGAGGCAGTGATCTGAACCTGGACATCAGCTGAGTCATCCCGAGTGTGTATCACCTCCACACTGTCCTTCCTCACAGATGAGTGTCCGTCCTCAGACTTGGGTTTCTCTGCATATATATCAGACGTCTTTCCATATCAGAACGTATAGACTTGCCTTAATCTTTTAATGAAGATGAGTATTACCTTCTAAAGGGTAAGGAAGGATCTGGTTAAGAAGGTGAATGGGGGCATGACAGTTAAAGGTTGAGCCCCTCTAACTGCATTTTGCAGCCCAGAGAGGCTGAGAGCCTGGCCCGAGCTTTGGTGTGAGGTGAGAACAGATTGGGTGTATCCAAGGGAGCCTTTTTAAGAGATGACGTCATTCTGGAAGCACTGAGCCTGGGAAGGGAAAAGAGTAACAGTCATCATCTGTGTTCCCATCAGGGAGCCTATGCATGTGACTGCCACCTATGAAGCTTACCTCCCTGCCGGTTTCACTGGCAGACCCAGGCTGCAACTTAGGGCCACTCCCCTCGGGTGGCAGAGGCAGTAGCTCGAAACACTGCAGATTACTTCAGTAACAGGAGTGACATTGGCTACTGGGCTTTTAAGATCACCTGTTTGCAGACAGAGATCGTTTTGTGATTAGTGGGGCGAGTAAAGCAAGGTTGAGTTGGGTGTCACGCGAGGGATTTCTCTTGTACTTGGGTGACATACAGGGAGATTGCTGTGGTTCCGCTATACTCTTATGGTGCCCACCACTTATTTTTGGAACAGAGGTATTTTCACTAGGGCAAGGTTTTAGTGGCACAGTTCAGTGGGACAGTGAGGTTTGGGGAATCCAAAATAAATGTCCAGGTTCCTATGGCTGAGGAGTGGGCAGCAACTTTTCCAGAAAAGGAGATGAGTTGAGGAAGGAGATGGAATTGGGATGTTAGTCCCTCCCACCTCTGCTCATACTCACTGCCTTCTCCTGGCTCAGCAGGTAGCACAGCACTGGCACATAATGGACTCTCCTGTTAATCTCTGAGCTTCTGAGGGCAAGCTCTATGTATAATCATCTGATAATCGCCAAGACCTGGCTTAGAGCCCATTAAAATGATGAGAAAACGTTTCTTTTTTTTTTTTTTCTTTATTTTTGGCTGCATTGGGTCTTCATTGTTGCGCACAGGCTTTCTCTAGTTGCGGCGAGGGGGGGCTTCTCATTGCAGTGGCTTCTCTTGTGGAGCACGAGCTCCAGGTGCACCAACTTCAGTAGTTGCAGCATGTGGGCTCAGTAGTTGTGGCTCATGGGCTCTAGAGCGCAGGCTCAGTAGTTGTGGTGCACGGGCTTAGTTGCTCTGTGGCACGTGGGATCTTCCTGGACCAGGGATCGAACCGTGTCCCCTGCATTGGCAGACGGATTCTTAACCACTGCGCCACCAGGGAAGTCCTGAGAAAATGTTTCTTTTTTTTTTGCGGTACGCGGGCCTCTCACTGCTGCGGCCTCTCCTGCTGTGGAGCACAGGCTCCGGACGCTCAGGCTCAGCGGCCATGGCTCACGGGCCCAGCGGCTCCACAGCATGTGGGATCTTCCCAGACCGGGGCATGAACCCGTGTCCCCTGCATCGGCAGGCGGACCCCCAACCACTGCGCCACCAGGGAAGCCCATATTAGATTTGGTTTTTATTCTAGAGCACACTATTGTGACATTTTAAAGTATAATTTTTTAAAATTAATTAATTTTTGGCTGCACTGGGTCTTTGTTGCTGCACGTGGGCTTTCTCTAGTTGTGGTGAGCAGGGGCTACTCTTCATTGCGGTGCGCGGGCTTCTCATTGTGGTGGCTTCTCTTGGTGCGGAGCACGGGCTCTAGGCGCGCGGGCTTCAGTAGTTGTGGCACGCGGGCTCAGCAGTTGCGGCTCGCGGGCTCTAGAGCGCAGGCTCAGTAGTTGTAGCTCACGGACCTAATTGCTCTGTGGCATGTGGGATCTTCCCGGACCAGGGCTCGAACCCGTGTCCCCTGCATTGGCAGGAGGACTCCTACCCACTGCGCCACCAGGGAAGTCCCTTAAACTATAATCTTTAATACTCAAAACATTCCCAGCATAACTGTTTTTCTTCAGCTTGGATGGCAGACTGATGCCACTTGCCCCTGGCAGCCTGAGACTGAGACACATATTGCAGTAACCCCAGGAAGGAGAGCTGACTTCCCGGAGGGCAGAGACGAAAGCTCAGCTGTCAACTTCCTGCTCACCAAACCCAGGGTCACCTGTCAGTCAAAGAATAATTACGGAGCGCCTGCTATGTTCCCGGCACTGTGCTAAGTGCTGGGAATTCAGAGATGAAGACCACTCTGTGGTTTAGCCTCACCATCTAGTGTGTAAGAGAGGTGAAGGCTGGTGAAGTTAGAAGACTGAGTGCCTGGGGGGATGCCCCTGGGACCGGTCCTTGAAGACGGAGTAGGATTTTTCCAGGTGCACCAAGGAGGGGAGAGCATTTCAGATCACAGTAGCGTGCGAGCAAGACACGCAAGGGCGTGAAGCATGGTGTGTGGGCTGGGGGCGGTTGGCATGGTAGCGGGAATGTTTGTAAGGATACAGGGGCTCCAGCGATGGAGGGCGCTGGGGGCCATGCCTAGGCATTTTTAGTTTTATCTTGGGGAGCACTGAAGGATCTTTGGGAAAAAGACAAAATCAGATTTGCCTTTTGGAAAGATCATTCCAGTAACCCTTAGGAGGACAGATTAAATGGAGTGTGGAAGGGAAGGCAACTATGATCCAGACAAGAAATAGTGAAGACTTGGAAGTAATGCAGCGGCAGGGACAGGCCACAGTTTCACAGAGAAGAGATGCAACCGAAATTACCGGTAGGTGTAACCAACAGGGAAAACTGTAACTTGACCTTAGTGGCAGAGGCAGGTGGCTACTTGTGTCAGCAGTGGTTCCTGAGGAAAGTCCTGTCCCCAGGATTTGTTTGCAAGTACAGGCATTTCTTGACAAGCTCATGGGATTTGTTTTTGAAGAAGTGAGTGCCTACAGGCTGCCATGTCTAAAGTGATCTTTTTTATAAGAAATTGTGGTAAAGGAGGCACTGGGGAACTAGGCACAGTTGGGATGTACTACAGTGTCTAGTCTTCTGGCTACATAGGTTTGTATAATTCTGTACACATTTAAACGTATAGGCCGAATGGTGAGGTTGGGCTAAGGAGGAAACAGAGTGAGGATTTTCGGCATCCGTCAAGGGAAGTCATCCTTGTTGGAGACAGAGATCCTGCTCCCAAGCAGCGCCAGAGGTTGATCATCCCATAGAACCTCCTCCAGGCATTGTTCTTTCTCAGGAAAGCACCAGGTTCTCTCAGTAGATCTCTCTAAACCTCAGAAGTAAACTTTACGGTGCCGATGAACACAAACACCACACGAGCCCAGCGTGTGCGAGAGTGTGAGTCCTGTGGGTAGAGGTGTGCAGCGAGCTGCTGTCACTCTTCTCCAGGGGCACTGTTGTGTCTCGTGCCTCTGACTGCGGTGCCAGTGGCTCCCCTGGCTTTGGCTGTTCCAAAGAGTGATGCTAATATAGCTCGTATATAGAAAGTGCACAGTATTCCCGGATTGTAGTGAATTGACGGCTGCCCTGTAGGCTGTGCATTATATTAGGAAGATGGCATATTCTGTTAGAGTGTTAAATAGGAAATAAAAACACCTGGTGTTTATTGTGTACCTGAGGTCCAGCTCCCTCCTAAAGGATCAAGGGCGTCTCCATTTCCTTATGAAATGGACCCTAAATCAATCTGCCTCATGAGGATATTCTGGGATTTAGTAAGGAGCAGTCTGAATGCTCCAAGAAGAAAATTCCATACAAATAGCTTGGGGCATAATGGTCATCACTTTCATTACAGGATTTTGTCCACAGCTGGGAAGTATCTCTCTGAGTCCTACAGCCCTCGGAGCCTGACCGGTTTTCAGGATAGCATCTTGACAGACAAGAAGAGCTCTGCCAGGAACCCATGGCAAGAATATAATTACCTTCAGAAAGACAGCCCTGCCGAATATGGCAGTTTAATGGAAATACTCTATACCCTCAAGGTATGAGACCTGACTGATGGCATTCTTGCAAATGAAAACTTTTCCCTTGCCACTCACCCTTTCCCTAACCCAGGCTTTCTGCCCCTGTGTGTGGGCCCTGGGCTGTGGCATGCCCTCCCACGTCTCTGTCTCGTTTATGTTGGTGTTTTAAGAAGCTAATCAACTAAACTGGGGTCGAAGCAATTGAAACACAGCTGTAGGAGGAGTTGGATAAATGGAGCTTTATTACCGACGAAAGGGAGGCTGGAGAGTGTGGCTCTCGATCTGCAGCCGCGGGAGCTCGCTGTTCTCCTCTCCGGAGTTAGGCCCGTCAGCAGGGTGAGCGGAGCTGGACGGCCCCGGGCCCCCACGCGGGCACAGCCCCCACCCCCCCGTACTGAGTGGCAGAGAGGGGACCGGAACTCCTGTACTGCCTGGGCGTGGGCAGAACCTGGGAAGGTGGACCCCAACCCAGGAGCCAGAGGAGGAGCAAGGTGGGGAGGAGCCAGGAGCGCCCCTCGGGTGCAGGTTCTTCCGTGTGGCAACACGACGACGTGGGAATCAGTGTTCCCTCCTGGCTGTTCCTTTGGTTTAAACTGTTCGTTTGTCTACCATAAAATGGCCCTTGACTTTGAGCTTTGGGCCTCTTGGGGTCCAGGGACGGGGGACCTCCCAGCAAATGGAGTGAGCCACACGCTCCCTGGGAATGGCCTCAGGGTTCTTAGAGGGCCACGGCCTCCTTTCCAGAGCCACCCCCACCCCCAGTCTAGTTGAACCTCACTCTCGGTGATAAGCCAAGGAGGTACGGCTGTTCCCATAGCACCAAGTTCAATCTGAAATTATCCTGATGGGCCACGAGCTCTGGAGGTGACTGCACAGTGTGCCTCAGGATGTGTCTGAGGCCTCAGCGTTGCCCTCACAGGGTCTCCCCCATCCCTCTGTACCTTGACCCACCAACTGGCTGCATTTGAGCTTGACAAACACTTCTTGAAGCCATTCTGCAAGTTCATTCATCCGTGCTTCTGTGATTACGTTAAAGCAACTCTGTTTATCTTTATTGCTGATCTGATTTATGTCTGTTTGTTGTAATCAGTTCATTTATAATAGCAAAACTAAGGTTACATTTTCCACCTCTGTGTTTTCTCAGGCTGTTTGGAATACCTCAGGACTCACACAGGTGGTGCACACTCTGGTGTACAGCCGAGTATAATTGACCTGACCTCACTGGGAATCAGGGCTCTGTCTATCACTCTTGTTTCTACATGACACTTCCGATCATTTTTTCCTTCTTCCTCTATCCCTGAGGGACAGTCACAGGTTAATTTTTCCTAAACTACCAATCCATGAGCTTATATTAGCTTAAATGCATCAGAGTCACCTGGGAAAGTGAATGAAAAATATATCAATAGTTTCCTGGGCTCCAGAACCCCACTGGATCCAGATGCAGTAGTTCTGTGGTAGACCCTGGGTATCTGTAACTCAGCGTGCTCTCCAGGGGGTCCTGGGGCACAGCCAGGTTTGGAAGCTACTGTAGTAGAGAACCCTCTTACTATTTTCCTTTCAGTGGCCTTTCAAAACCCTTAGCTAATACCTTGGTTGGATTCAGGGCATAACAACATGCCTTCTGCATTTTCTCGTCTTAGGAAAAAGGGTCAGGTAACCACAACCTGCTGTCGGCGTCTCGAGCGGCTCTGACTCGGCTTAACCAGCAGGCCCACCAGCTGGCTTTCGATTCCGTCTTCCTGCGCATCAAACAGCAGCTGCTCCTCATTTCCAAGATGGATGTAAGTTTCCCACCAACTGGAAAACGTGCCCCTTCACCCCCCAGCCTAGGCCTAATGTCCCCTTCCCCGAGCTTTGGGTGGTGCCCCCTCTGACTCTCCTAGGCTAGAAGTCCAGCTGTAGAGTCACTGTTCCCTTGCAACTCATTGCTTAGCGAGACTGTCCTATCTTAATTGTAGTTACCGTGATGCTGCGTTTTCAGACTGTTTCTTGGGATTATTACTATTGCTTGATTAACTTTCACAGCAGCTTAGCTGTGCCCTCTCAGGGAGAAGTAAGGGAGATTATGTGCCACTGGAAAAGTTGGGGCCGGTCAGAGGAGCTAATTGACTGATGAGGTTGAATTGTTTTCGTGCCAAACATTTGTGGAGACTTGGTTCTGGAACTTTGTTCAGGAGAGTGCCTTACTAGATTTGATCTGGTGTTTTTGAGGAGACTTTGAAGGGTTCTGCTCTTTTCTATCCTTGATACTCTTTCTATTTGGCTATTCGTAGAACATCTCACTTTCCTTGCCTTGCACACTCTTTTCTTTTCTGGTTGTCCTTATTCCTTTTCAAGGAATTGCCTATCAGTCCTGTTTTCTCTACTGGCTCTGACTTTCCCTGGGTCCAGATCGCATGACTTTCCTTTCAGATTTCTGAGACAGTCCCCTGATTAATTTTTCTCACTGACTCCTCAAGTCTATCTGGATTTGGCTTATTTTAAAGATAGTCTTGGGACTTCCCTGGTGGTGCAGTGGTTAAGAATCCTTCTGCCAATGCAGGGGACATGGGTTTGATCCCTGGTCTGGGAAGATCCTACATGCTGCAGAGCAGCTAAGCCCGCGTGCCACAACTACTGAAGCCCGTGCACTCTAGGGCCCACGTGCCACAACTGCTGAGCCCGCATGCTGCAACTACTGAAGCCCGCGTGCCTAGAGCCCATGCTCCGCAACAAGAGAAGCCACCGCAATGAGAAGCCCGCGCACCGCAATGAAGAGTAGCCCCCGCTTGCCGCAGCTAGAGAAAGGCCGCACGCAGAGACGAAGACCCAACGCGGCCAAAACAAAACAAAACAAAACAGTAAAGATGGTCTTTTGGGAAAGATCCAGTTATGGGCTTTTACTAACCAAGAGATCCTTTAAGGAAGTCCTTTGCTTTTTGCTGCCCTCTGGAAAGCATACTAGGCCGGGAGCCAAGGGCCACTCGCTTTATTCACCGTATGATCTGGTTAGGTCTGTGCGAAATGCCGTGAGATCTACTCCAACCAGATTTTGCACTTCTGGCCTGGCTGGGGCAGGGCTGTGTGTGGGGTTGGTGGTGTGGGGCCCCTGCTGTCACATCCTAGTGGAAGTGCTGTCGATGGAGCTGTACCGGGCACCGCCCATGCGTGGTCTTGTTGGGTCACATGGCTGAGGCTGTTACCTCCTCTGTGAGCCTCATCTCCTTATCTTTAAAATGGGGATACAGTAATTCTCACCATATGGGTATGTGAGGATTAAGTGAGAGTGTGTATATGATAGAATTTAGCACAGCCCCTGTCACAGAGTAGATGCTTAATACGTGGTGGTTTTCTTTTTTTCTGTGATCCTCAAGACTAATGACAGTTTTTAAAAATAGAAATTACATATATTCATTTTCAGAAATTCAAGCAATATAGGAAAGTACAAAGAAAAAAAGCAGTAAACCCCTTCAAAGTCCCAGTGACCAGAAATCATCAAGCCAGACATCTCTTCCTACCCACTCACATGTTGAAGGCTGGACGGGCATTGGTAGGGAAATGATCCATAGGAAGAAATGGAATTGTGCTACACATGCTGTTGTTCAAAAAACATAAAATGTATACAATATAAATGTTATTTGAATTTAACTAGAAAAAGAAGATAAATGAAACCAAAGGAATGGTTGAACTTGAGATAATAGTTTCTTCACCATGAAAGGTATCAGTTCCCAGAAGATCTCTTCAAGATTAAGAAAGAAAGATTATGAAAACTACTGATAGATGGGAGTCTTTGGTTTTTGTTAATCATGTTTCTGTTTTAGATAGAAATTGACATTGATTCACCTGCCCTGAAAGCTGATGGGATTAGCATTCCTTACATCTCTCATCTTCCTTCCCAACCTCCCCGGTTTGGTGGTTTTTATTATTTTTATTTTGTCAGAGGTTAAAGTCTTGACCTTCTGTTCTGAAACCTTAATTTTGCCAGTTATTTAGTCTTCTTCTCCATTGAGCCCAGCTCGGTGCTTCCCACCTGTCCTTTTTCCTCTACTTCTGCATTCCACACTCATTGTTCTGTCCCGGTCCTTGGTTGCCTGGTCTCGCCTTCTCATTCAGGCCTCACCACAATGGCTGGGGCGCTGGGAATGGACGCAGGCAGCTTTGGCGATTAGGAGGAATTCTCCCAGAGTGCCAGCGTGAAAGCACACAATACAAAGGCAAACACTTTGGCCTTAAGGATTTGAAAATTAAACCCTGGTCATTCAATGTTTGTTTTTAATGTTTGCTGGTAAATTGTATTGCTCTTGTACATTACAAGAATATAAACCAGCACTATATTCCCTTTCAAAACAGGGAAGTTTACCTGCATTACCTGGTGACAGGTGGCCCTTTGAAGGAAATTTTAAATTCAAAAATAATCTGCATCATTTCCCTATTGACCCTCTTCAGGTCCACCCCTCTCTGTCTGCTTTTTCAGGCCCTCCCTCATCAGCCCACTCTGTCTCGCCCTTATTCTAAAGTACTTTTCCACTCTGGCCCTTCTTTCCCTCTGCCCTCCGCCCGATCACCTTCCAACTTCGCTCCTCCCGCCTCCTCTGTGAAGCCTTCCCGGGGCCTGCAGCCCACGGTGCTGGTCCTTTAGATGCACTCCGGTGATGTGCTCTTTCCCCGCAACTCAGACCTTGCTCCTGGCCTCCCCTTCTCTGCCTCACTGACCCTCACCACCTCTGCTCCCTCCTGTGCTCCTCTGTGCCAGGACTTCACCACCAGGTTGTATTGTTCCTTCTTTTTAAATCTGTCTCTGTCTGTTTCCATGGCCACTGCCCTGGTTTGGGTTCTCGTCATCTCTGAATTGTTTCTCGAGCCTTTCATCTTCCTCTCCGCCCACAGCCCTTCTCAGAGTTGCTGCATGAATCTTCCTAAAGCATCGCTCTGATTTTGTCTCTCCGCATTCAGATCCCTTGCTTGGCTCCCCCCAGTCAGTGTGATCGTCTATTTCAAACAACATTTTGCTATGGAAATTTTCATACATATGCACGAGTAGAGGGTGTCCTCACCATCCTGTTTCGTCAGTGATCAACTCCTGGCCGTTCTGTTTCATGTATACCCCTTATCTAAAATAAGAACTCTAAAAAATCACAGTATCATAATCACCTTTAAAAAATACAATTAAAGGGCTTCCCTGGTGGCGCAGTGGTGGGGAGTCTGCCTGCCAGTGCAGGGGACATGGGTTCGGGCCCTGGTATGGGAGGATCCCGCATGCCGCGGAGCGGCTGGGCCCATGAGCCACATCTGCTGAGCCTGCGTGTCTGGAGCCTGTGCTCCGACGGGAGAGCCCGCAATGGTGAGAGGCCCACGCACCGCGATGAGGAGTGGCCCCCGCTCGCCGCAACTGGAGAGAGCCCTCGCGCAGAGGCGAAGACCCAACACAGCCAAAATTAAAATAAAATAAAATAAAATAATTTAAAAAAAATACAATTAAAAATAATTCCTTAATATCATCAGTGTTCAAATTTCCAGTTGTTTTATAAATGTGATGCTTTAACTGTTTGAATCAGGGTCCAGATTAGTTCTGCACATTGGGATTGGGGGATGTGTGATGTGTCTTTTACGTGTCTTTTGAACTCTACAGGTTACCTTTCCATCTCTCTCTATCTGCCTCCCAACCTCCCTCCTTCCCTCCCTCTTCTCTCTCTCTCTCTTTCATTTTCCCTTTTCTTTTCTTTTTTTAAAATTTATTTTATTTATTTATATATTTTTGGCTGTGTTGGGTCTTTGTTGCTGTGCGCAGGCTTTCTCTAGTTGCGGTGAGCGGGGGCTACTCTTCATTGCGGTGCGCGGGCTTCTCATTGCGGCGGCTTCTCTTGATGCAGAGCACAGGCTCTCGGCACCCGGGCTTCAGGAGTTGTGGCACGAGGGCTTCGTTGCTCAGCGGCATGTGGGATCTTCCCGTACCAGGGCTCGAACCTGTGTCCCCTGCACTGGTAGGCGGATTCTTAACCACTGCGCCACCAGGGAAGCCCCGTCATTTTCTCTTTTCTTAGCCTGGTGTTCACAGCTGTGCATTCTCTTTCTAGCCTTCCCTCTCTGCACCTCATGCATCCTGTGGCCGGCCCCTTCTCTAGCCACCCTAGGTTCTTGCTTCTCTGAACTCTTATTGTATAAAACCTGACTGAGAACTTCTGCCACTGAGAACTTTTTTTTTTTTTTTTTTTTTTTTTTTGCGATACGCGGGCCTCTCACTGTTGTGGCCTCTCCCGCCGCGGAGCACAGGCTCCGGATGCGCAGGCTCAGCGTCCATGGCTCACGGGTCCAGCTGCTCCGCGGCATGCGGGATCCTCCCGGACCGGGGCACGAACCCGTATTTCCTGCATCGGCAGGCGGACTCTCAACCACTGCGCCACCAGGGAAGCCCTACCACTGAGAACTCTTGAAGTGGAAGCCTGTGCGTGTGTGTGTGTGTGTGTGTGTGTAGGTGTAGGGGGTATAGGGTGGGAGTGTGTCAGGGGTCTTGGTTCCCCAAGGAGAGCAAGAACTAAGATTGCCAATTCTTTGTCTCCTCCCTACAAAACCTGGCACAGGGTGCTATGCAGCATGGGCACTCGGTGCACGTGCATGATTGGCGTGTTCCTTCCCTGTGGGGTGGGAGTTAACTGAAAAAAGGAGGATATTTTGAAACGAAAGACGATTCTCAAAAAACAGCAAGGAGGGCTTCCCTGGTGGCACAGTGGTTAAGAATCCACCTGCTAATGGAGGGGACTCATGTTCGATCCCTGGTCCGGGAAGATCCCACATGCCATGGAACAACTGAGCCTGTGCACCACAACTACTGAGGCTGTGCTCTAGAGCCCACGAGCCACAACTGCTGAGCCTGCGTGCCACAACTACTGAAGTCCACGTGCCTAGAGCCCGTGCTCTGCAACAAGAGAAGCCACTGCAATGAGAAGCCCGCGCACAGCAACGAAGAGTAGCCCCCACTCACCACAGCTAGAGAAAGCCCACGCACAGGAACAAAGACCCAACACAGCCAAAAATAAAAACAAATAAATACATCTATAAAAAAACAACAAGGAGTTTAGAAAACTATAGGGGCAGGGGTGGGGAAGAAAAGGCTTTGTCTAGAGCAGGAAAATTAGAGTCGAGTTGGTGCTAGAGAGTGTGGGGAGGACGGCTGAGGCTTGGCCTGGGCTGGGATCCCAGGGGTGGACACGGTCATGACATTCCCGGAAAGCTCCTTAAAGGATCAAGCAACCAGATCGGGCATCAGGTGGCTGCAGAGAGCAGCTACCACGTGACCTTGGGAGTCACTCCAGGAGTCCAGCCAGAAAGGGCCTTGTTTTCCAGGCTGGCCTTAGGGTGACTCAGGTAAGAATTAAGCAACTAGATTTCTGTGGAAAGCTGTGCCATACTGATAATTAACCACCTGTGTGCTGGTAATTGGCCTGACTCTGTAGGGGAGGCTGGGAAGGCTCCCACAGTGACGTCATAGTCCCATTGAATAATGAAAGAAGACGTGTTGGTGCTGCAGGTCTCCAGACAGGGGGTCCTGAAGAGGACAAAGGAGCTGTTGGTGGAGTTTGGAGGCTCCTTCTCATCCCTTTCCCTTTGAGTTCTGAGTCAGTTGAGACATAGATACAGAAAGCAGGTGGAATAAAAGCAGCACCTTTAACTTAGTAAAGCAGTGTTGGTGAATGTGGTTTGGATATTCCTGCAACCAGACAGGGCTTCCAATTCACATATGGTCTCTGTGGAGGATTTTAGGGGGTCCTGGTCTCTTCAGAGTGCTGGCTGATGACCCGGGAGTTAGTGAGGCTACCTGTGCCAGCAGGTGTTAACCGGTTGCCCTCACCCTGTAGAGAAACTCAGAACAAGAATATCCAACTCTTCCTTTCACGTTCTGAGCGGGTAAACACAGAAGGGATCAGTTCCCATCAAACAGTTGAGGGGTGAAGGTGGGATTTCCTGCTTTATGGATCTGAAAGGATGCAGAGAGAGAGAGGATTACATTCTCTATGGCAGGCTTCAAGGTGATGCCTTAAAGAAGAGAAATCCCTGGTCTGCCACGTGGTGATGATTCCAAAGGCCAGCTCTGAGAAAAGATAGTGCCTGTGGTGATGCTGCGTTCTTCATGTAGTTTCCAGCATGTGGTGCTTTCGTGTGCTGCCTGGGTGCTGTGACATTGACTCTTTCCTCTCCTTCCTCCCCTAGAGCTGGAACACCGCCGGCATTGGAGAAACCCTGACCGATGACCTGCCCACCTTCAGTCTCACTCCTCTTGAGTACATCAGCAATGTAAGAGACTCTGTGCGCTTTTCTCTGCGCTGGTCACAGCATCTGAGACCTTGTCTTGTCTGGCCCTTCTGGGTAAAGCGGTCCTTGCTGCATCGGTTCTGTCTGGACCTTTGCTTTTGGATAGTCCCCATCCATATCCATGACTTTAAGGAAATGCGGTTGATTTCCTTAAATCAGCTGATGAAACACATGCTGATTTCAAAGCCTAACACATTCCCGCCCCTCCCCCATCCCTCTCAATATGAGGTGTGGCCAGTGCCTGAGGGCCTCAGAGTATGAGTCCAGCTCCATTGCTCTTAAATGTCAGTGAGCATAAGAAATGCTGTACAGGAATGATAGACCCCAACTGTGTCTTCCTCACACTATGAGGGAGTTCTGCAATTTTCAGGGGTGATTTTGAGATAGGTGATTTCTGCCTTGAGCTCTCACTTTAGAACCCACCCCTGTGTAAGTTATGACTGTTGTAATAGATACGAAGGAATTTTATTTTATTTTTATTTTATTTTTTATTTTATTTTTTGCCGTACGCGGGCCTCTCACTGTTGTGGCCTCTCCCATTGCGGAGCACAGGCTCCGGATGTGCAGGCTCAGCGGCCATGGGTCACAGGCCTAGCTGCTCCGCGGTATGTGTGATCTTCCCAGACCGGGGCACGAACCCATGTCCCCTCCATCAGCAGGCGGACTCTCAACCACTGCGCCACAGGGAAGCCCTATTTTATTTTTTAAAATATTTATTTATTTATTTTGGCTGCGCTGGGTCTTAGTTGCGGCATGTGGGATCTTTGTTGCAGCATGCGGGATCTTTAGTTGTGACATGTGGGCTCTTAGTTGCGGCATGCGGGCTCCTTAGTTGCGGCATGCGAACTCTTAGTTGCAGCATGCATGCGGAATCTAGTTCCCCAACCAGGGATCGAACCCGGGCCCCCTGCATTGGGAGTGTGGACTCTTACCCACTGGACCACCAGGGAGGCCCCTGCAAAGGAATTTTAGAAGTAAATATTGTACAGTTAGAGGAAGTGTGTGTGATCCCACTGGTGAGTAGCAAGGAGGATGGCTTTCCTCTCTCTGTTCACTGAGCAAGTCCAAAACAGCAATTGTTTTCCTCTGTTTTTCAGGGCATTATTCAATACCCTGGACGGATGGAACTAAAAATGTTGGTTGGTCTTTACAACCAATGAGAATAATCTTATTTTTAGAATTGAGACATGTGTATTGCAATCGAAATTGATTCCAGAAACGATGTTGCTTAGAAGGAACTCGAAAGGCTATCGAGTTGATTTTAAACACAGGGGAGTAAGGAAGGCGAGGGGGCGTTTTCAGGCCAGGACTCTTTTCCCACCGGCTGCCACTTGTCAGCCCCCAGGTAGGCATCGTCCTTATGAGGTCATCTCCTGATGACCTCGGCTCAGGAAATGAATATCTACTGAGCACGTACTGTGTACAGGGGCAGTGCTAGGCTCTTATTGGTGCCATGAGATAGTGTGCAGTATAGACCGAATTTTATCTTAACAACAACTTTGTGAGCCGGTTGGTGGCAGCCGTGTTTTGCGGTCAGAAGCACCAAGGCTCTGGGGGATGGGAGTGGGGCAGGGAAGCCACTCATTCAGCAGTCACTCTGTTAGGAAGCCTGGTGCTTTATGTGTGTCTCACGCATATTAGTTTCATCTTTGCCACAGCCCTCTGAAGTAAGTATGAGATCACCCTCATTTCAGAGATGGCGAAACCAAGGCCCCGACAGATTAAGTAAGTTGCCCAACGTCACACAGTGGTAGAGGCAGAACTCAAACCCAGGTCCTTCTGACCACAGAGCTGTTCATTTTTCCTGAGTCACTGCGCTTACCCAGCCAGGATATCAAGGAGTATTTATTGAATATGGGAGAATAGCAGACAAACATCTACAGGTGTGATGGTGAGCATCCCTTCCCACGTTGATTTCCAAGAAATAAACATAGACAGAACTCCCAAGAAAAACTTGGCATTGTGGAATCTCTCTAGGAAACACAGCAATCCTCACAGTCTAAGGCCATTTAATTCAAGTTTGAGATGTCAGATTATTGAAAATTTGCACCTAACCGATGCTTTGCCTTGCTGGTGAATGCCCTCACCCATGCAGAACTGTGTGAGCATTATAAAGGGATGAAATAGGAGAAAATCCTTTGAAGAAATAAAACAACATAGATGCAAGGCATATCGATGATGATTCTTTATTTCAAGTAAAGCTGGGTTTGTGGATTTAGCCAAGAGGTGATGGCTACAGATGAAAGGGGTACCAAATACAGGAATATGCCTGTGGTCTCTGCACATAGTAGGTATTCAGGAAGTGCTTGCTGAGTGGAATTACAATGGAGAAATCCTAACCCCAGAAGTCAGCATCCTTCCCTTCCTCCAGCCTTGGGGAAAAATGATGAATTTGTTGCCATTTCAAGCTGAAATAATGTACAGTGGTTGTGGTTATTAGTGATGTAAGTGACCACTTGTCTAGTTTGAGTGAAAGACACTCAAACTAGAGTGTTTTACTTACTAAGTAAATGAAAGGAAAAGGTGCTGATTTTTTTCATTTTACCATCTATGTACATAGCGCTTTAAAGGGAGACCAAACACAATTTTTTGTTAGCACGATGGGCCACATTAAGTGTTTGGAGATGAAGGTGTAACCATCCTGTAGTCCTCTGGGCTGGTAGATTTTGGGAGTCTGTCTTAACTTCTGGACACCTGCTACCGTATAGGTGTATGTAAGGCCAGATCGAGAAGATCTTTCTCTAACAGTCCTTGGACTTTTAGCTTGCAGAATCAGTATCAACTCTAAGATGGAATGAATGTGTGAAATCAATATGGAGCCAAAAAAATCAACAACAGGCTCCAATACCTTTTGAAGAAAATATATATTACGTTGTCATAACCTGAAAATCAACCTCATTTTGAAATGACACATATACTTACCTTAAAATGCTAAACAGTTGTGAGTTGTGATAGAAATAGGTGTCTAAAATGTATCCATGATGACAGTCATGTGTATCTGACAAACACATGACAAATCCTGAATTACTCATGGGCTTATCCCAAATGTCTTGTAACCCTGCCTTTGCGATTCCTAACCAACCAAGAAGGTTTATTTTCTAGAGTTTGTATTATGAAAACATACAGTTTTCCCTCCAGATTAATTTATAATTATAAACTGCTTTTTTCCCCAACAAAATTCCTTCCTTCGCCTGGTTAAATCACTTAGAAGGAAGAGACCCAGATCCAAATCCAGAAGACAGGATTGAAATTCTTGCTTGACCATGCACTTGTTGACATTAGCATCTTACTGGTTTTTCATCTATGAACAGTAATAATGACTTATATTTACACAAGTGCTTTAAATTTTACAAAGCATTTCAGTATCCATTACTCATTTGAGGTAGAGCTCGCACTGAATGCATTCCAAAAAACTGAGGCCATGAGTGAGAAGGATGAATCTATGATCTATGTGCAAACTACCGGTGACTTTTTTTTCAGATGTTGCCTCACCAGTATTACCACACACTGGAAAGATCAGACCTGGAGCTGCTGTAAGGTCTTGCAGTTTTGTCTGTCCACCATTTGCCTTCACATAAACGTACTGCATGAAATAATTACCGCCGCATGTGTCAACGTTGGGCTGACAGTGCTTTCTTTTGTTTCAGATCGGGCAGTATATCATGTCCCTCCCCCTGAACCTTGAGCCATTTGTGACTCAGGAGGACTCAGCCCTAGAGCTGGCTTTGCACGCTGGAAAGCTGCCGTTTCCTCCTGAGCAAGGTAAGAGAGACCTGCAGGAAAGAGAGCGGCGGGCTTGGATGTGATCGCATGCCCCTTGTAGCACCTTACCCTCATCATACCCGTCCTCCACACTCGCACTGAAATAGTTGTCAAAGTGTACAGTCGTGACTGAGAAAGATTGGGGTTCTCTTTTTGCACCCTCTGAGGGACTTCTGCGGGACAGAGTGGATTAGGGAAGGCTTACTGTATGCAGGGCATCCCTGGGGAACTCCCCCAGTGCCGTCAGTTGGGAGGTGGTGGCAGGTGGGCCTGGGGTCGTAGGCATTCATTGGTGATAGAAGGGAGGTCACAGGGCAAGGGACCCGCCAGGTGTTTTCTCTCTCTTTGTTCCCCCTCTGTGTGGACCACCTGTCAAGTAAAGTGGCACCTCATAAGAAGAGTTTTTCTTGTCAAGACAAAAATAAACTCTTCAGGGACTTCCCTGGTGGCGCAGTGGTTGGGAGTTCGCCTGCCGGTGCAGGGGACATGGGTTTGAGCCCTGGTCTGGGAGGATCCCACGTGCCGCGGAGCGGCTAAGCCCATGTGCCACAACTACTGAGCCTGCGCTCTAGAGCCCGCGGGCCACAACTACTGAAGCCTGTGCGCCTAGAGCCCGTGCTCCGCAACGAGAGAGGCCACCGCAATGAGAAGCCCGCTCACTGCAGCGAAGAGTAGCCCCCGCTAGCCGTAACTAGAGAAAGCCTGCACGCAGCAACGAAGACCCAATGCAGCCAAAACTAACTAACTAAATTTGTTGAAAAAAATAAATAAATAAATAAAAAATAAGCTCTTCAGTGTAGAGGTTAACAACACTTCTGTCCAAATGCCTCTGGCTGTAGTGAGCTTCCAACTCCCCAAGGCTCGTGGATCTCTAAACTGGCAAGGTAAAAAAAATATAATATGTTAACACTTTTCCTTTTTCTCATTGTCTGGGCCTGACAGATTGAACAGGGACCACATACTCTCTGATCCAAAATCATCTTATCCCTAACATTGGGCATTATAGGCCTCCCTCTGTAATACTGAAGAGACAGAAAAAAAATCACTTGGTATATAAAGGATTCAGCAGCTCAAGAGAAGGTACTGCACTGAAAATAAAATCACATCGAAAGGTTAAAAATAAAGGGTTGCTAAAAGACATCTCATGTAAATTCAAATAAAAAGAAAACAAGATGACTGCATCATTATTAAAGAAGTTGAATCAAATCAAAAGATAATAAATGAGACTAAATGATTCTTTATGTCAATAACGGGTGGATTCCACAGTGAACCTGTAGTAGTCAGGTACCCTTATGTGGCCAGTAACACAGCACTGAAGTATATAAAGAAGAAGCTGGCAGACGTATGACAAAACCACATTAGTACTGAGAAAATCTTGTACCTCTCGTTTAGGCTTTGACAGATCGAAAAGGAAAATTAATGAGAAGAAAAGAGGAATTGTTCCGTATAATAAGCACATTTGATTGAATCAATATGTCAAGATTTTTATCCCACAGAATAGGCATAGTTGTCAAATTTCTATAAACTGTTTGCAAAAGTAATACAAATAAAATCTCCATAAGTTTCATAGGATTATAAACATTAATGGTACTTATATAATTTTTGAAAAAAAATTCTATTTAAAATTCAAATTTAAAATGTGAAACCTGCTAAGCTAAACTATGAGTGAATATTAATTAATCTTCGTGATAGGGAAGGGAAGACTTTTTTGAAATGAAAGATAGAAACTGTAAAGGAGGGGACTTCCCTGGTGGTCTAGTGGCTAAGACTCCATGCTCCCAGCGCGGGGGGCCCGGGTTTGATCCCCGGTCAGGGAACTAGATCCCATCTGCCACAACTAAAGATCCTGCATGGTGCAGCTAAGATCCCACGTGCCGCAACTAAGACCCGGTGCAGCCAAATAAATAAACAAATAAATATTTAAAAAAAAAAGAAACTGTAAAGTAAATTGAAAGATAAATGATAAACTGGAAAATAATAGCAACATATATGATAGATGATGGTTAATATCCTCATTTTATAAAATTTCTTACAAGTCAGTAAGAAAAAGATGAACACCCACGGAAGAATAAGTAAACAACATGAAGGCATTCAAATAAGCTAAAACATATAAAGAAATGTTTTAACTTTAATAATCCTCAGAGCTGCAAATGAAAGTAGGATAGATCATTTTGCAGCCTATCAAATTGACTATATATACAGGCATATATTTTATTTTATTTTTATTTATTTATTTTTTAAATAAATTTAATTAGTTAATTAATTTATTTTGGCTGCGTTGGGTCTTTGTTGCTGCACGTGGGCTTTCTCTAGTTGTGGCGAGCGGGAGCTACTCTTCGTTGTGGTGGGCGGGCTTCTCATTGCGGTGGCTTCTCTTGTTGTGGAGCGTGGGCTCTAGGCACACGGGCTTCAGTAGCTGTGGCACACAGGCTCAGTAGTTGTGGCGCACAGGCTCAGTAGTTGTGGCGCACGGGCTTAGTTGCTCTGCGGCATGTGGGATCCTCCCGGACTGGGGCATGAACCCATGTCCCCTGCATCGGCAGGCAGACTCTCAACCACTGCGCCACCAGGGAAGCCCTCTGCCCATTTTTTTAATCAGATTGTTGTTTTTTGTTATTGAGTTCTTTATATATTTGGATATTAGCCCCTTATTGATTATATGATTTGCAAATACAGTAGTGCCCCCTTATCCACAGGGGTTGTGTTCCAAGACCGCCAATGGATGCCTGAAACTATGGATAGTACTGAACCCTGTATATACTGTGTTTTCTCCTATACTAATGCGTGGGTGGTATATACAGTAACAATACACTGGACAAAGGGATGACTCATGTCCCAGGCGGGACAGGGTGGGGCAGGGTGGGACAGGATGAGATTTCATCATGCTACTTAATGCGTTTTAAAGCTTGCTATATGGATTGTTTTTTTTCTGGAATTTTCCATTTACTGTTTTTGGACTGTAGTTGACTTTAGGTAACTGAAATCTCAAAAAGCAAAACCACAGATAAGGGGGGACTACTGTACCTTCTTCTATTCAGTAGGTTGCCTTTTTGTTCTGTTGATGGTTTCCTTTGCTGTACAGGAGCTTTTTATTTATTTATTTTAAATATTTATTTATTTATTTATTTATTTTATTTATTTATTTTTGGCTGTGTTGGGTCTTCGTTGCTGTGCGTGGGCTTTCTGTAGTTGTGGCAGCTGGGGACTACTCTTCATTGCAGTGTGCAGGCTTCTCATTGCTGTGGCTTCTCTTGTTGTGGAGTCTGGGCTCTAGACACGTGGGCTTCAGTAGTTGTGGCTCATGGGCTCTAGAGTGCAGGCTCAATAGTTGTGGCAGGCTCAATAGTTGCTCTGCAGCATGTGGGATCATCCTGGACCAGGGCTCAAACCCATGTCCCCTGCATTGGCAGGCGGATTCTTAACCACTGCACCACCAGGGAAGCCCCCAGGAGCTTTTTAGTTTGATGTAGTTCATTTGTTTATTTTTTCTTTTATTGCCATTGCCTCTGGAGTCAGATCCAAAAAAATATTGCTAAGAACAATGTCAGGGAGCTTACTGCCTAGATATTTTATGGTTTTTGGTTTTACATTCAAGTCTTTAATCTATTTTGAGTTAATTTTTGTATATGATGTAAGACAGTGGTCCAGTTTCGTTCTTTTGCATGTGGTTGTCCAGTTTTGCTAACACCGTTTTTTGAAGAGGCTGTCCTGTCCACTTTGTATATTTTTGCTTCCTTTGTCACAAATTAATTGACCATATATGTGTGGGTTTATTTCTGGGCTCTGTAATCTGTTCCATCGATCTTTGTGTTTTTATGCCAATACCATACCGTTTTGATTACTATAGCTTTGTAATATAGTTTGAAATCAGGGAGTGTGATTTCTCCAGCTTTGTCCTTGTTTCTCAAGACTGCTTTGGTTATTTAGGGTCTTCTGTGGTTCCATACAAATTTTATAATTATTTGTTCTAATTCTGTGAAAAATGCCTTTGAAATTTTGATAGGGATTGCACTGAATCTGTAGATTGCTTTGGGTAGTACAGACATTTTAACAATATTAATTCTTCCAGTCCATGACCATGGAATATCTGTTCACGTATATGTGTCTTTTTAAATTTCTTCCATCAGTGTCTTACAGTTTTCAGTATACAGGTGGTTCACTTCCTTGGTTAAATTTACTCCTGGGTATTTTTTCTTTTTGATGCAATTGTAAATGGGATTGCATTGCTGATTTCCCTTTCTGATAGTTTGTTATTAGTGTACAGAAACCCAATCAGTATTCTGTATATTGATTTTATATCCTGCAACTTTACTGAATTCATTTATTAGTTCTAAGAGTTTTTTGCTGGAGTCTATTAACGTTTTCTATATGTAGAATTGTGTCATCTGCAAATAGTGATGGTTTTACTTCTTACTTTCCTATTTGGATGCCTTTTATTTCTTTTTCTTGCCTAATTACCATGATTAGGACTACCAACACTAAGTTGAATAAAAGTGGCAAGAGTGGGCATCCTTGTCTTCTTCCTGATCTTAGAGGAGAAACTTTCAGCTTTTCATCAGTGAGTATGATATTAGTTGTAGGTTTGTCATATACGGCCCTTATTATGTTGAGATACTCACTCTATACTTACTTTGTTGAGAGTTTTTATCATAAATGGATGTTGAATTTTGTCAAATGTCAAATTTTGTCAAATGTCAATTGAGATGATCCTATGATTTCTATCCTTCATTTTGTCAATGTGGTATATCACATTGATTTGTGAATATTGTATCCCTGGGATAAATCCCACTTGATCATGGTGTATGATCTTTTTAATGTATCGTTGAATTTCGTTTGCTAATATATATATATTTTTTTCACACTTTAGAATCCAAAATGCTTTATTTCTCATTGGCAGTGATAAATCAGAAATGTGTATTATTTTTGCAGAGGCAGGTGAGTGGGGTAGGGAATTAGATGTAATGTTTTTTTCTAATCCCAAAACTCTTAACGTAGCAAACTGAGAGACAGGAAAGCACAAATGAAAAAGTACAAACCACCTTTCATGTCCCCCCATCGAGATGTAACCAGGTGGTTTGTGAACACGTCCTTTCTAGTTTTTAGTATCAAGGACACAGAAACATTAAGCGACAGGCCAAAGAATTTTCTGCTATCCCAGGTTAATAAAGGACAGATCCTAAACTGTTACTGTTTTCTCCGCACAGTTCCTCTACTCAGTAGTCAAAAGACTATCAGAATGCTTCCCATGTCAATTCAAAGCAGTCACACAATGACCAACAATTTACTCAAATGTTTCAGACTGAGTTTTGAACAGGAGCCAATCTGTAAGACATTTATCTACTGAACTAAGGGCCTTAAATCCGATCTTGTGCTATAGAGTGCCACATGCCCTATTCCATGTGACCTGGGCTGCCACTTAATACCATGTCTTGGAAAAATGGCCTCTTAGCCTCATAAAACAGCTGAATTCTAGGTACTGTTGACTAAGGTCGAGGACTGTAGTTGAAAAGGAAACTTGATTGTCCTCAATCTTCACAAGAACCACACAGGGTAATTCCTAACTTTATAAAGTGAGGCTAAAAATGACTACTTGCTCCAAGATGGAAGGTCCTTCAACCAGGGGTCTCAGAACCTACCGTGGTCTGAGGGCCACATCTTCCCGAGCCCACCTGGAGCTGACCAAGGCTGCTCTGGGCGCCTGAGGCCTGGGCCCCATGAAGGAGGGATCACATATCCTTTACAAAAGCGCCTTCCAAACAGAAGGTTCCACAGAGCACGAACAGGCAAAAGAGCAATCTCTGTGACAAGCTGTCAAACAAACTGAAGAGTAAAACCAAGGGGGAAATGCCAGATGGCTGTTATTGCAGTTTTATTAAACAAAACTTGCACACGCTGTCTATTCATTTTCTTCGCTGTGCAGCCTGGTGTTGGGATTGGTGACTCTGATGGCCAGCTGGGCTGCTCTCTCCACAATGGCTTTGCGGTTCTTGGAGGAGACGTTGTGCACAATCTCAGCACAGTAAGACTTGTTGCACATCAGCAGCATTTAAAGCTCCTTGACATTGTGGACCAGGAACTTCCGGAAGCCGCTGGGCAGCATGTGCTTTGTTTTCTTGTTGCTCCCGTAACCGATGTTGGGCATCAAGATCTGGCCCTTGAATCTCCTGCGCACCCTGTTGTCAATGCCTCTGGGTTTCCGCCAGTTCCGCTTAATTTTGGCATATCGGTCTGACTGGTGCCGGATGAACTTCTTGGTCCTCTTTTTGACCATCTTGGGCTTCACGAGGGGTCTGAGGGCAGCCATGATGCTGAGTAGGAGATGGTGGCCACCTCCGTAGGCAGCGCCGAGGAAGAGAGGGGAGGGAAGGTAGTGCACGAGGCTGATGGGACTTCCTCGTTTGCTGATATTTGGTTGAGAATTTTTGCATCTATGTTCACCAGGGATATTGGCCTGTAGTTTTATTTTTTTGTGGTGTCTTTTCTGGTTTTGGTATCAGAGTAATGCTGTTCTTATGAATTAAGTTTGGAAATGTTCCCCCTCTTCAGTTTTTTGGAAGAGTTTGAGATGGATATGTATTAAATCTTCTTTGAATGTTTGGTAGAATTCACCAGTGAAGCTGTGTTGTCCTGGACTTACGTTTGTTGGGAGGTTTTTGACTACTGATTCAATCTCCTTTCTAGTAATTGGTCTATTCAGATTTTCTATTTCTTCGTGAGTCAATCATAGAAGATTGTATGTTTCTAGGAAGTTATCCATTTCTTCTATGTTATCCAGTTTTTTGGTGTATAATTGTTCATAGTAGTCTTATATGATCCTTTGTATTTCTGTGATATCATTCTCCTCTTTTCATTTCTGCTTTTATTTATTTGAGACTTCTCTCTTTTTTTCTTGGTGAGTCTAGCTAAAGGTTTGTCAATTTTGTTTATCCTTTCAAAGAACCAGCTCTTAGTTTTATTGATCTTTTCTGTTGTTTTTTAGTTTCTATTTCATTTATTTCCATTTTCATCTTTATTATTTACTTCCTTCTACTAACTTTGGGCTTCATTTCTTCTTCTTTTTTCTAGCTCTTTTAGGTGTTAAGTTAGATTATTTATTTGAAAATTTTCTTGTTTCTTGAGGTAGGTCTGTATTGTTTTGAACTTCCTGCTTAGAACTGCTTTTGCTGCATTCTATAGATTGGGGTGGTTGTACCTCCATTTTCATTTGTTTCAAGGTATTTTTGATTTCCCTTATGATTTCTTCATTGACCCATCGGTTGTTCAGTAGCATGTTGTTTAATCTCCACATATTTGTGATTTTTCCAGTTTTCTTCTTGATTTCTAGTGTCATACCATTGTAATTGGAAAAGATGCTTGATATGGTCTCAATCTTCTTAAATTTATTGACTTGTTTTGTGGCCTAACATGTGATATGTCCTGGAGAATGTTCCATGTACACTTGAGAAGAGTGTGTATTCTGCTGCTGCTGCTTTTTGGCTGGAATGTTTCATACACACACACACACACACACACACGTGGCCATCTAGTCTAACAGGTTATTTGAGGCTGATATTTTCTTGATTTTCTGTCTGGATGATCTATCCAATGATGTAAGTGGGATATTAAAGCCCCCTACTATTATTGTATTGCTGTCAATTTCTCCCTTTAGATGTGTTAATATTCGCTTTATATATTTAGGTGCTTCTATGTTGGGTGCATAAATGTTTACAAATGTTACACCCTCTTGATGGACTGACCCCTTAATCATTATGTAATGACATTCTTTGTCTTTTATTACATTCTTCGTTTTAAAGTCTGTTTTGTCTGATATAAGTATAGCTACACTGGCTTTCTTTTCATTTCCATTTGCATGGAAAATCTTTTTCTATCCCTTCACTTTCAGTCTGTGTGTGTCCTTAGATCTGAAGTGAGTCTCTTGTAGGAAGCATAGATGAGTCTTGTTTTTTATCCATTCAGCCACTCTGTGTCTTTTAATTGGAGAATTTAGTCCATTTACATTTAAAGTAATAAGTATGAACTTACTGCCATTTTGTTCATTATTTTCTGGCTGTTTTGTAGTTCCTCTCTGTTCCTTCTTCTCTTCCCTTGTGGTTTGATGAATTTCTTTAGTATTATGTTTATATTCCTTTCTCGTTATATTTTGTGTATCTACTGTAGGTTTTTGCTTTGTGCTTACTATGAGGTTCACATATAACAGTGGCTCTCTCTCTCTCTCTCTCTCTCGCTCTTTCTCCCTCTCTCTCTCTCTCTATATATATATATATATATATACACACACACACATATATATAAAATATACTATATTAGTATATATAAAAATATGTACTATATTAGCATATATAAATATACTAATATATATTAAATATATATATAAATATGTATATATAGCATACTGCCAAATATATATATATATATGGCAGTATAATTTAAGTTGGTAGCAACTTAAATTTTTTTTTAAATTTACTTATTTATTTTTTGGCTGCGTTGGGTCTTCGTTGTTGCATGCGGGCTTTCTCTAGTTGCGGCGAGCAGGGGCTACTCTTTGTTGCAGTGCGTGGGCTTCTTATCGTGTTGGCTTCTCTCGTTGTGGAGCACAGGCTTTAGGCATGCAGGCTTCAGTAGTTGTGGCTCTCAGGCTCTAGAGTGCAGGCTCAGTAGCTGTGGCACACGGGCTTAGTTGCTCTGAGGCTTGTGGGATCTTCCCGGACCAGGGCTTGAACCTGTGTCCCCTGCTTTGACAGGTGGATTCCTAACCACTACGCCACCAGGGAAGCCCAGTAGCAACTTAAATTTGAATGCATTTTATTTATTTATTTATTTTTTTCGGTACGCGGGCCTCTCACTGTTGTGGCCTCTCCCGCTGCGGAGCACAGGCTCCGGACGCGCAGGCTTAGTGGCCATGGCTCACAGGCCCAGCCACTCCGCGGCATGTGGGATCTTCCTGGACCGGGGCACGAACCCATGTCCCCTGCATCGGCAGGCGGACTCTCAACCAATGCACCACCAGGGAAGCCCTTGAATGCATTTTAAAAACTCTACATTTTTACTCCCCCCTGTCACGTTAAATGTTTTTGATGTCGTATTTTACATCTTTTTATTTTGAGTATCCCTTAACTAATTATTGTAGTTAATTTTACTACTTTTTTCTTTTAACTTTCATACTAGCTTTATAAGTAATCTACTACCTTTACTATATATTCATCTTTCACGAGAGAGATTTTTATTTTCATATGTTTTCTTGTTATTAGTACCTTTTCTTTTCAGCTTAAAGAAGACCCTTTAATATTTCTTATAAGGCTGGTTTAGTGGTGTGAACTCCTTTAAGTTTTGCTTGTCTTGAAAACTATCTCTCTTTCAATTCTGAATGATAGCCTTGCCTGGTAGAGTATTCTGGGTTGGAAGTTTTTTCCTTTCAGTACTTTGAATATAACATGCCAGTCCCTCTGGCTTTTAGAGTTTCTGTTGAAAAAATCAGCTGATAATCTTATGGTGGTTTCCTTGCACATACAAGTTGGGTTTTTTTTCTTGCTGTTTTTAAGATTCTTTCTTTAACTTCTGACATTTTAATTATAATGTATCTTGGTGGGAATCTCTTAGGGGTTCATCTTGTTTGGAACTCTGTGTGTCCTGGACCTCAATGTCTGTTTCCTTCCCCAGGTTAGGGAAGTTTTTAGCCATTATTTCTTCAAATAAGTTTTCTTCCCATTTCTCTCTCTCTTCTCCTTCTGGGACCCCTATAATGCAAATGTTATATCTACTTGATGTTGTCCCATAGGTCTCTTAAATTATCTTCACTTTTTAAAATTCTTTTTTCTTTTTGCTGATCTGTTTGAATGAGTTCCACTGCTCTGTCTTCCAGGTCAGTGATTTGTTCTTCTACTTTATCTAGTCTGCTATTGAACCGCTCTAATGTATTTTTTAGTTCTCTTATTGTATTCTTCAGCTCTCCAGCTTCTGTTTGGTACTTGCTTACATTTTCTACCTTTTTGTAGATGTTCTCATTATGTTTATCCATTCTTTGCCCAAGTTGGGTGAGCCTCTTTATCAGGTAGATTACTTATCTCTGTTTCATTCAGACCTTTTTCTCAGGTTTTGTCTTATTCTTTCATTTGGAAATTATTCCTCTGTTTCCTCATTTTGCTTGACTCTCTATGTTGGCTTCTATGTAATAGGCAAAGGAGCCACCTCTCCCAGTCTTGAAGGAGTGACCTTGTATAGGAGATGAGCCTTATCATTCAACCTTTCCCTAGCTCTTGGTTGTCTCTCAAACCTCTGTGATTGTCTGAGTAGCCTGGCTTATTCTTGATAGGCTCCCGTTGTTGAGGATGCACCAAGACCTGTCAGTGTTCCAAAGGGAATGATCTCACTCAGCACCCAGATTCAGGCTGATTGGAAGCCAGATACTCAGGCAGCAGCTTTTGAAGTATGCAGATGTATACAGTCCTATGGGACTGCAATCATAGACCCTACTGACCTCCAGACTGGGAGATCTGGAGGTGTCTCCTGGGCAACAGTTGCAAGCATCGGGACTTCAGACGAGTGTATAAGCTCCTTGCTAGGAGGTACCAGTGAGCAGTGGTGAGGCCAAGGGAGGGTGCAAGAATGGTGCCTCCCTGCCTGCTTCCCTGAGAGCACCTCTGTAGCCCTGAAGCCTATCCCTCAGGTTGAAGCTCCAGGACAATTAAATGGCCCTTTTTCACCTGCAGACTGGGGATGTGACTCAGTCTGCTGCATAGTGTCCTGGGTGTGATATCCTGCCCAGAACTGACTTTCTGATTGTTACAGTCCTGTGCCCAGGAGCACAAGCCCTCTGGTTATCAGAGCCAGGCCCGTCGAGGTGTTCCCTGTGTGGACTGCACTTGCCCACTGGCGTTAGCAAGGTTGGGAAGGAGCCCTGGGGGCAGGGCACACCTGTGCTTTTAGCGATGTGGGAAGAGAGTGTGGAGCCGGGCACACCCTCAGCTTTCCCGAGGCCATGTCTGCGCCTGTCCACTGCGCCCGAGGGAGAGGGAGAGTGCAAAATGGCTTTTTCCAGCCCCTTTGTCCCCGAGGTCAACCCTAGATACTCCCTGCCCCATTGGCAGATGCTTTAAGATTAGCAGCGGAATCTCCTTCACATAGAATCTAGTCACCTCTCAAACTGCTGCCTTTGCGCTGGTTCCTGGGGTGAGTCTGTGCACGAGCTCCTCAACAGGAGTACCTCAGATTCCCACAGACCCCTGGGTCCCCTGCACATAAACTCCATTGGTTTCAAAGCCAGATGTTTGGGGGGCTTCGTCTGGCTGCAGGTCCCAGGGTTGGGGTGCCCGACGCGGGGCACAGACAGACCTCTTGCTGCTCAGGAAGGGGCTCTGCCCATGAGATCCTGCCCTACTGTGTGGGGCGTTTGGTGAGGCTGTATCTTGCCTCTCCTCCCCATCTTCGTGTGGCCCTCTTCTCCCTTGCTGCGGAGGAAGCTGTTCAGCTGGTTTTCAGTTCTTATGCAGTGGGTGTGATTTCATGAATAGTTGTGGGTGTGGTGTGCTGGGGGAAGAGGTGAATTCAGGGTCTTCCTGTGCTGCCATCTTGTACTCAAGGGCTCCAAGTGATTCTTATTTTCATCTATTGGCTAATACACTTTTTAAGTTTAAAAATTTTTTTAACTTTTTTTTCATAGAACTTTTCACGTAAACAAACTCACACACAAAAGTAGTGAGACTAGTACAAGGAAACCCAGACACTTGTCACCTGGCTTCAAGAATGGCTTCTTGTTTCATGTATTCTGCTCACATTTTTTGCTAGAGTATTTAAATCACATCCCAGGCATCATGTTATTTCATCTATAAATACTTCATTATGTATCTCATACTGATAAGGATTAAATTCAGGTTCAGATTCTTTGGCAAGAAAATGTGGTTCTCTGTTCATTGTCTGTTGCCTTACATCAGGAAGAACATAATGTCTTATTGTTCCACTGCAAATAAATATATACAGATTTAGTGAATATATGATTGTTTTCATTTGCTCACTCGTTCATTCATTCACTCACTTAAGAAATGTTTATTAATCGTTCTGTGTGCTGGGCTCTGGGTTGAGCATTGTTCAGAAGGAAAAACCTCCCGGCCATAAAGTAACATTGTAACAATGGTTGAAAACATAACAACAACAAGAAGCTGATCCAGGTAATTTTTTTGTTTTTACCTTTCATTCAACGTTTTATTATGAAAATTTTCAGGCATACAGAAAATAGGAAAGAATTACCCAGTGAACTAGCATTCTAGTTCTAGTTTTCTTTTTCTTTTTTAAAAATTTTATTGAAGTATAGTTGATTTGCAGTGTTGTGTTAGTTTCTGGTATACAGTAAACTGATTCAATTATACATATACGTATATTTTTTTCATATTCTTTACCATTATGGTGTATCACAGGATATTGAATATAGTTCCCTGTGCTATACAGTAGCAGGACCTTATTGTTTAGCCATCCTATATATAATAGTTGGCACTAGTTCTAGTTTTCTCCCGTTTTAACATTGAAAGTTTTATGAAGCAGATGGTTAAACAGCCAATAGGAGCTTTTTGGCTTAGATAAATGATAAGTAGGAGGGAGATTTAAAAATCATTGTGAGTCTTTTTCCTGTGAGGAAATTGAACTTTGGGAATTGTAAAGGGATGTGTCCAAGGGTCACAAACACAGTGGGTTAGAGCAGAGGCATTTGCAGGAAAACTCCAATCTCCACATGTCATGGTCCTCTTCCTTTGTGGAGTTACCAGGTTTGGCTGCAGTGGACTTGGGAGATCTGTGGAGGCAGCCGGAGCTGCCGTGGAGTCATGATTCTGGGCACTGGGAAAAAGTGCTTCCCAGGTGTGGCACTGGGCCCGGGAGGCTCCTGCACTCTCTCTGGCCTGGTGACAGGCAGAGGGCCCAGCTCCTGGTTCCGGCAGGTCATCTGATGGGCAGGTGCAGCCTCTCTGCGGAGCTGCTGCTGCGTGGTGGGCCCTCGGTCGGGAAGAGCCAGCCCTGCGGGGACTATGGCTCAGGAAGGGGCCGCCATCTGTCGTGGCCAGGCCATTGCTGAAGTCAGTGCAAAAGCTCAAGCGTTGCTGAGCCCAGCCTGGCCTTTTTAAACCCCTTTTTCTTGAGATTTCTTTTCTTTCCTGCATTTTGTCTGTCTTGCTTCTCTTTCCTGGTTCTTGCCCTCACCCTCTGACTAATGATTCCCTGCCCACTTAAAAACCTCTGATGGCCCCTTAGGACCTACAGGTCCTAAGGTCCTAAATCCAAACTCCTCGTGGCCTGGCACTGGGGACCCTTCCCAGTCCTGCCCAGGGGAGTGCTTGCGGCCTCATCGCCTCCCTTTCTGTCTCTCCTGTGCCCCACGTGCTCACATTCCAGCCACTCAGAAGGATTTTTTTCTTCATTTTCAAAATTAAAAAAAAGTTTTGATTAAAAATCCACTGCCCTGGGTTTCCCTGGTGGCGCAGTGGTTGAGAGTCCGCCTGCCGATGCAGGGGACACGGGTTCCTGCCCTGGTCCTGGAAGATCCCACATGCCGCGGAGCGGCTGGGCCCGTGAGCCATGGCCGCTGAGCCTGTGCTCCGCAACGGGAGAGGCCACAACAGTGAGAGGCCCGCATACCACAAAAAAAAAAAAAAAAAAAAAAAAAAAATCTACTGCCCTGAGACAGTCACTGGTAGCATCTGAGGGACTATTCTCCCCATGTGCTTTTCTCTACGGATCTGCACGTACCCGCACTTCTTCACAAACAGGATCATCTCACATGTGCTCTGTTTATCATGGGCACTTTTTAAAAATGAGTTTTGGGCTTCCCTGGTGGCGCAGTGGTTGAGAGTCTGCCTGACGATCCAGGGGACACAGGTTCGTGCCCTAGTCTGGAAGATCCCACATGCCGCGGAGTGGCTGGGCCCGTGAGCCATGGCCGCTGAGCCTGCGCGTCCAGAGCCTGTGCTCCGCAATGGGAGAGGCCACAACAGTGAGAGGCCCGTGTACCGCAAAAAAAAAAAAAAATGAGTTTTGTTCTCTCTGCTCAGAATGCTCTTTTTCCTTGTGTGCATTTGGCAAACTGCCCATCTGTCCAAGTAAGCACAGGCACTCGCTCCTGGTTGTGGGCTCCTGCTGGACTCAGAATGTGCAGCTGCTGCAGCCCTGACCTCACTGAGGTCTGTCTTTGTTGCCTGGCCAGAGGGTGCCTGAAGGGCAGGGCCACCCAGGACAGTGCCAGACCCGGCAGGGTCTCCACAAATGGGACTTAATGCAATTAACACACGACTGCCCGCCACCCGCTGTGTCCATGTATCTGTGTCTCTGGGCTCCTCTTCCCCTGACCTGGAGGGTCTCCCAAGGCACCAGCCTAAGTCTCTTACTCATTTTCATGTCTCCCTCTCATCCATTTCTATCAGCTTTCAGTTCTGTCCGACAACCCTAGAATCTAGGTGTTTGGTGCTCTGACCTGTTAGGTTCAGCCCTTTCTGGGTCAGAGTCAGTGAGAAGAAGCTTTGTCCCCCAGACCAGCCTCCCTCCCAGCTGTGTTTCTGGCCACACTATAGCCAGTCCAGTTCCAAGGCGGAAACGCTAGATCACACATTATTGTCCTTGTCCTCATTTGTGTTTATCCTGTTTTGATTTTTAGCCTTCTGGCTTGTATTTGTTGTACAGATGCTCTGTGTTAAACAGGTCACAGTTTTCAAAGAAACTAGATCACATCATCCCACCGTTGCACTCACAGGTGTTGCCGTGTTCCCACGTGCCCTTTGGGCTCTTCTCTAAGCAGATGGTGTTTATAAGTAACTTTATATTCTCTGTTACTATTATTATTAGTGGTGGTAGTAGTAGCATTTTGCTTATCTTCTTCTAATTTTCCACTGCTTGGCTCCATACTTACTTATAAAAAAATGTTGCTCTCATTTCTCCCCTTCTTTCCACTTCTGCTGCGAGGTATCCCCCTTGCCCTCAGGTGTCAGGCCCGTGCCTCTCGTGCCTGGATGGCCACTGCATCTCCCTCCTTCACCCCGCCCTGGCCTGGCAGGCCCTCCCAACATGGGCTCGTCTTCTCACAACCTTGCAGGGAAGCTGCAGTCACTGCCTCCACCCTACTACATGGGGTGCACGCGGTCCTCGGGGTGCCCTCTGTGACCCAGTCCAATCCCCTAACACACTTCCCTCTGCTCCCTGTACATACTCCCCCCACCCCCAATAATCATTCTAGCACTAATGGCTACTGTGCACTGGTCCTGAAAAGCCAGGACTGATGTTATCTCTATTTTACCGATGAAGCAAACAGTCAGGTGGCACCCGGCTCATTAGTGGCAGGCTTGGTCTTGAACCCAGGTCTCGGTTCTGATGTGCCGCCTGTGTCTTCAGCACTGCCATCTGTCTCCTGCTGGGCTGTGCCAGTTCTCCACCCTCTCACCTGTGGTGTGGGCCCCCCTCCCTCTTGCTCTGTCTGCAGAACTCCTCCTGGCCTGCCTGGCTGCATCTGCCCCCAGCCTTTGAGACCTCTGAGGTTGTCCCGCCTCACCTGATTGCTTTCTTTTCTGAATCCTCATTGTACTGAGTCAATACCAGTTGACCTAAGATGTAATTGTCCTCTGTTTCCTGCGTTGTCCTTGGAGACTGTAGCTTTGCATATTGCATGTGGCCCCTATCATGGGGCCTGGTCACCCTGAAGAGCCCCATAAGAGCTGTTGGTGGCTGGTTCTTCCTGGCCAGGCTGTGTTTCTTTGGTGACCCTCTTTCCCTTTCCAGGGGACGAACTGCCCGAGCTGGACAACATGGCCGACAGCTGGCTGGGCTCTATCGCCAGAGCCACGATGCAGACCTACTGTGACGCGGTCCTCCAGATCCCTGAGCTCACCCCGCACTCCACCAAGCAGCTGGCCACCGACATCGGTGGGTCTCTGGGACGGGTGGGGGGAGGGTCAGCTCTGCCCTGTTGCATCCGTCAGGCCCCCTGCCCTCCAGGTGTGTCGTCCCAGGTCTCCTCTCAACTTCAGCTCTGGGTTTGTCTGTGAAGCTTTGTTAAACATGTGGACTCCCCAGGCCCCACCCCCAGAGATTCTGACATAATAAGCCTAGGATAGAAGCCTAGACACCAGTGTTTTGACAGGTGTCCCTGTGGACTCGGATAGCTGCTGAGGCTAAGAGCCATTAAGGGGCGCTTTGCCGAGATGGGCTGGGATGAGTGAGGCAGACTTGTGTGATGCCGCCTTGCCCCGCCTTGCCTTCTGCCCACCGACAGAATCATCATGCAAACTGACATTGAATAAGCTCTCACTGTGCGCAGGCATGGCAGGTGCTGAACCAGGCGCTCACGCACCCACGGGCTTACGCAATCTTCAAATCCCCTGTGAGCTCAGCGCCCCTGCCTTCATCACTGATGAGGAAGCGGGGCACAGAGCACGTGCAACACCAGGCCACCCAGCCGGGGTTGCCCCGTGGTCTCCATCCGAGTACCTGTCTGCCTCCCGGGTCACAGGGGCGTGTGCCCACCTGCTCCTGCTGGCGCACGTCCCTGGAGGTGATGCCGCCTGCAGGGTGCTCTGAGGCTGGGGGTACTGCAGGCAGGTGGTCGGGGCGTCTCCCCAGCCTCTTGGTATCAGTCCATTGCCTGCCTGTTTTTTAGCTGGAGGCAGCTCTTGGAGTGGGTGAGGGAGAGGGTGGTGGGAGCCTTAAAGATTACCTCCTTGGGGACCCAGCCAGAGCTTTGCCCTGGGTGACCCCAGGCCCGAGCCAGCCTCTTGTTTGCTGAGGGAGAAATGGACGTGAGGCCCTTTGCTCCGGGTCCCAGAGCAGTGAGTGATGGGGCCAGGCCTGGAACCCAGCTGCCCCAGCTCCCAGCTCTGTGCTAATTCGTGGTTAGCTCTCAGCCGTTACAGGGCAGCAGCCAGCTTTTGTCATCTCACTGGGCACAGGTTCAGAGAAGAGATGAAGAGGTTTAAATGTTCGTCGGTGGTCCCCGTTGGTATAGGCGGGAGCATTGAGGAGAGAACCAGCGGAACTAGTGAGTGAGATTTGGGGGTGGTCCCTACAGTTCACTTGTCCACATCGCATCTTCCTCCGTTAAGCTGCTGTCCACATCCATCTGCTCACTCGCTCAGCATTGACTGTGAGTGTCTGTTATGTGCCAGCCATTGTGCTAGGAGATGGGATGCAAGAGAGGTTTGGACAGTTCCTGTGCTCACTGAGCTTATGCTGTGAGGGAGTGTGCTTAAGGGCCGGGAAGTTGCCAGGTGGTAACACGATAGAGAGCGGAGAGGTCTGTGGCAGTGTGTGGCCGCCTTAAAGACGCTCAAATTAAGCATTAAAATGTAACAAAACCAAGGGGCTTCCCTGGTGGCGCAGTGGTTGAGAGTCCGCCTGCCGATGCAGGGGACGTGGGTTCGTGCCCTGGTCTGGGAAGATCCCACATGCCGCAGAGCAACTAGGCCCGTGAGCCACAACTACTGAGCCTGCGCATCTGGAGCCTATGCTCCGCAACAAGAGAGGCTGCGATAGTGAGAGGCCCGCGCACCGCGATGAAGAGTAGCCCCCACTTGCCGCAACTGGAGAAAGCCCTCGCACAGAAACGAAGACCCAACACAGCCAGAAAAAAAATAAAAGTAACAAAACCAAAAACACTCTTGCCGTCTGAACAGAAGATGTCATGGTAGATCATGGGCTGCCGTTTCGCAGGTCCTGGCCGACAGTCGAAGGGAATTCACAGTTTCATGGGTGAATATGTGCCAGAGGCAGGTGCCTGACTGGTTGGTGGTGCCCTTCCTGGGAAGCGGCTCGCTAGGACATGAGTCAGGCAGCCAGGGCAGAGCAGGCATCTCCTATGGGCTCTGCCCTGAGCCGGGCCTCATAAAGAAGACACAGGGAAGATAGAGCCGTGCCTGGAGCTCCAGCCTAGTTGGGCAGAAAAGATTAACGTGGGTGGTCATCAGAACATAAGGAGGGACCTGCCGGGTGATGCGTCTCCCAGTCCCGCAGAGCAGGAAGAGGGAGGGGCTGGAGAGCGCCCTGCCTCGGGCTCGGCCAGCCGTGCTGCCCAGGAAGAGGAAGGGAAGGAGCAGCCGGTTACTGACCACCCGCGTCACGTCAGGCACGTCCCCGGTCCTTGTCCCACTTCATCCCCCGAACATGCTGCCTGATGGGTACAAACTGCATCCACAGGTGGAAGTAGAGACTCGGGAGGTGGATGGAGTCACTGAGGTCACCCTGACCTCGGAAACCCGTTTTTCTCCTCCACTCCGCCGGCGCTGCCCGAGCTTGCCTGCCGCTTGGAGGGCACTGCTGCTTTTCAGAAGGACAGGAGCCTCAGACCCTCTCTTGGAAATGCTCATCGACTTGGCCTGGGGGTGGGCTCAGTAATCTGTCCTAACTCGTACCCTAAGGGGTTATCTGGGAGGTGTGGGAACTGCGTTACACCAGGCCTGGCCCCCTGCACCGTCCAAAGTCCCGCCTGTAGGGGCTCTGCTGGGAAATCTTCGGGAGCTGCTTAGATAAGCCCTGTGTCTCCTGACCCCTTGGGTTTTCCATGTCGTCAGTGGGGTCCGCTGGGGAGCAGGGCTGGGAACGCAGGGGTCCCGAGGGTAGAGCTTCGGCTGAGGTCGGCTAGGCTGTAGAGCTGAGTGTGCAGTGGGAGTGGCGGGGATGGGGCGATGTTGGCAACTCCTTTATGAGACTAGAATTCCTGGACCCGGGCCGAGCTCACAGGCAGGTCTGACCCCTTGGAAAAGCCCTCAGAGTGAAGGCTTGTGGGCTGAGGGCAGACCTGGCAGCCAGCACTTGGGGGTTGGGGGTGTGTCTTGTCCCTTACCGCGGCGAGGCCTTTGGGGCTCATCCTCTCGGTGCTGAGTCTGTCGAGCTGTGTCTGTCTGCTCCCTCCCCGCAGACTACCTGATCAACGTGATGGACGCCCTGGGCCTGCAGCCGTCCCGCACCCTCCAGAACATCCTGATGCTCCTGAAGGCCAAACCCGAGGATTACAGACAGGTCAGCAAAGGCCTGCCCCGCCGCCTCGCCACCACGGTGGCCGCCATGCGGGCTGTGGACTACTGACCCCCACGCGCCCGGCTGGTAAGAGGGTCGGGGCTGGAGTTCCGGGGCCAGAGAAGCCCCCAGAATGGATTTGCTCTAAAAATCCGCCTGGGATTGGGCAGAATTCATTTCAAAAAGATGTGGTTCATTTGTATAATCAAAAAAAAAGGTTGTAAATTAGAGGTGTATTATTTATCAGGGAGGAATTTTCAGATGATTTTTTAAATGATCCTGTCTTGAAAGTGCAATTAATAAGTACTATGAAATGAAAGAAGGCTGTTTTCTTTCCTCAGTGAATATTTGGGTGCTTCTCATGTGCTGTGCTGTCTGCACTGAGGATTCGGCAGGAAAGGATAATCCCAGCTGGTTTAGCCTGCTTGTGCCAGCCCTCCGGAGGGGCACTGCCGCGAATGTGGCCTCTGAACCAGCCCCACTGGGCTGCCAGGGCCGTGTCTCTCTGGGCTTGTCATCCAGGGCTTCCCACACATTCTGTCCCCACATCTTGGGAACCAGTTTGGCTGGCCCCGAAAGAGCATCAGCTGTGAATCCACACCAAGAAAAATATTTTGGTTTCTCATGTGGTGGATCACAGAGTGTCTGGCAGGGCTTGAGCCTGGCTCCCGCCTTGGAGTGGGAGCTGGTCACCTGGAAGGTGAAAAGAGCTGCTTTGAAGTGGAAACCTCTTTGCAGTGACCTCTGTGCCAGTGTGGGTGAGTGCCACTAGGACAGGCTTGGTCTTGATTCCCAGCTTTGCCACCTTTCAGCTGTGTGACCTTGGGAAAGTCATTAGCCTCTCTGAGCCTCATTTCCTAATCCGAAAAACAGGGGTCATAACGGTACCTAACTCATAGGGTTATTTGAAGAGCCACTGAGACACAGTGGGAGCAACAGCATGTAGCAAGTGCACAATAGCTGCTAATTTCGTAGTCCTCTAGCGTCTGTAACCTACCTTCCCTTTGCGGGTAGAGGAGGGAATTACAGAATGCCATTTTTCTGGGCAATTTTGGCCCTGCTAGACTAATTTGTCACCCTTAAACGGCTCTAATGGGAACCCAGAGTAGGAATAGGACAGCCTGTATCTCCTCTAGATCCGGAGGGGAGAGGAATGCCTGTCTGTCTGACCCAGAGCCTGCTTTTGGAGATGGGGCCATTATCCATCTTCACCCCGGCCCTCAGTACTCCCCAAGAGAGAGATGGCAACTGATACCCACGTCAGCCTGGTCCCCGTCTCCCATCTACAAGCAGCTTTGGGGGCCAGAAGCTCCTTCCCGCTCCGCTTCAACACGTCTCTGAGCAAAACTTCTCACAGGAGTCTGTAAGGGGCTGCCCGGTGTAGATACACCCCAGGATGGCCAGGCAGCATCTCCCATCCTCAGTGGCAGTGGTAGGTTCACAATGAGCATGTGGCCCAGGCTGATCCAAATGATCCTCACTGTCGAGGCTTTTGCTGGGACTGTGAAGGAAAAGCTTTCTTCCTGCTGTGGTTGCTGAGCTGAGGGAATGGAGTCTGGGACTATGGAGGGAAGAGTAGCCTATGGAGAGAAACTGTGTGAGAGGGATATCGACACAGAAGAAAATACAGCCTGTAGCTGAAGCCCTGGATACAGCCAGGCTTGAAATCCCTGGACTTTAATTATAAGAACCAATGAATTCCCCTTTTAGCTCAAGTTCAAATTAACTTGTGACCAAAGGGCTGGCAAATGGAGTTAGATAATAATCATTGCTCTGCCTGCGCCAGAGCCTCAGATGAGATAATAAATATGAAAGCCCTGGGCTTCTCTGAGGAACTGGTATTCTTATGACCAGGAGTCTCGCCTATGTCACTTACAAGAATAGCAATCTAGTCTAGCACCTTACTTTACCTCTCCAAGCGTCAGCTTATTTACTTGTAAAATGGCATGATCATATTTCCCAGTGGTTATGAGAATTCAATGAAATAAGACTTACTTATAAACTACTTGGCCTGGTGCCTGGCATGTCATAAGTGTTTTATACAATACAGTCATTGTTTAAAAACAACAAATAATAGTGAGTGTGGTGACAACAACTACCATTGCTATTGATAAAAGTCCTAGTCATAGTAGTAAGTGTGGTAATTACCAAGAATTGAGACTCCAGCGTACAGACTTGCCTGGCCCTGAGCTCAGAAACCTGGCTTCCCCAAGGCCTGCCCCACTCAGTCCCTAGCAATGCTGCCTTTGGCTGGAGTGGCATCAGCCTATGACACCTCCTTCCTCCACAGTGCCATCGTGGGCACTTAATGGGAGGACAGCTTGTTTGCCTTTCAGGCCAAGGACCCAGGTGTTCTAGACCAGCAGGGCTGGGATGCCCTGGTCCCAGGGTCTGAAGCGAGAGCTCCTTCACCACCAGGGCCAGCAGGTGACAGCAGGGCCCTGCAGTGGTCAGCTGTCTGCAGCTGCCAGACCACATTCTTCTTTGATAACAGCTCCCTGATGTCTTTTTGGGAAGCCATTAGGGTTGCCATATTTAGCAATTAAAAATACAGGAAGCTCAGTTAAATTTGAATTTCAGAAAAACAGTGAATGATTTATTAATATGCCCCCAATATTACATGGATGTACGTCTACTAAAAAATTAATTTGCTGTTTATCTAAAGTTCCAGTTTAACTTGGTGGCCTATATTTTATCCAGCACCCCTAGGAGCCATGTCCCCACCACCCTCAGACCATGTGATTCTGCTGGGGGCCAACTGGCCTCAGGTATGGGCAGGATCTGACCAATCCCAGCAGCCTGCCAGTTGGGCACACTGATGATTGGCTCAGAGACAGGCATGTGACCCACTCAGTGACCAATGAGAGTCTGCCTGGGAACTTGCTGTGGCAACTGGGAAAGAGGTGCTCTCTCCTAGCTGAGTTTGGAGTTGCAGATGGCCCTTTGCTGCTGTAAAGTAAGGACAGCCTGCCTGGGAAGGCAGAGAGAACAGACATCACTTGAGCTGCTGGAGATGCTTTTGCTTAAGCCAGTTTTGAGTATTTCTCCCATCATCTTACCTCTCTTTCTCTCTCTCTTGATTCTTGCAACCCAAAGAAATAAGTTGGACGACACTGAAAAAGGCATAAAGCCACTGTTTCAGGGACAACTTGAAAGAAACTTCTTTAAAAATCACCAGCTTGGACCTTTCTTTGGCCAGGCCTCTGCTCTCAAGTTGTTATGGACGCCTTTCCACCCCCAGAGATGCATCAGGGCACTCTGGCTGCCCAGTCAGACAAAGAACAAAGCTAGACTCTGTGTTTTCTACTTTTATTTTCCAGAACAAAACATGTGCCACCTGGCAGGGCCTCTGATGCCTGCTATCCACCAAAGCTGCCCTCAGTAAACCCACTCACAAGGTCACAAGCGTGCTGCCTGTTCATCTTCGGGGCAGATGGTGACCGGCCCTGGGAGGGAAGTGGCCTGCCTCCAGGGGAGGATGCTCCAGGTCTTGGAGCCTGGCTGGGGGCGTCCCAGGCCAAGGATTGGGTCAGGTTGGAGGGTGCGGGCAGGAACACAATTCCCACATCCGTACCAGCACCGTTACTCCACGGAGCCCTCAGCCTGGGACTGGCCAGGAGCTGCTGGCTCTCTGTAGCAGGACCTGGACTCTGGCCTTGGCCACCTCCCGTCCCGGGCCCGTGGAGAGGGCATCATAAAATGCGGCCTTGGGCGACGGTCTCCACTGCTCAGGTCTGAATTCCTGGGCTGCCCGGGATGGGCAGGGTCTAGATGGCATCGCCCTCGTTGTCAGACTCGATGACGTCCAGTGGCTGCAGACGCAAGGAGTCGTAGTTGGGGGGTGGGGTGCCTGGGATGGGCGGGGTCTGCTCATGGGGGTGGGGCCCAGCATCGGGGCCGTGTGTGGCCGTGTCAGGCTGGAAGCCAAAGTTGGTGTGGGCCTCCACCAGCTCAGCCACGGTGGGCGGCGGGCCATCGTAGCGGGCCTGGGTCCGCCTCCGCCGCAGGCTCTTGGCGAGGGCCGCCAGCTTGATGATGGTGATCCACACGAAGTCGATGATGATCTCCGCGAACTCGATGAGGCACAGCACCGAGCCCCCCATCCAGAAGCCAAACTGTCCTCCCAGGTTTGAGAGCAGCCAGACGATCTGTGGGGAGCAGGGGACTGAGGGCCCGGCCGGGGAAGGGGGGCTGGTTGGGCCACAGATTCCTGCCTCAAGCCCAGCCTCACGGGTTCCTGTGAGGTGGGTTGTTGGCCAGGAAGGGGGAAAGGGTGACCGTCTCAGCGCAGGGAAGTAATCTGACACTGCTTAAGGGACCGTCCTCTGGGTACCAGGTGGAGGGACTGCAGGCGGGGCCGAGGTGCCAGGAGCCCCCAGACTCACGTTATTTGCTGCTGACTCCTCAATGGTGCGATAGTTGTATTCTTGGAAGTAGATGTTGAGTTTGATAACTCCCTTCCTGCAGGAGGCAGCAAAGGAAGCTGGTGCCCTCTCCCCGAGAGAGAGAGAGAGAGAGAGAGAGAGAGAGAGAGAGAGAGAGACACACACACACACACACACACACACACACACACACACACACACACACACACACACACACACACACACACACACACACACACACACACACACACACACACACACACACACACACACACACACACACACACACACACACACACACACACACGAAAGGCGGCAAGGCCCCCCCAGCCCTCCTCTGGCTCGAGCTTCTCACCTGCCACTCCCAGGAGTGGTGAGGTCCAAACAAGCGCCAGGAAGGGCCCCTCCAGGCCTTGGGGCCACAGAAGGCAGCACTGCCCAGCACCCATCCTGTGTGCCCCTTTCTGAACCAGCTCTCCAGAGGACTCTGGGGCCCGAGACAGTCCTGAGGATCAGCTCCGGGCTCCCCTCTCCCACTCCCAGCCCATGGACAGTAGGCTTGACATAGAGTCCTAAGCCTTGGCTCTCTGTCAGGGGACCTGAGATGGTCCTCAGAAAGGCGATGCTCTCTCACACCTCCAGGCTTCTGCCGGGACATTGCTGCCTCTTCTTATTTGTCTGAACATTTACTACTCCTCCTTGGAGGATCGGCTCAAGTGTCATCTCCCTATACAGACCTCCCTTATCTCTCAGGAAGAAGGAGCCTCCTTCCCTGCTGGGATCCCACAGGAAGGGTCCTGGGCAGACTCCCATCATCATAAGCCCTGTTCGCATACCTCTGTCCTCCAGACTCGAACTTCCTGATAGACTGAATCTTCTGTTTTTCTTGTGCTCAATGCATGTTTGTGTTGAATGGATGGAAAAATGGTTGAATGGATGGAGGGTGGGTGGGTGGATGGATGAGTGGGAGAATGGAAGGATGGACAATGGAGGGGCGGATGGATGGATGGATGTGTGAGTGGAGAGATGGGTGGGTAGAAGACTGGAAGGATGGATGATGGATAGATGGGTGGATGGGTGGATGGGTACAAGGATGAAAGGACTGGAGGGGTGGATGGCTGGATGGCCAGGTGACAGATGGAAGAACAGGCTCTCCTTTAGGAAGCGGTAGGCTCGGAGCCCCCCTGGCTGGCCTCTCTCAGTGCTCCTCTAGGCTTGCTTCTGAATCTGATCAGTGTGAGAAGGTGACTGAGTAGCGGCTCTATGCCCAAGCCCCTCCCCTGAGGCTCTGGTTCCTCCTCTCTTCTGCCTTCCCTGGCCCGTCCAGACTCTGAGCTCACCTGTTCATGGTGATATTGGGGCTCTGGTCCCGCTCCTCTGACAACACATGGAAAATCCAGTCCTGGAACCCAAAAAGGCAGCTGAAAACAATGGTGCCCTGCAGCATCCCCTCCCAGTCATGGGCCCTGCTACCTGTGGAGGCAGACCACAGCCCTGTATCTTCTTGAAGCCCCTGGGGGACCACGTGTTGGCCCAGGGAGAAGGGAGGGTGACAGTGCACGCCGTGGCTGCTGTTCTGAGGAGAATGCACTCGGCTCTCTAGGCTCTCCCCCATAGGCCCGGCCTCCCTGTGCCAGCTCTTTCCCACCTCTGACCCTTGCACCTGCTGTTCCCTCTGCCCAGATCCTCCCCAGACCCGCCGAGCCTGGCTCAGCCCCATCCTCCAGTTTTAATCAAATGTCACCTTTTTAGGGAGGTCTTCCCTGACTACCCTAAGGCCTCTTCCCCCAGTTAGCCTCTCATCATCTGGTCTACCCTACACAGCCATTTGAAATGATCTTATTTCTGTATATTGTCTGTCTCTCCAGGTAGAAAGTACGCTCCGTAAGGGCAAAGGACTGTGTGTCCCGCTTACTGCTGTGGCCCCAGCACAGTGCTTGGGGGACGTGGGTGGAAGTTAGCAGGGAGGGAGGGGAAGGAGGGAGGAACCCCCCTTTGTAAAGTTCCAAACAGCCTGCAGACCTCTGCCCAGGCCTGCCTCCCACCCAAAGATGGGCAGCCAGGAGCTTGGCCGCGCCCCTGACTCACCTCAGAGGACTCAGAAGGCCAGACGGCCATGGAGATGGTCATCTTGTACTGCGTGTCACTGGAAGAGAGAAGGCAGCCTGTCACTGTCCCAGCTGCCCCACCATCCACAGCCCGCCCCGCCGCCCACACGAGCCTCCGGGCAGGACTCACTTGCAGGACTCCTTACAGACATCGATGCAGGTCTCCCTCTGCGCCAGGCTCGTGCGCAGGGCCGAGTAGCAATAGGCTGAGCGGTAGCGGGTGGGGAGAGAGACTCTGAGCGGGGTTTTGTGCTTTGAGCCTCAGGCTGCCCTCTGCCCTCCTGGCCCTGGGCCACCTAAGGCCTGTGCTTAGGTTGAGTGGGGGGAGTTGTCTCAATCCGAACCCCCCTGGTCATGGAGAATCACCTACATCCACCCCCAACCCGCCCCGTCGCCAGCCATTTCACCCCAGCCTGGCCTGGGGGATCCTCTCCCCAGACAGCCCAGCCCCAGCTCAGCAGCATCAGAGCAGCTTTCCCTCCACCTGTCACCCGATCCTGGCCGGTGGGCCGGGGTGATGGGGTCATGTGGGAAGGGATGGGTGGCTGGAAGGGGTAAAGTTTTCCCCTTTTGTCCACACATTTTGTTAGTTTTAAGAGGTGGTAGGGGGCTTCCCTGGTGGTCCAGTGGTAAAGAATCCGCCTTCCAATGCAGGGGATGCGGGTTCGATTGCTGGTCAGGGAACTAAGATCCTACCTGCCACAGGGCAACTAAGCCCCCGGGCCACAGCTACTGAGCACGTGCGCCTCAACTAGAGAGCCCATGTGCCGCAAACTACAGAGCCCATGCGTTCTGGAGCCCACGTGCCACAACTAGAGAAGAGAAAACCCACATGCCACAGCTAGAGAGAAGCCTGCGCGACGCAACAAAGAGCCCGTGCGCTGCAACGAAAGATCCCACACGCCTCAATGAAGATCCCGTGTGCCGCAACTAAGACCCGATGCAGCCAAAAAGTAAAATAAATAAATAAAAGGTTAAAAGAAAAAGGTGGTGGGATGCTCTTTGCTGCTGACAACATCCATCGGTGTTTGGACTCCAAGCCTGGATCCCAGCTCAGTGTGAGCCCAGCAGGGGCTCCTCCACCTGTGGCTTCAGGTCTCAAGGACAAATTCTCTCCCGAACATACATGTTTCAAGTGTAGTTAATGGAGTCGAAGAGTAGGGGGAGAGGCGAGAGGGGCTGTGGTCTGAGAGGACGGGGACGGAGGGCGTGGAGCTCCGACCTCCCTTGTGGTCAGGGCCTTCGGGGGCAGTGGCCCAGCTGGCGGGTGGCCGGTCCCCCGGGGCTCCCCACTCACCCCAGTCTGGGAATTCCTGGTTGTTGCAGTATTTCTCTCCACGGGGCAGCGGGTACAGGTAGTGGCCACAGCTGCAGTTACGGATCATGTGGTCTTGGAAGCAAGAGCGAATACAGGCCTGGGGGTGGAGGAGGTACAGAGAGAATGCAGACTTGACGGTGATGTCCCCGTCCCAGCCCCGGGGGAAGGGGGCCCGGAGAGCTTGCTGCCCAGGCCACGGGGGCTGGGGGGCGGGGGGGAGGGGCACCTCCCGCACAGAAGCAGTGGCCGAGCCTCCTCCAAGTTGGGGCGTGGTGGTCCTCCCCTGTCCCTGGCCCCCGTAGAGGGACTCGGGCCAGAGGCCAGCTCTCTGAGGATGGCCCCTGCCACCTTTCAGAGTTGGGGCCCCACGGATGACATGGGGAGGGGTGGCTTGTTCCAGCACTAAAGCGGACTCTGAGGGACTTCCCTGGCGGTCCAGTGGTTAGGACTCTGCGCTTCCACTGCAGGGGGCACGGGTTTGATCCCTGTTCAGCAAACTAAGATCTGCATGTGGCCAAAAAAAAAAAAGCTAACTCTTAGATAGCGCTTGTCACAAGGCTGCCAGCAGCTTTCCGAGCCCTTTACGTGGAAGGACCCAGAAGGGAAGACAGGCAGGCTTGCCCTGTGCTCCTTCTTCCTGGAGAGAAACACTCAGGGAAGGCGAGAAGTGTGCTGTGATTGCTCAGAGTGGATGGAAGAGGAAGTGACCTTGTACAGAATGTCCCCTGTTTGGGGATGGGGGAGGGGGAGAGTGGACTCAGCCCTCCCCTCCCCCTGCCCCAGCCCCGGGCTGGTTGAGATGAATCTACTCATACTGGGTTTTCAGGTCATTCCACTCAGAGACGAGCTATGTGTCCCGGGGCCAGCCCTTAGCCTCTGAGCCTCAGTTTACTCCTGTCGCTCCCGTCGGCTCAGGCGGGGAGCTCGGCTTGCCATGGGGCGCTCAGCGAACGGAAGCAGCCATTCCTCACGTCTCTTGCTGCCCAGGTTCCCAAGCGCTGCCTCTGGAGGACCCCCTGCTCCCACCCCGGCCAAGGAGCCCACAGCTTCTCTTCCGCTCTCCTGCCTGCTGCTCCTCAGGCCAACCCATCCTCTCCTCTGTCCTCCCTGGCAAACCTGGGGGCTCCCTGCGGGAGGAAGTGGCCGGGGGGAGGTGGCAGATGAAATGGCACAGCCGGGAGGAGCGGGTCTGGGGCGAGGTCAGGGGCAGTGGCGTCAGAAGGGAGCCCTGACTTGGCCAAGTGTCTCCCACTCGCCCAGACCCCACTGTCTCACCTGGAAGGAGGGAGTCCTCTCCAGGGCCCAGCTGAGGCTGGGCTAGGGCGGGGCCTGGGCGGGCCGAGCACCAGACCAGGGCCTGGGGCTCTGCCAAGGTCTCCGGCCAGAGTGGTGACTGCACTGGACTGGACGAAGCAAGAACTGAGGTTTTTCTAGAATGAGGCCTCCAGGGCTGGGGCCTGATGCCTCTGGCCTCCCCCTCCATGCTCCCCACCTCCCTGTGCTGTCTTGTCTGTCCATCTGTCCTCCCTCCAGAGGCTTGGAAGGTTCCCTGAGCTCTCCATCGCAGGCAGGAGCGTCAGAGTGTGGGGTGCCTGGGGTCAGCTGGATGGAGTGGGCGGGCAGGCGGGCATGGGGGAGAGTAGAGTCCCCTGACTAAGGCAAACGGGAAGACCACACCTTGCTTGGGGCTCTCAGGCACGGAGCCAGGCACCGCTCTGCCATGGCCCTTGTTATGCCTCAGTTTCCTTATCCACCAAGGAAGACTGGGCTGCGAGAAAAAGTGTCAGCAAGTGGTCACTTTTGCAAAGACTCAGTGTGTCCTTCTCCACTGGGGCCAGGTCTGAGGCCAGGCCTCCTGGGCTGACCTTGGAGATCAGCATAAGGGGGAAGCCCCCAGCTGCAGCAAGGGGGATTGAGGCCAGATACAAAGAGGGACTTCTCAGGTACATCAATGAGGCATTTGGACTGGGGTATGTAAACCCCAATTTCTTCATTCCTAATAATAGTATCTACATCTTAGGGTTGTTGTGAGGGTTAAATGATTTAATGTATATATGTGAAGCACGTGGAACAGTGCCTGCCTAGCACACAATAAGCCTGCTGTTATTAGTATATTAATACTTATAATAAATGGCATATATAATAAATGCTATTAATAGCATAATACGTTAACAATAATTAGTAATTATTGTTAGTATATTATTGCCCGTAGGGGTATTGAAAGGATTAAATGATGATGTAATTCACGTAAACCCTTAACATACACAAGGCTTCTTCTTGGGAGACCCCAGAGCGAGACCCCAAGGGCACACCTACAAAGCAGGGTGGAGAAGCGGCCAGCCCTGGGCCCCGGTGGGAACCAGGACAGGGCACCCTGTGGTCCCAAAGATCCAGCAGAGTCAGCCCTGCTGGGATTAGCTTTCCCAGAGACCTCAGGCCTCAGGCTAGGTAGACGTGGATGGGGCCCCAGCGTCATGAGGCTGCACCATCTTCCCACCTGGATGGAGTAGGTCGTGTTGTAGTCGCTGTAGAGGTTTCGGATGGGGACGTCAGAGCCGTTCACGGTGCACTGGCTGTAAGGCTCGCCCTTGCGCTCCAGCTTGTCCTGTGTGAGAGGTTGTTTGTGGGGGGGCCCCTAGTCACCCCTAGGAAGCCCCCTCTGTTCCTCCCTCCCATCTAGCATGCAGGTCTAGGGGATGCTGAGAGGGGATAGAGGGCTGATGTCCCAGCAGGCGCCAGTGCTTGGGGGGGCACCCATCTTCCCCCAGAGCGTGGCCGCCCGGTGTGGTTCCAGCCAGAAGGCGAGGCAGGAGTGGATGGTGAGGAGATCCAGGGCTTGGGGAGGCCCGGATCTCTGGCTCTCAGGCCCTGGGAGGTGGGCGCTGGGCAGGTGGGGTGCCCTTGGGCTGCAGCCATACCACCAGCACCCCAATGGAAGTCTCCATCCCCGACATGGCGAAGATGCCCTCTTCTTTGATGAAGGGGTACGACATCTGCTCGTGAAGCATCAGCCGGGCACCGGCTGTGGACGTGAGGAAGGGCACGTAGTCTTCCTGGCCCACGTCCAGGATCAACTTCAGGCCTGAGGGGAAGATGGGGCCGAGGGCTGCCTGAGCTCGCTCCCCAAGGCTGAAGGGACACCCACCACCCACTGGTCCAAGTCCCCTCCAGCCAAGGGTCTGTGCAGGAAGCTGGCTCCACTTTACGAAAATCCAGACTTCTTGCTTTCTCTAAGGCCCCCATTCGAGTCCAAGCCACCATGGTCTCCTCTCTGGGCTCCTTTTGCCCCCTATACCACCCGCCATGATCTCTCTTCCACAGGGCAGGTAGACCTAGGGCCACAGCACAGGCGGTCCTACCTCCAATCACACAGGTCCTCACGCTCTCCACTCACTTCCCTTTGCTGCCGTGCTGCTTCCTGCTGCTAGGACTTCGTAACGCTCTCCCTTCTCTCTGGAATGCTGTCTCCAGCCTCACCTTTCACCTAGAAACTCTTGCTCTTCCTTCAGATCTCAGCCCAAGTGTCACTTCCTTCAGAAGCCTTCCCTGACTACCTAGATTGGGTCTCAGGATCTCTGCGATATGCTCTCCTAGCCCTGGAACTTTCCTTCCAAGTACCTCTCTCACTCTTGAGATTCTTCTTTTATTATCTGTCTTCCTGCCCCACTCCACTGTTCCCTTCTTGAAGGTAGAGACCAGACCCATCATTTTATGCACCATGGGACCGGGCTAGGTGGTTAGGACAAGAAGGCTAGCATTTACTGAGCACTTGCTACATGCTGAGTGCTGGGCTAAGGGCTTTATTTACATGATCCCACTGGTGCTTTCAAGGGGCATATGAGTTAGGTACAATTATCGTCCCCATTTTACAGATGAGGAAGCTGAGGCTCATAGAGGAGAAGGGATGTTGTCATAGGTCACTCAGTGAGGAAGTGGAGGGTTGCTGGGCTTCTAAACAGGCAGCCAGGCTCCTTGATCTTAATCATCTTCTCGTATAGACTTGAGTCGACCAGCACCTCTGTGATACCCAATGTCAGGGGCACAGGGGTGGTGAAGGGTGGGCAGCCCACCCACACCCCTATTGACCAGCAGCCCTGACAGTTGCTGAATGACACCTGCCCTCTGATGGCTGGGGAGGGCACAACCTGAGCGGGGAAGAAGGATTTGCTCCCCAGGGCCTGGTGCACGTGCCGAGTCCGCCAGCCTTTCTCCCCAAATGAGCAGCCTCTGCTGTCAACCGCTTCCTCTTCCTCCCTTCTGTTCACTACTTCACCTGCTCTCTGTCTCTCAAGAACTGCACAGAAACAAGGCTGAGAGGAAGGGTTCTGCCCCAGGGTGACTATGTGAGCGTGGGCAAATTATGTACAACTTCTCAGAATATCTGCATTTATCGAGCATTTGCTACTTGCCAGGCTTAGAGACAAGGCTGCTTGCTCTGTGCTCAGAGGTCTACCTGCCTTAGGCCAGGATGATTCGATGAGTTCTGTACTACATATATGCCCTGCTCTGTTCGATATGGGGAAACAAGGGCTTCGAGAAGTTAAGTCTCAGCTCAGCCTCACCCGGGGATAAATGGTGGAGCTGGGATTCCACCCAGTCACAGAAGCCTGTGCTCTTGACCACTAAGCTTACTGCTACCTCGCTTTCCTCATCAGCAAAATGAGCACACCAGTCACTACCCCAGGGATTTACGAGCGTTGGGTGGGGGACGGCTGAGAAGGCACCTGGCCTAGCCCCCGTGCACACAGTAGGTGCCGGCCTCCCTCTACCCTCGGTCCTGCCCCTCAATGGCCGATGGTAATTTGGTCTTTCAGCCCCACGTGATAGGATTTAAATCCTCATGGCCCTGGCTCCAGGACAAACCAACACTTACCAAACTCAGCCCCGGGGTTGGCTGAAGGGAGGGCCTTCTCCTTCATGCCCCAGTTGAAGATGTAACAGTTGCCATAATCAGGGTGGAAGATGCGTGTGAAGTTCCTGAAAGAAACACCATCAGCTAGAGAGCAGGGCCCACCCCACCCCATCTGATGCCTCCCCTGCCCAGGGCTCGGGTAGATTACTGCTCAGAGAGGCTTAGGAAGGGAGAGGTGAGCAACAGGTCATTCTGTCCCTTTACCTGCACCCATGCACCCACCAGAGAGGAGAGTCCTGGACTCCCTTGGGAAAGAAGGGTGAGGAAGGGTGGGACGAGGCTCTCTGGCTTAGCCATGAGTGATGAAAAAGAAGATTATTTGATGTTTTCATGTCTCATCTACACGGTCTTGTAAGTCATGTGGTCATTTAAACGGTGGCCCCCAAAAAGAGATGTCCACGTCCTAACCCCAGGGACCTGGGAGTGTGATCTTATTTGGAGAAGGAGTCTTTGCGGACATAATTCAGGATCTTGAGATGAGATCAGCCTCTTTTATCCATGTGGGCCCTAAATCCAACCATGAGTGTCCTTAAAGAGACAGAAGAGGAGACACAGATACAGAGGAGAAGGCCATGTGAAGACGGAGGCAGAGGCTGGAGTTACACAGACAGAAGTCAAGGAACACCTGGGCCCACCAGACGCTAGAAGGGGCAAGAAAGGATTCTCCCCTGCAGCCTCTGGAGAGAGCCTGGTCCTGCTGACACCGGGACTGCCCACTTCTAGCCTCCTCTGTGAAAGAATCAATTTCCGTTGTTTTAAACCACCCAGTTTGTGGTCGTGTGTTACAGCAGCCACAGGAAACTAATACAGATCATAAGAGTGAGAGGGCGGCTCCAGGCAGTGTTTGCTGCAAGGAGCTGGCAGAATGCAGACAGGTGGGCTTGTCGGGGAACCTCGGCAGCTCAGGTAAAGAGGAAAGTAGACGGAGATGGAGGGCTGCGAATCAGGAGGGAGTGCAAGCAGAGGCCAGGAAAGAGAACTTCACAACAAGGTGTGAAGAGCCCCATCTAGGATCCTATCTTATGTCATGAGAATGTCTCCTAAGGAAATAATTCAGCAACAACACAAAATGTTTGCATAAAGATGCTCATGGAAGAAGCGACAGTATAATGTAGTTGCAGATAATTTGGTTAATTTTTTTTGATATGGAACTTTTCAAACATAAAAAGTTGAGAGAATGAAGCCCACCACCAGCTTCAACAATCCCCTACGGGACTTCCCTGGTGGCGCAGTGGTTAAGAATCCACCTGTCAATGCAGGGGACACAGGTTCGAGCCCTGGTCTGGGAAGAGCCCACATGCCGCAGAGCAACTAAGCCTGTGCGCCACAACTACTGAGCCTGCGCTCTATGAGACCACGCGCCACAACTACCGAGCCCACGTGCCACAACTACTAAAGCCCACGCACCTAGAGCCCGTGCTCCGCAACAAGAGAAGCCGCCGCGATGAGAAGCCAGCTCGCCGCAACTAGAGAAAGCCCGCACGCAGCAACGAAGACCCAACACAGCCAAAAAAAAAAAAAAAATCCCCTACAGCCAGTCATGTTTCATCTCTACCTGCCCCCACTCTCCCTCCCATATTTTTGAAGAAAATCTCAGACATCAGTTTTATTTGTTAACATTTCTATGTGTATCTCTACAAGAACTCTTAAAAAACCATGCTAAACATAACTAACAAAAATTCCTTAATATTATTAAACATTCAATTTATATTGCCTCACAGAGGTCAATTCTGGGTTTACAATTTATTTGTTTAAACTGGGATCCAAATGACGTTGACATGTGATTGGTTGATATGCCTTTGAAATCCCTTAATCTATGGCTCCCTTCATCTGACTTTTTTTTTTGTCCTTGTAAAATAGCTGTTAAGAGTTCTGGTTTCATCCAGCTAATAACTGAAGAGGGAGTGATGCAATTAGAGGATCATCATTTTGCACCCCCGATTTTGGGGATTTGGGGCAATGTGCACCAGTAGTGACCAATGCTGTGTGTCCTGATGCAAGAGCACAGGCTGTCCGGGAAGTGGCCTTGCCAATAAACAAAACAACAAAACAGCAAAACCCAGCCTTGAACAGGATCGAGCATCTGTCTCTACCGTTTATAACAAATACTGGAGACAGAGGAACAAGTTCAAAGACACTACAAAAAGTCAGTATGCAAAATCCAGACTCCAGTTTCTTCAACAAAGAAATTGTGAGAGAGGGTAAGGGAGGTAACCTATAGATTAAAATAAACTACAAAGACTTGGTTACAGTCACAACCTGTGGACTTTAATTGGATCCTGATTCAAACAAGTAAACAAAAAAGTATGACATTGACGAGTGTGAACACGACTGGATAGTTGATGGTATTGAGGTATCACTGTACATCTCTTTTTCAGGTAGGATAATGGTATTGTGCTTCTGTTTAAAAAAGTCTCTTTTAAGATACATTCTGAACACTATATAGATGAAAGAATATGATGTCTGGGATTTGCTTTAAAAACAGCACAGGACAGGATGTGAATCACACTTGTTGGTTCTGGGTGGGTAGGTCCATGTGAGTTCATCACACCCTGTTCTATCTATGTGTATGTTCTCAAGTCTTCATAGGAAATAGCATTTAAAATGTCCTTGTGTTGGGCTTCCCTGGTGGCACAGTGGTTGAGAGTTCGCCTGCTGATGCAGGGGACGCGGGTTCGTGCCCCGGTCTGGGAAGATCCCACATGCCGCGGAGCGGCTGGGCCTGTGAGCCATGGCCGCTGAGCCTGCGCGTCCGGAGCCTGTACTCTGCAACGGGAGAGGCCGCAACAGTGGGAGGCCCGCGTACCGCAAAAAATAATAATAATAATAAAATAAAATATCCTTGGATGTTTTTATACTGTTTTTGTTATTTTATTAAAAAACAGAAAGGAATGGGGCTCAGTGCATCAAATACTGCAGAAATATCACCTGAAATGCAGTACTTTCTAAGCTTTCTGTCCCACAACTTTTACTGAGTGACTTTCAGGGGCCAGGCCCGTGCTGAAGATTTCTAATTCTCAAAATAACCCCATGAGGTCAGCTGCTCTTTGTCCCGGTGTTCAGATTAGGAAACCATTTCCTCTATCTTTTGTCTCACCGTCTGTGCCAGCAGAATGAGGTGGGTCCAGGGCAGGCAGTGAAATCCAATCTGGGAGCTGACCCTGCCTGACACATGTGAGCTGCCTCCTCGACCCCTGAGCTTTGGTGTCCTCCATGGTGAAAGGGAAATCAGGAAGAAAGTGCATTTCTTCACCCAACATTTATTGAGGAGCGCACTGCGTTGGGGACACTGAGGCTGGCGAGACAGCCCTACCCTCGAAGCTCACAGCGTGGGGGACACTACGGAGCAGCGTCACGGCAATCCTCGCTTTCCAAAGTGCGTCTCTGGCCTAGCTGCCTCCCTCCACCTCCAAGGCTCCCAGCCTGGTCCAGGCCGCCGGCATCTCCTGCCCCAGTTCCTGCTGGAGCCTCTGCCTCCCCGGTCCTGCTCTCTCAGTCTTCCTCCTGCACAGTGGTCAGGGTGAGTGTTCAAGTTGTGAATCAGCCCACGGCACGCCCCTACTAGAACCTTCCAGAAGCTCCTTGCTGCTCACAGAATAAAATGCAAACGCCCTACTGGGCTTTCTCCCTGCGTTGTTCATTATACTCCAGAGACACTCCAAGATGTTTCCAAATTCAAGGCCCGCTGCTCCTTGAATGTTCTCTGAATGGGATGTTCTCTGAGCGTCCCCTGACCTCCCTACGCAAAGTCACTTCCCAGTTACTTGACCATTTCCACCTGCTTATTCCCCTGCGGGCATGCGCGGAAGCTGAACTCATCTCCTTTAACTGCTTGCTTATCAGCTGCCTCTTGCTTTAGACCATAATCCCAGGGAGGGCAGCTGTCTGTTTGCAGGGAGAAAGAAGTTAAAGGCTAGGAGCTCAGGCCCGGGAGCCAAGCCTGCCCGAATTTGAATTCTGGCTCTGCCACTTACTAGCTGGTGAGCCTGGGGGAAGTTACTTCACCTCTCCGTGTCTCGTTTCTCCACCTGTAACACTGGGGTAACCACAGCGCCCACCCAAAGGGACTGACGTGAGGGTTGGAAGCCAAGCACACTGAAATACTGAACAAATTCACCCCCCATCCTCAGAGCCTGGCACTCGGTAGACACTCAGTAAATATTTGTTGGATAAATTATAGTATGTGGTAAGAGTATCAACAGAGATAAGCCTGGAAGAGTGGGCGTCGGGGTAGGGAGTAGGTCAGGGAAGGTTTCGTGGAGGAGGTGAGGCCTGAGCTGAGACTTCAAGGGTGAGTAAGAGGTAGCCGAGCCTGGCGGGTGGGGAGGAGAAAGGGCAGCCCAGGCAGGGGGCACGACACACGCGAAGTCCCAGAGGGAAGAAACAGCTTTGGGCAGGCACTACAGAGTCTCTGTCCTGTGTGGGATCAGGGCTGTGGCCACAGGGAAGGAACGGAGCAGGGCAAGCCAGCTGCAGCCAGGCCCTGTTCTGGAAGGAGAGGCCCCACCCCAGGGGTGTGGGATACGGTGTGCCCAAGGAGCTGTCCTGGACATCTACAGCTCAGGAGCGGGTGGCTCCGGGCACGGCCAGATCCCCTCCTGTCCCGGGTTGCACTCTCAGTCTTGCCAACTATTTGCTTGTTGATAATGTTCTTTACCTGGAGAGGCTGCTCCCAGCACTGGCTACCTCCGGCTCCAGAGCTAGGCGCTTCCCTCCAAAAACCTTCCCTGGAACAGAGGCTAGGCGTATAGACAGAGACCAGCAAGCCTCCAGAAAAGACTGGGAAACAGAGCATCCTAGCAGGAAGCAGTATAACAACAGTGGTACTGTGTAGTAGGGTTTGGGGGAGGTCAGGAACTAGCTGGCCAATCCCTGAAGCAATAATAACAACAACAACAGCACTTATAGATGCCTAGATCTTGGTTTCTAAATACCATTCTCCAATAAAAGGACTGGAGCTCCTCAGAGAAATGGCTGATTCTAGGACTGGGGCATCTTGCTGTGCCAGAAAGTAAGGAAGTACTTAAAAAATAAATAAAGGGATGGGAACACGTCAAAGAGACATAGGAGCCAACTGAAGGAGCTCTCAGTGGCCAAAGATAGAAAATTTTGAGTAAGAAAATAATAGTGTGGTATTGGATTACAACCCAAATATACATGAGTCCATATTGGTATAAATTAAGAGACTGAATAAATAAACAAATGGAGAAGACATAAATCTTCCTTACAGAAGAATTCCGAATAGTGTATGTTCCCCTCTCCAGGAGAAGTGGAGTTTAGTCCCTCTCCCCCTGCCGTCACCTCCATCCCCCAGAGTACAGACTGAACTTAGAGACGTGCTTCCACGATACAGAGCACAGGGGGGGCAAAGGGGTTACGTTAGAGTGGAGAAGCCCAGCACGCGGCACCTGCACCTCGGAAGGCCAACATCACGGGTGGTGTCGAGTGCCTAACATGTACCCCACACACCATGGGATGAGAAGCCCCTCACCTCTGTGGTCTTCTTCCCCCAAATCCATCTTATCTGTGTAACCCCAAATCAAAGCCTTTCTATAAGACACCCAACCAGTTCTCTGAAACTGTCACAATCATCCAGAACAAGGAAGTCTGAGAAAGTGTCACAGCCAGAATGGACAAAGGAGGCGTGACAACCGACAGCAACCGACAGGGGTCTCTCGGATGGAATCTTGAACAGGAAAAGGTCACCAGGAAAAACTGACAAAATCCAAATAAAGTGTTAGGTGTATTTAATAATGATGTGCCCATGTTGGTTTCTTAGTTTTGATAAATTACTATGGTGATGTAAGATGTTACCGAGAGGGGAAACTGGGTGAGGAGTACAAGGGAACTCTGTACTCTCTCTCTGAAACTTTTCTTTAAATCTAAAGCTATTCCACAATAAAAAGTTTATCTTTAAAGTGCTCATATATAATTCTTAACACATGCTCGGCACTTTTCTAGGCACTTTTTTGTTTTTCTTGTCTCCTCTTCCTTTTTTTTTTTTAACATCTTTATTGGAGTATAATTGCTTCACATAAGCACTTTATCTATGTTAACTCATTTAATCCCCATGATAGCCCTATGAGGTCATTTCAGTATCCCCATTTTCCAGATGAGAAAATTGAGGCACAGAGAGGCTAAGTAGCGTGCCCCACAACACACAGAGCTGGCATTCAAATCTGGGTGCTTTGGTGTCAGGGTCCAAACGTGGCTCACATGTTCCTAAAACTGCAGCTGCTGCGTCTTGAGCATTTGCCACATACGAGCAGAGGAGGAAGGAGTCCAGAACAGAGTGAGGAAGCCGTTGTGTCTGGAGCGTGGCACTGTGAGGGCAGAGAGAGGCACGTGTCCTCAGCACGGAGTCTGAGGCTGATTCAGGAAGGTGGGTAACCAGCTGGCTGTGGGAGTGAGCAGAAGCGCAGAGATGGGTGGACTGGGGTTTCTGTGCCAAGTGTCTGGGTCACACCCTCCACTCAGACTGCCGAGTGCTGAAGAAACAGGCTTGGGAGGGGTGGGTGGGGAGGAAAGATGATCTTGATTTCTGATGAGGTGGTGAAGTGACACAAGGTGGGCCTGGCCCAGACTGCCACCTCTGACACTCACCAGCTGTGTGACCTCAGAGATGTTGCTTAACCTCTCTGGGCAGTGGTTGCATCATATAAAACGAGGGCTTGTTGCCAGGGTCAAATTGATTTTATACATGTAAAGTGCTAAGAATAGTGCTTGGCACATCAGAAGGGCACAATAAACGTTAGCATCATTATTGAAGAATGAGTTCCTTGTCAAATGTGGGTTTAATGAGAATAATACTGAGTCTTCACTACTGTCAGCCTGTCATGCATATTAACTCATTGAATATTCAAAATAACTCTGTAGAGTAGGCACTGTTATTATCTATTTTACGGAGGAGGAAATTGGAGGCATATAAAGGTTTAGAAATTTGGGACTTCTTCCCTGGTGGCGCAGTGGTTAAGAATCCCCCTGCCAATGCAGGGGACACGGGTTCAATCCCTGGTCCGGGAAGATCCCACACGCCATGGAGCCACTAAGCCTCTGTGCCACAGCTACTGAGCCTGTGCTCTAGAGCCCGCGAGCCATAACTACTGAGCCTGTGTGCCACAACTACTGAAGCCCGCGCGCCTGGAGCCTGTGCTCCGCAACAAGAGAAGCCACCACAATGAGAAGCCCGCACACCACAACGAAGAGTAGCCCCCGCTCGCCACAACTAGAGAAAGCCTGCGTGCAGCAACGAAGACCCAACGCAGCCAAAAATAAATAAATTAAAAAAAAAAAAAAGTTAAGAAATTTGTTCAAGGCCACACAGCTCGTAAGACAGAGCAAGGATCTGAACCCAATAGTCTAACTGCAGAGTCCAGCCTTGAGCCACCCCTTCACTAGACTTACTCCCCAGCCCTAGCGACACCACAGAAGTTGTGTGGCCAGTACCGGGTGTTGCCTGCCCATCAGCCATCTTCTCTTTGGGGGACCACCCTCAGTCCATGTGACCCAAATGTGACTCGTTTTGGAGGGCGCCATCTTGGCAACAAGCAGGTCATCCCCAGGTTGCCTCTGGCCCTGGATCAGGCCTGGAAACAGCTGGCTCAGTTTAGGGGCCGTGCTGTGCGCAGAACGCACGCCTTCGAGCACTGGGATCCTGCTCGATGGGAGATGCTCACGCTTCAGGCACCAGGGACCTGGCAGCAGATCCCGGTGGATCCTAGTTGAACCCACTGTCCCAACTCACTTGCACTTCAGGACATATTCTGACCGCGCAGATGGGCCATATATTTGCAATTACAGTATTGCGTCTCTCTCTTTTAGCTGAGAGGGTAAAAGATGAACTTGTGGGCACAGCACTAGTCCATTGCGTACCAACAGCCTTCAGGCAGGGCTGCCAGGAATGGTTGGGCAGGTGTGCCCTGAACCAAGTGCCCTGGCCCAGAGAGAGGGTTGGAATCCAGCCTGTCACCAACCAGCCAGGAGGTGAACCATCAGCAGGGGGCCATCACGTAATTCTTCCACCTGTAGGACTGGCCTTTTCTGATTCTCACAACGGACCAAATGTGCAGTGGGCCTCCTCAGTGGGCCTGGATTCCGTGACACAGCCTACGAAATGCCTGCCTTTCGAGTGCCTGTGCGTTTTGGGGGGCAGAGGGTCCACGGCTGTCAGCAGATTCTCAACAGAGGTCCCTGAAGGTGTACGATTTGACTGAGTTGGGCTGAGGCCACGATCCCTAGGAGGGTGAAACCGGTAGCCTGTCCCTCATCCAAAGCGGCCAGACTCAGCACAGCGCTCCATTCTCCAGAGGCCTTAAGTGTGGGAATTTGAAGCCCCAGGCCAGGAAGACGCCAGCACCTCTGGGAAACAGGACTGGCTGAAGCCCGGGGCGGGACCCAGATGGTGTGGTCCCCCTCACCCAGACGCCTGGCCAGGAAGCCAGGAGGGGGCGCTGGGGCTTCAGCAGCTCTGTCTGTACCCAGCCCCTTCCTTCCCCCGTGACCGGCCAGCCGACCTGCAGCCCCTCTGCCGGCTGCCCCAATTCGGGGACAGAGCTTGGCTCTCAGGCCCAGGGTCTGGATGGTCAGAAGCTGGGGAGGGGAAGGAGGGGGAGATCTGTGGGCTATTTGTAAGAGGACACAGGCTTTTAGGATTGACCCTGCCCTCATTCTGCCATCTTTTCAACATTGGGGGTTGTTTGGGAAAAAGGTGTTTACAGTGAAGACTTCCAGGGCCCTAAGTGCTGACATGAGCCGCTTCATTTCCTTTTTTTTTTTCCTAAAAAAAAATTTTTTTTTGGAAGTTATCTGCATAATGTACTTTTGTCACTATGAATTCCTTTCATATTTTTTTAACATTTTGGAGTATAATTGCTTTACAATGGTGTGTTAGTTTCTGCTTTAAAGTGAATCAGCTATACGTATACATATGTTCCCATACCTCTTCCCTCTTGCGTCTCCCTCCCTCCCACCCTCCCTATCCCACCCCTCTAGGTGGTCACAAAGCACCGAGCTGATCTCCCTGTGCCATGCGGCTGCTTCCCACTAGCTATCTATTTTACGTTTGGTAGTGTATATATGTTCATGCCACTCTCTCACTTTGTCACAGCTTAAAGACACAGATCTACTAGAGAATGGACTTGAGGATATGGGGAGGGGGAAGGGTAAAAAATTTTTTTGTTTTTTGGCCACACAGCATGTGGGATCTTAGTTCCCTGACCAGGGATCGAACGCCGCACCCCCTGCCATGGAAGCACGGAGTGTCAACCACTGGACTGCCAGGGAAGTCCCCCCTTTCATTTACTCTTCACAGCAACTCTAGGAAGTGGCTATGGTTACTGTTCCTGTCTTAGGATGAGAAAACCGAGGGCAGTAGATGCTGGGGTACCCGCACAGATCCCCAGCTGCGGGGTATTGGAGGCTAACAGCTCACAGCCGCCCCTTCTCCCGCCACCTTGCCTGGGAAATTAGGAGACCCCGGCCCATCCTCCTGGGGGTGGCACAGAGCCAGTGAGTAACTGATGGGGGCACGTACAAGGGGCTGCTCCCACGCCCCCGCCCCCGCCCTCCGCTTAAGGGAGGTCAACTCTGTGGTGCGGTTTACGCTCCCCGTGGATCAGGTCAGGCCTAGACGTCACCTGTGGCCACAGCCTCCCTTAGCTCAGTCCTCTTTCCTGCAGACTTTCCCTAAAGCGATTCCCTCAGTACGTGATGGGGCCTTCAGCACATCCCTGTCTCAGGCTCTGCCCCCAGAAAACCAAAGACACCTGGGCACAGAAAACTGTGGTGCGGGCTGAGTGGCCAAGCAGGGGTGTGGACCGGGATGTGGACCCTGGCCGCAGGGGGCCCGGCGGCTCCTACCTGTAGGTGCAGGCCTCTGCCCCGAAGAGGCAGGCCAGGATCAGCTGCTCGGCGGAGTAGCCCATGGCCACCAGCTCCTGGTTTGGAACCTGTGCGAAGATGTTGGTGGCCTGCAGGGCGTACCACTCCGTCACTGCCTGGGTGGCGCTGCTGAAGTTCCGGAAATTGCACGTGGTCCCATTGTGGCTGCACTGCGGGGGCAAGAGAGGTTCCTGTGGGCGGGGGCTGCTGCCAGGCCTCTGCCCTGAGGGCCAGGGCGGCGAGTGCGCTGCCAGCTGCCCTTCCTCAGGGGGCGCCTGGGTGCGGGGGCTGCCCATGGCTGGGCCGGGGGGAGTGTGTTTGCACGCACGGTCACAAGGCTCAGGCTGTCCCCTCACACACAGCTCTGCAGTCACAAGGACTCACAGGCAGCACCTGCCACCCCCATATAACATAGCCTCAGGCACAAGGGAACGCACACACGCACACACGCATACACAGACCCCGCTTTCCGACACCTGCAGTCACATGATGTCCTGGGGTCACAACTCCACACACACATCCATGTACCTTGATTTACGCAAGCGGCACCACATTCATGCTCACGTGGGCACATCTACAGCACACACTCGGACCCTCCACTCCCCTGACTCCCTTCCCAGCCCCCTCCCCAGACATCCAGAGGCAGCTCCCTGGAGGCTGTGTGGAACATGAAGGACCCAAGACTCCAGGTCTGCCCACCCCTCGGCTGGGAGAAGGACCCGGGCCTCATCAGTTTGAGCCGACAGAGGGGCGCAGGCCCCTCCACCATGAAGCCCAGGTCCCCTGTAGACACAGGACAGGCTAGGCCCTGACACTCCAGCCTTGGCCACTCTGCCTCTATTGGTCCTCCTGGTGGGAACCAAGGAGGCCTGAGGGAGAAGCTTCTCCTTAGTTCTGAGACAGCCCTCTCCAGGCCGGCATGGGGCGCTGTCCTCATGCCAGTTCCTGGAGGTCCTCATCTCACCTCAGGGAGATGATACTACTTAAGAGTCACTCTCGGGACTTCCCTGGTGGTGCCGTGGTTAAGAATCTGCCTGCTAATGCAGGGGACACGGGTTTGAGCCCCAGTCCGGGAAGATCCCACATGCCACGGAGCAACTAAGCCCGTGCGCCACAACTACTGAGCCTGAGCTCTAGAGCCTACGAGCCACAATTACTGAGCCCACGTGCCACAACTACTGAAGCCCGCGCACCTAGAGCCCGTGCTCCGCAACAAGAGAAGCCACGGCAATGAGAAGCCTGCGCACCGCAACGAAGAGTAGCCCCCACTCGTTGCAACTAGAAGAAAGTCCGCATGCAGCAACAAAGACCCAATGCAGCCAAAAATAAATAAATAAATAAATAAATAAATAAATAAATAAATAAATATATATATATATATATATATATATATATATAAAAGGCTCACTCTGTCCTGGGCTCTGTTCTCAGGACTTTTTTTTTTGGGCCACACCCCATACCTTGCAGGATCTTAGTTCCCTGACCACGGATGGAACCTGGGTCCCGTGCAAGGGAAGCTCAGAGTCCTAACCACTGGACTGCCAGGGAATTCCCAACTCAGGGCTTTAGTTCTATTATCTCATCAATTCTCACAGCAGCCCTGCCCCATCATCATGAAGATACTGAGGTCCCCAGCCCACTTGCACACCCACACAACATGCACTCACACACACACGTGGGGCCTGACCCTGAGAGCTGGTGCAGCCACCAGGACCACGCCTACTTTACAGGTGAGGAAATGGACACAGGAAGCCTGCTAACTGCACCAAACAGTAGTAGGGCGTTGGGTCAGAGCGGGCACTGGGGCTCTGGAGCCTCGTGCTGTTTGCTGGTTTGTATGGGGGGGGGGGCTGGGTTGTGGAAGTCCTGACCACGTGGGGGGCACGGGAGGCAGTGACATCCTTCTGGGGAGTGTCTAGCCCCAGCCTGGGTCCCCAAACAAGGCTGATCATCAGAATCACCATGGAGCCTATTAACAAGACAGATTCCTGGGTCTGGGCCCAGAACTGCCCATTCAGATTCTCCAGGAATGGGGCCCAGGCATCTGAGCAGTTACAGAGCTCCCAGGGGATCCCGGGGCACAGACAGGGAACCTTCTTCCTACTGCTGGCTTGCGGGCATCCCAGCATCCCAGTTATGCTTTGGCAATGACTGTACTGCATAGCTGTGGTTTTTCACCTGTCCGATATTTATGCCTCTGTCTTTTGATAATAAGACTTAATTCCTCGTTGCTGCTGCTGTTGGCTGAGAAACATCTTTTTGTTCACAGAAAACAAGATTATGTTCTTACCAAAAAAGATGAAACCAGCTGGGTTACTTTCAAAAGACAACCAAGTGAGCACTGCAGACTAATGAGTAGGATCAATAAGAACGTGATTTTGGCACTTTTAATGTTGACAAGTTCTGCATTTCTGCTGTTTCAGTTGTACTACTACAAGCACTATTTATCAGCAAAGCCTTTGAATGCTCTTCTGTCAAAAATAACAGCCGTGGCGTCAAGATGGCAGAGGAGTAAGATGTGGAGATCACCTTCCTCCCCACAAATACATCAAAAATACATCTACATGTGAAACAGCTCCTATAGAACACCTACTGAACGCTGGCAGAAGACCTCAGATTTCCCAAAAGCTTTGCTTTTACCATTCGTCCTAGGGTTCTATCTGTCCGTTTTGTTGTTGTTTTTAGTATAGTTTTTAGTGCTTGTTATCATTGGTGGATTTGTTTTTTGGTTTGGTTGCTCTCTTCTTTCTTTTATTTATTACTTTTTTATTTTTAATAATATTTTTTTTATTTTAATAACTTTCTTTTCTTTTTCTTTCTTTTTTTTCTCCCTTTTCTTCTGAGCCATGTGGCTGACAGGGTCTTGGTGCTCCAGCTGGGTGTCAGGGCTGATCCTCTGAAGTGGCAGAGCCGGATTCGGGACATTGGTCCACTAGAGACCTCCTGGCTCCATGTAATGTCAACTGACGAAAGCTCTCTCAGAGATCTCCATCTCAAGCTAAGACCCAGCTCCACTCAACGACCAGCAAGCTTAAGTGCTGGACACCCTATGCCAAGCAACTAGCAAGACAGGGACACAACCCCACCCATTAGCAGAGAGGCTGCCTAAAATCATAATAAGACCACAGACACCCCAAAACACACCACCGGACGCAGTCCTGCCCATCATAAAGACAAGATCCAGCCTCATCCACTAGAACACAGGCACCAGTCCCTTCCACCAGAAGCCTACACAATGCACTGAACCAACCTTACCCACTGGGGGCAGACACCAAAAGCAACGGGAACTACGAACCTGAAGCCTGAAAAAAGGAGATCCCAAACACAGCAAGTTAAGAAAATTGAGAAGACAGAAAAATACACAGCAGATGAAGGAGCAAGGCAAAAACCCACCAGACCTAACAAATGAAGAAGAAATAGGCAGTCTACCTGAAAAAGAATTCAGAGGAATAATAGTAAAGATGATCCAAAATCTTGGAAATAGAATGGAGAAAATACAAGAAACATTTAACAAGGACCTAGAAGAACTAAAGAGCAAACAAACAATGATGAACAACACAATAAATGAAATTAAAAATTCTCTAGAAGGAAACAATAGCAGAATAACTGAGGTAGAAGAACAGATAAGTGACCTGGAAGATAAAATAGTGGAAATAACTACCGCAGAGCAGAATAAAGAAAAAAGGATGAAAAAAATTGAGGACAGTCTCAGAGATCTCTGGGACAACATTAAACACATCAACATTTGAATTTTAGGGGTCCCAGAAGAAGAAGAGTAAAAAAAAAAAAAAAGGGACGGAGAAAATATTTGAAGAGATGATAGTTGAAAACTTCCCTAATATGGGAAAGGAAATAGTCAATCAAGTCCAGGAAGCACAGACAGTCCCATATAGGATAAATCCAAGGAGGAACATGCCAAGACACATATAAATCAAACTATCAAATATTAAATACAGGGACTTCCCTGGTGGTGCAGTGGTTAAGAATCCACCTGCCACTGTAGGGTTTGAGCCCTGGTCTGGGAAGATCCCACATGCCACGGAGCAACTAAGCCCATGCGCCACAGCTACTGCAACTACTGAAGCCCACGCGCCTAGAGCCTGTGCTCTGCAACAAGAGAAGCCACCGTAATAAGAAGCCTGTGCACTGTGACGAAGAGTAGCCCCTGCACACCACAACTAGAGAAAGCCTGCGCGCAGCAACAAAGACCAAACACAGCCAAAAATAAATAAATAAAATAATGTAAATTAATTTAAAAAAATTAGATACAAAGAAAAATATTAAAAGCAGCAAGGGAAAAGCAACAAATAACATACAAGGGAAATCCCCATAAAGTTAACAGCTGATATTTCAGCAGAAACTCTGCAAGCCACAAGGGAGCGGCAGGACATATTTAAAGTGATGAAAGAGAAAAACCTACAACCAAGATTACTCTACCCAGAAAGGATCTCATTCAGATTCAACGGAGAAATTAAAACTTTCACAGACAAGCAAAGGCTAAGAGAATTCAGCACCACCAAACCAGCTTACAACAAATGCTAAAGGAACTTCTCTAGGCAGGAAACACAAGAGAAGGAAAAGACCTACAATAACAAACCCAAAACAATTAAGAAAATGGTAATAGGAACACACATATCGATAACTACCTTAAATGTAAATGGATTAAATGCTACAACCAAAAGACACACTGGCTGAATGGATACAAAAGCAAGACCTGTATATATGCTATCTACAAGAGACCCATTTCAGACCTAGGTACACATACAGACTAAAAATGAGGGGATGGAAAAAGATATTCCATGCAAATGGAAATCAAAAGAAAGCTGGAGTAGCAATTCTCATATCCGACAAAACAGACTTTAAAATAAAGACTATTACATGAGACAAAGAAGGACACTACATAATGATCAAGGGATCAATCCAAGACGAAGATATAACAATTGTAAATATTTATGCACCCAACACAGGAGCACCTCAATACATAAGGCAAATGCTAACAGCCATAAAAGGGGAAATCGACAGTAACACAATCATAGTAGGGGACTTTAACACCCCACTTTCACCAATGGACAGATCATCCAAAATGAAAATAAATAAGGAAGCACAAGCTTTAAATGATACATTAAACAAGATGGACTTAATTGATATTTATAGGACATTCCATCCCAACAACAGAATACACTTTCTTCTCAAGTGCTCATGGAACATTCTCCAGGATAGATCACATCTTAGGTCACAAATCAAGCCTTGGTAAATTTAAGAAAATTGAAAACATATCAAGTATCTTTTCCGACCACAACGCTATGAGACTAGATATCAATTACAGGAAAAAATCTGTGAAAAATACAAACACATGGAGGCTAAACAATACACTACTAAATAACCAAAAGATCACTGAAGAAATCAAAGAGGAAATAAAAAAATACCTAGAAACAAATGACAATGAAAACACAATGACCCAAAACCTATGGGATGCAGCAAAAGCACTTCTAAGAGGGAAGTTTATAGCAATACAATCCTACCTCAAGAAACAAGAAACATCTCAAATAAACAACCTAAGCCTTCACCTAAAGCAATCAGAGAAAGAAGAACAAAAAACCCTCAAAGTTAGCAGAAGAAAAGATATCATAAAAATCAGATCAGAAATAAATGAAAAAGAAATGAAGGAAACAATAGCTAAGATCAATAAAACTAAAAGCTGGTTCTTTGAGAAGATGAACAAAATTGATAAACCACTAGCCAGACTCATCAAGGAAAAAAGGGAGGAGACTCAAATCAATAGAATTAGAAATGAAAAAGGAGAAGTAACAGCTGACACTAGAGAAATACAAAGGATCATGAGAGATTACTACAAGCAACTATATGCCAATAAAATGGACAACATAGAAGAAATGGACAAATTCTTAGAAAAGCACAACCTCCTGAAACTGAACCAGGAAGAAATAGAAAATATAAACAGACCAATCACAAGCACTGAAACTGAAACTGTGATTAAAAATCTTCCAACAAACAAAAGCCCAGGACCAGATGGCTTCATAGGTGAATTCTATCAAACATTTAGAGAAGAGCTAACACCTATCCTTCTCAAACTCTTCCAAAATATAGCAGAGGGAGGAACACTCCCAAACTCATTCTACAAGGCCACCATCACCCTGATACCAAAACCAAAGATGTCACAAAAAAAGAAAACTACAGACCAATATCACTGATGAACATAGATGCAAAAATCCTCAACCAAAAAGAAAAAAAAAAATCCTCAACAAAATGCTAGCAAACAGAATCCAACAGCACATTAAAAGGATCATACACCATGATCAAGTGGGCTTTATCCCAGGAATGCAAGAATTCTTCAATATATGCAAATCAATCAATGTGATAAACCATATTAACAAGTTGAAGGAGAAAAACCATATGATCATCTCAATAGATGCAGAAAAAGCTTCTGACAAAATTCAACACCATTTATGATAAAAACTCTCCAGAAAGTAGGCACAGAGGGAAATTACCTCAACATAATAAAGGTCATATATGACAAACCCACTGCCAACATTGTTCTCAATGGTGAAAAACTGAAACCATTTCCACTAAGATCAGGAACAAGACAAGGTTGCCCACTCTCACCACTAGTATTCAACATAGTTTTGGAAGTGTTAGCCACAGCAATCAGAGAAGAAAAAGAAATAAAAGGAATACAAATCAGAAAAGAAGAAGTAAAAGTGTCAGTGTTTGCTGATGACATGATACTACACATAGAGAATCCCAAAGATGCTACCAGAAAACTACTAGAGCTAATCAATGAATATGGTAAACTGGCAGGATATAAAATTAATGCACAGAAATCTCTTGCATTCCTATACACTAATGATGAAAAATCTGAAAGAGAAATTAAGGAAACACTCCTATTTACCATTGCAACAAAAAAGAATAAAATACCTAGGAATGTTTTACCTAAGGAGACAGAAGACCTGTATGCAGAAAACTATAAGACACTGATGAAAGAAATTAAAGATGTGATACAAACAGATGAAGAGATATACCATGTTCTTGGATTGGAAGAATCAACATTGCGAAAATGACTATACTACCCAAAGCAATCTACAGATTAAGTGCAATCCCTATCAAACTACCAATGGCATTTTTCACAGAACTAGAACAAAAAATTTCACAATTTGTACAAAAACACAAAAGACCCCAAATAGCCAAAGCAATCCTGAGAAAGAAAAACGGCACTGGAGGAATCAGGCTCCCTGGCTTCAGACTATACTACAAAGCTACAGTAATCAGGACAGTTTGGTACTGGCACAAAAACAGAAATATAGATCAATGGAACAGTATAGAAAGCCCAGAGATAAACCCACACACATATGGTCACCTTATCTTTGATAAAGGAGGCAAGAATATACAATGGAGAAAAGACAGCCTCTTCAGTAAGTGGTGCTGGGAAAACTGGACAGCTACATGTAAAAGAATGAAATTAGAACACTCCCTAACACCATACACAAAAATAAACTCAAAATGGATTAAAGACCTAAATGTAAGGCCAAACACTATAAAACTCTTAGAGGAAAACATAGGCAGAACAGTCTATGACATACATCACAGCAAGATCCTTTTTGACCCACCTCCTAGAGAAATGGAAATAACAACAAAAATAAACAAATGGCACCTAATGAAACTTAAAAGCTTTTGCACAGCAAAGGAAACCATAAACAAGACGAAAAGACAACCCTCAGAATGGGAGAAAATATTTGCAAATGAAGCAACTTACAAAGGATTAATCTCCAAAACATACAAGCAGCTCATGCAACTCAATAACAAAAAACAACCCAATCCAAAAATGGGCAGAAGACCTAAATAGACATTTCTCCAAAGAAGATATACAGATTGCCAACAAACACATGAAAGAATGCTCAACATCATTAATCATTAGAGAAATGCAAATCAAAACTACAATGAGATATCATCTCACACCGGTCAGAATGGCCATCATCAAAAAATCTACAAACAATAAATGCTGGAGAGGGTGTGGAGAAAAGGGAACCCTCTTGCACTGTTGGTGGGAATGTTAATTGATACAGTCACTATGGAGAACAGTATGGAGGTTCCTTAAAAAACTAAAAATAGAACTACCATACGACCCAGCAATCCCACTACTGGGCATATACCCTGAGAAAACCATAATTCAAAAAGAGTCATGTACCACAATGTTTACTGCAGCTCTATTTACAATAACCAGGACATGGAAGCAACCTAAGTGTCCATCGACAGATGAATGGATAAAAAAGATGTGGCACATATATACAATGGAATATTACTCAGCCGTAAAAAGAAATGAAATTGAGCTATTTGTAGTGAGGTGGATGAATCTAGAGACTGTCATACAGAGTGAAGTAAGACAGAAAGAGAAAAGCAAATACCATATGCGAACACATATATATGGAACCAAAAAAAAAAAAAAGCCTCTGAAGAAACTAGGGGCAGGACAGGAATAAAGACACAGACATAGAGAATGGACTTGAGGCCACGGGGAGGGGGAAGGGTAAGCTGGGGTGAAGTGAGAGAGTGGCATGGACATATATACACTACCAAACGTAAAATAGATAGCTAGTGGGAAGCAGCCGCATAGCACAGGGAGATCAGCTCGGTGCTTTGTGACCACCTAGAGGGGTGGGGTAGGGAGGGTGGGAGGGAGACACAAGAGGGAGGAGACATGGGGACATACGTATATGTATAGCTGATTCACTTTGTTATAAAGCAGAAACTAACACACCATTGTAAAGCAATTATAGTCCAATAAAGATGTTAAAAAAAAAAAAAAAAGACTTAATTCCTCCTTCAGGAAGCCACCCCTTCCCTCCGGCTCAGTCCATGTGGTCTGATAAAGGCTGACATCATCCTCAGCTCCAGGGTACATGACCCAGGTCTGGCCAATCATGAAAGTCTGTCCTCCAGCTCACAGTGATTGGTTTAGGGGTGAGCATGTGACCTGATGATCAGTCTCAGGACTTTCACTGAGGCAATTAGGAAAGAAGAGCTTTGTTTCTGGGAAGAGTGCTAAGCTTGTGGGATATATGTCTGGCATTGCCAGGGTCTTCCATGTGGAGAGAGCTAGCCAGAGAGCACAGTCAACTGAGAGAAGAGATGAACCTAGGTGGAGAGCGATGGACTCCTGATGACGGCATCTGAACGCCTGGATCCAGCCACATCTCAACTTAATACACCCCTGGACTTCTCATTTTGTGAACCAAGGAATTCCCTGCTTTGCTTAAACTAGTTTGAGCTGGGTCACTGGCATCCAAAAGTGTCTTGACTAACATACCAACTATTTCTAATTTTAAAAAAGCACTGCAAACATATAAAATCGGCACCGGCTCCAGCCTGTTTTTCCCCCAGCAAGACCCAGATTATTTAAAGAAAGAAACTCCCATCAGCCTCACTAGTTAGGGCCCATTGTTTGACCTGTGCCTGGGGCCCACTTACTAGTTTCATGGCTACTTTGCATCCGTGGGCACTGCAGGTCCTTCCTGGTGCTGGGGTGCTGCCTGCTGAGCCATTGTAGTTGTCCTCAAAGAGGTCAAGAACCACCGGGTGATGGGGGTTCTGCTCATCGATAAAGACCAGGGGCACGTGGTTCCAGATGGTGAGGTTCAGGGCCCTGGTGGCGTTGACATGGCTGAGCTCAGGACCCAGGATCCTCGCCAGGACTGCCTCCATCAGTTCATCCAGGTCCTTCAGCAAATGCTTGACTTTGGAGTACCTGGGTGGGAGAGAGGGCAAGTCAGGGAGGCAAGAGGCAGCTTCAAAGCAGAACGACTGTAGTCTGGGATCCCCTCCTACTGCAGTGTGGCCGCCACCACATGTGAGAAGAATGCTCCTCCACCCCAAGCACTCACCTCTCTATCTACCCACCCACGCATCATCCATGCATCCTTCCACCCACCTGCTCACTCATTCATTCACCCAGTATTTGGTGAGCATCTACTATGTGCCAAGTACTGTGCAAGGCACAGAGGATATTATGGCAAACAAGACAGAATGGGTCTTTTTCCGTATGAAATTCACAGGCTAGTGGGAAAGAATCCTGAGAGCTCACAGTTATTGATCACTTACCATGTGCCAGGTGCTAAGTGCTTCCTACATCTTTTTATTTAATCTTTGCCACAATTCTATAATCATCCCCACATATGGATAAAGAAACTCTGGGAGTTGCTGTGACTTCCTGAGCTCATCCCACTGATGAGGCCACAGAGCTGAGATTGGAACCTGGGTTTGGTGGGCTCCAGTAGGTGTGCTGTGTAGGCACGGGGCTCTGACTTCTCCCTGCCAGGAGGGATAGAGAATGCTGGGGGAGGGGCAGGTCTGTGATCCTAATTCTCCAGCAGCAATTTGGGGAACAGGAGCCGGTTTCAGGAGGGAGAAGGCAGATGGGACTGTGGGGCTGGGATCCAGGATCTTCTCTCAGCCCCTGAGGCTCCCATATTGGAAATGGTGACCAGTCAGTCTGGCAGAAATGTGTCCACACCAGCGGGTGTTCCCACCAGGCCCTGGGTGGGGGCCCCAGGCCCTGCACCCTAGTCACTCCAAAACCCAATTTATCCAAGACCTTGCCCCAGAGTGTGGTCTCCAGGGTGGTGTGTATCAGCTCTGGCTGGAGGACTTCCTGCAGGAGACAGCATTAAACCCTGGACACAGGCCCAAGTCCTGGTATGAAGGTGTACATCTGCCAGAGCTGACACCAGCCTCAGATGACGACACAACCTGTACCCTGGCCATCAGACCAGCTGCCTCTGTGCACACAGGGAGAGGAGGATTGGGTAGGTGGCGGGCTGCAGGCTAGGGGCTGCTATTACAGCCTAGATGTCCACAGCTGCTGTCGAGCTTGGCTAAGTCCTGTTTTGGAATTCATGGGCTCTGGGTTTGAATTCCGGCATGTCACTTAATATCTGTGTGACTTTGGGTAGGTTAACCTCTCTGAGGCTCTGTTCTCTCATCTACAAAATGGGGGGGGGGGGATTGAAATATTTACCCTAGAGGGCTTTTGGAGGATTCAATTAGGTGATGCTTATAAAGCAGGGTGTGTTATTATTATAATTATTAGGAGTTTTCTCAAGTAGCTTCAAAGACCACCCAAGCAAGGAAGAGCAGCCCTATTCCTAGAAAGAAGTGACTTTCTGACAGCTGGAAATGTAATCAGGAAATATGAATTCCCTTCCAGGACCTTCTTTTGGACAAGAACGTTCCCTGAGACTCAGACATGCTGGCCCTTTTGTCAAGTCCTTGAATGCACCAAGCTCTGTCTCACCCCAGGACCTTTGCATGTGCTGTGCCCCCCACTTGGGACATTCTCTTCACTCTGCCTGGCTAACTTCTACTCATTCCTCGGGGCATTTTTCTCCGACTGACCCTCTGCCTTTCCTCAACCCAACCCTGACTAGGTTGGGTGTCCTTGGGTGTCCCCTTCCTAGGCCTTGCCATCAAGTGGTTAAACAGTGGCAGCTCTGGAGTCAGATCAGGCCTGGATTCAAATTCTACAGTTGCTCACTGTGTGTCTCTGGGCAAGTTCCCTCACTTCTCTGAACCTCCATGTCCTGACCTATGAATTGGGGCTACTATAGCAGTGCCCACCCCTAGGGCGGTTGTGTGGATTAGAATGACATGAATTACCCGAAGAACACTCAGCACGCTGCCTGGTGTTTCATAAGCACTCAATGTACGGCTGCTATATATATACTTTAATCCTCACAATTACAACGAATTCAATATTTATGGGAAAAAAAGATTAATGTCTGTTTTCTCTGGTAGACTGTGACGAGGGCAGGCATGTTGTTTTAGTTACTGATGTATTCGTGGTGCCTAGGAAAGTTCCTGGCAATAGTAGGTGCTCAATAAATACACATTGAATCAATAAATAGGCACTGGCATGCCTGAAGGCAGGGACTACCAGGCATTTTTTGAGGTTCTTTTTAAGCCTAGGAGGTTTATGAATTTTGAATCTTACTTGCTACAAAGGGATGAAAACAAAGAAGGAAAGAGAAAGGGGAAAAAGGGAAAGAAGGAAGGAAAGCTGGAAGGAAGGGGAAAAAAGAAATGCAGCCCCGCTGAGACCAGCCGCACTCCAAGGACCACCTACTGGAAGGGGCTGGTGTTGCAGACGGTGACGGCGGGAAAGTCCATAGCCTTGAAGCCGATGGAGAGGGAGACGCTGACCTCCCAGTTCAGGTAGGTCCTGATGAAGACACCCCATTGCCAGCAGACGAGGGAGGTGAAGAGCAGGGTGAGCACGAACCACATGGCCTTCTTCTTGGGCCCCTCGCAGATGATGCGTTTGGGGCCATGGGTGTTGGTGTTGTCACAGTACCACACCAGCAGCTCCTTGTATGTGTAGCCGGGGCCCTTCTGCAGCCGGTGCAGGCACTTGAGCAGGTACTTCTTTATGTGCATCGTGGCTCCTGCAGATACAGCCGGGACGGCCACTTCAGATACCACAACAGCCTCCCGTCCCAGGATCTCCCAGTCACGGCCAGAGCATGGGCACTGGGGACAGGAAGGCCCTCTTTCTATCCCTCCCTCCCTTCCTTCCTTCCCTCTTGCCATTTATCATCCATCCATCCAACCAACCCCAAAGCATTTACTGAGTGCCTACTGTATGCCAGGCACTGAATTAGCCCCTCTGGACTCAATGATGAGCAAAATGGACAAGGTTTCTTCCCTCTGAGAATTTCCAGCTTAGTGGACAAGTTACTTAAACTCTTAACTCCTCAGGTTCTCCATGTGCAAAATGGGGACAACTGTACCTAGTTTTTATAGGATTGCTGAGAGGGTGAAATTAGGTGAAACATAAAAAGTGCCAAGTACAGTGCCTGGCACAGGCTACGTGCTCAATATGTTAGCTACCATTATTACTAGCTGTGAGTGCTGAGACAGAGATCAACCAACTGGTTACAGAATGTGATAGGAAGGATTGGGACCCTGAGTACCCAGAGGCAGTAGAGGGCAGTGGTTAAGAATGAGGACTCTGGAGCGAAATGTCTGGCTTTGAATCTCGGCTCTGCCACTTTCTAGCTGTGTGACTTTGAGCAATTCACTTTCTCAGTGCCTCAGTTTCCTCATCTTGTAAACTGGGGATAGTAACGGTCCCCACCTCACAGGGTTGATGTGAAGCCTGAAAGGAATGAGAATATGGAGAGTGTGGACTAATGCCTGGCACCTGTCAGCTACTGTTATTACAAAGGGGGGCCCCCGAAGTCTGGGAGTCCTTGGAGGAGTTGAGTTAAAGGACAGAAGAGGAGTGGTGGTGGGAGGGTGAGGGGACAGCAGGAGCAGAGGCCGATCGGGAGGGAGCCTGGGGACATGAACAGAGCTGGCCGCGCAGGGCCTTGTGGGCCATGCTAAGGAGTGGGGTTTCAATCCTAGGACAGTTGGAACCTGTGGAGACGAGATGCTGTCAACTCTGCGGTCTGAAAAGAGCGCCCCAGCTGCTCGGTGGAGATGGACTGGAGCGGGGTGAGGGTGGCTCCAGGAGTGCCGGGTGCTAGCTGTGGGTCAGCCAGGAATGGTTAACCTCTCTGAGACTGTTTCCCACCTGCGTGAGCAGACAGAGTTCTTGTGACGTTAACCAAGATAGTTGTCAAAGAGCCTGGCACATGATGGCTTCTCAGGAAATACCCGTTTCCTCCTTCCTTCTGCCCATATACAGAGCCAGAACCTGCTGAAGGAGCACCCCAGCCCTATCCCTGGAGCCCCAACTGGCCAAAGGCCACCTCCTTCGTGAAGCTGTCCTGACTCCCTGGCTGGAATGAGCCCTGCCCTCCTCTGAGAGCCTCTGCCTTTCTGGGGGCTCTGTGTTGGGCAGGGTGTTGCCTGCTTCCCAGCACCCTCTCCCCTTGCTTGGATGTTTCCTCGGGTGAACCCCTCCCCCAGTCTCAGTTGGTGTGAGTGGCCAGGCTACCATCCCTAGCTCTGGGCGGGGGGGGGGGGGGGGGGGGGAGGCTCACATGACCCCAGTTTGGACCATTAGACTCAATTCTGTTACTTTATGTTGGAATAACTGAGGAAGAGACCTCCTTTTTAGCTAAGACTACTAAGCTGGCGGTATTTGGCATCACAAATGGGGAGACTCCCTGAGGAGAAAGCCAACATAGAGAAAAGCAGAGCCACAAGATGGAGGCAGGTTCTGACAACATCGTTTGAACACCTGGATCCAGCCATTCCTGAAGCCTTTTATTCCTGGACTCAGCAGATATGGGAACCAATAAATTTTCTTTCTTACTTATGCTGATACAAGCTGGATGTGTATCATTTGCAACCAACAGAGAAAGAAATTCTCCTCGTTCTACTCTGTGACATAGTTGCTTGTCCTGTGGCTTCTCACTCCCATGAGATCACAGTCCTCCTGGAGGTAGCAGCACTGTATTCCCGACAACCCCAGCACAGCGCCTAGAACACCACTGAATACCGAAATGAATAACGCCAGACCTTCATATCTACACAGAGATCTTAGACTTACTCAGGCATGTTCACTCCTGACCTAACTGTCTGACACAGTCACATTCCTCACCTGCCTGGCCAAAGCATTAAGGGTTTTACTCTCTTAACACCACTGCCTCTGCTCTCTGATGGAAATCAAGCTCCATGTGCCTGTCCAGGCCATCACGGCTGTAGGACAGATGTTCAGAGACTAACCCGACCCCCACCTTTCCCAGAGGACCCAGTCCCTGCTCTGGGATAATAAAGTAATAATAACTACAATAATAACAACTACGAGGGCAACATTAAAGTACTAAGTTTTTACCATGATCCAGGAACTGCAACGTGCTTCGTAATGTACTTCGTTCCTATACATTTTTACCACAACCTTAAACTTGGAAAGAACTGGGGCTTCATCTGTCTCAAGGCCCAAGAGGTGAAGAGCACATTAGGCTCCTATAAATAGTTGTGGAAGAAATAGACCAAGGGCCTCTGTGACATCTACCCTCTTCCATTCTAGTTTAACCATTCTGATTAAGTCAAGAGGAAAGTTTTAGGTCCTTAACAGCCACCTAACCCCCTCTAATCTCCCAGTTTAACAATGAGGCCTCAGGCTCGCTCAGAGCCCTGTCAGGCAACGGTATCTGTAACAACAACCTTCTGTTTTCACTGGGTTTCTTTTTAAGAGGGATCTTCTATTTATGGCAAGAGACACTGGCTTTTGCTTTAGGTTCATAAATACACTTAAGTTAAAAAAAAAAAAAAGACCTGAGATTGGTTCAAGATGGCGGAGTAGAAGGACGTGCTCTCACTCCCTCTGCGAGAACACTGGAATCACAGCCAACTGCTGAACAATCATCGACAGGAAGACACTGGAACTCACCAAAAAAGATACCCCACATCCAAAGACAAAGGAGAAGCCGCAATGAGACGGTAGGAGGGGCGCAATCACAATAAAATCAAATCCCATAACTGCTGGATTGGTGACTCGCAAACTGGAGGACACTTATACCACGGAAGTCCACCCACTGGAGTGAAGGTTCTGAGCTTCCCAACCTGGGGATCCGGCAATGAGAGGAGGAATTCCAAGAGAATCAGACTTTGAAGGCTAGCGGGATTTGATTGCAGGACTTCGACAAGACTGGGGGAAACAGAGACTCCCCTCTTGGAGGGCATACACAAAGCAGTGTGCGCATCAGGACCCGGGAAAAGGAGCAGTGACCCCAGGGGAGACTGAACCAGACTTACATGCTAGTGTTGGAGGGTCTCCTGCAGAGGTGGGGGGTGGCTGTGGCTCACGGTGGGGACAAGGACACTGGCAGCAGAAGTTCTGGAAAGTACTCCTTGGCGTGAGCCCTCCCAGAGTCTGCCATTAGCCCCACCAAAGAGCCGGGTAGGCTCCAGTGCTGGGTCGCCTCAGGCCAAACAACCAACAGGGAGGGAACCCAGCCCCACCCATCAGCAGACAAGCAGATTAAAGTTTTACTGAGCTCTGCCCACCAGAGCAACACCCAGCTCTACCCACTATCAGTCCCTCCCATCAGGAAGCTTGCACAAGCCTCTTAGATAGCCTCATCCACCAGAGGGCAGACAGCAGAAGCAAGAAGAACTACAATCCTGCAGCCTGTGGAACAAAAACCACATTCACAGAAAGACAGACAAAATGAAAAGGCAGGACTTCCCTGGTGGCGCAGTGGTTAAGAATCCGCCTGCTAATGCAGGGGACATGGGTTTCAGTCCTGGTCCAGAAAGATCCCACATGCCGTGGAGCAGCTAAGCCCGTGCGCCGAAACTGCTTAGCCTGCACTCTAGAGCCTGCAAGCTGCAACTACTGAGTCCGCACACCTAGAGCCCGTGCTCCGCAACAAGAGAAGCCACCGCAGTGAGAAGCCCGCGCACCGCAACAAAGAGTAGCCCCCGCTCGCCGCAACTAGAGAAAGCCCGCGCACAGCAACAAACACCCAATGCAGCCAAAAATAAATTAAAAATAATGATAATAATAAAATAAATTAAAAAGAAAAAGGCAGAGGACTCTGTACCAGATGAAGGAACAAGATAAAACCCCAGAAAAACAACTAAATGAAGTGGAGATAGGCAACCCTCCAGAAAAAGAATTCAGAATAATGATAGTGAAGATGATCCAGGACCTCGGAAAAAGAAAGGAGGCAAAGATCGAGAAGATGCAAGAAATGTTTACAAAGACCTACAAGGATTAAAGAACAAACACCTAGAAGAATTATAGAACAAACAAACAGAGATGAACAATACAATAAATGAAAAGAAAAATACACTAGAAGGAATCAATAGCAGAATAACTGAGGCAGAAGAACGGATAAGTGACCTGCAAGACAGAATGGTGGAATTCACTGCTGTGGAATAAAGAAAAAAGAATGAAAAGAAATGAAGACAGCCTAAGAGACCTCTGGGACAACACTAAACACAACAACATTCGCATTATAGGAGTCCCAGAAAGAGAAGAGAGAGAGAAAGGATCCGAGAAAATATTTGAAGAGATTATAGTTGAAAACTTCCCTAACACGGGAAAGGAAATAGCTACCCAAGTCCAGGAAGTGCAGAGCGTCCCAGGCAGGATAAACACAAGGAGAAACACGCCGAGACACACAGTAATCAAATAGACAAAAATTAAAGACAAAGAAAAATTATTGAAAGCAACAAGGGGAAAATGACAAATAACATACAAGGGAACTCCCATAAGCTTAACAGCTGATTTCTCAGCAGAAACTCTACAAGCCAGAAGGGAGTGGCACGATATATTTAAAGTGATGAAAGGGAAGAACCTACAACCAAGATTACTCTACCCGGCAAGGATCTCATTCAGATTTGACGGACAAATCAAAAGCTTTACAGACAAGCAAAAGCTAAGAGAATTCAGTACCACCAAACCAGCTCTACAACAAATGCTAAAGGAACTTCTCTAAGTGGGAAACACAAGAGAAGGAAAGGACCTACAAAAACAAACCCATAACAATTAAGAAAATGGTAATAGGAACATACATATCGATAATTACCTTAAACGTGAATGGATTAAATGCTCCAAACAAAGACACAGGCTCGCTAAATGGATACAAAAACAAGACCCATATATATGCTGTCTACAAGAGACCCACTTCAGACCTAGGGACACACACAGACTGAAAGTGAGGGATGGAAAAAGATATTCCATGCAAATGGAAATCAAAAGAAAGCTGGAGTAGCAATTCTCATATCAGACAAAATAGACTTTAAAATAAAGACTATTACAAGAGACAAAGAAGGACACTACATAATGATCCAGGGATCAATCCAAGAAGAAGATATAACAATTATAAATATATACACACACAACATAGGAGCACCTCAATATATAAGGCAACTGATAACGGCTATAAAGGAGGAAATCGACAGTAACACAATAATAGTGGGGGACTTTAACACCTCATTTACACCAATGGACAGATCATCCAGACAGAAAATTAATCAGGAAACACAAGCTTTAAATGACACAATAGACCAGATAGATTTAATTGATATTTATAGGACATTCCATCCGAAAACAGGAGATTACACTTTCTTCTCAAGTGCACACGGAACATTCTCCAGGATAGATCACATCCTGGGTCACAAATCAAGCCTCAGTAAATTTAAGAAAACTGAAATCATATCAAGCATCTTTTCTGACCACAACGCTATGAGATTAGAAATCAATTACAGGGAAAAAAACATGAAAAACACAAACACATGGAGGCTAAACAATACATTACTAAATAACCAAGAGATCACTGAAGAAATCAAAGAGGAAATCAAAAAATACCTAGAGAATTACAACGAAAAATTACAAAATTACAACGAAAACACAACGATCCAAAACCTATGTGATGCAGCAAAAGCAGTTGTAAGAGGGAAGTTTATAGCAATACAAGCCTACCTCAAGAAACAAGAAAAATCTCAAATAAACAATCTAACCTTATACCTAGAGGAACTAGAGAAAGAAGAACAAACAAAACCCAAAGTTAGCAGAAGGAAAGAAATCATAAAGATCAGAGCAGAAATAAATGAAATAGAAACAAAGAAAGCAATAGCAAGGATCAATAAAACTAAAAGCTGGTTCTTTAAGAAGATAAACAAATTGATAAACCTTTAGTCAGACTCATCAAGAAAAAGAGGGAGAGGAGTCAAATCAATAAAAGTAGAAATGAAAAAGGAGAAGTTACAATGGACACAGCAGAAATACAAAGTATCCTAAGAGGCTACTATAAGCAATTCTATGCCAATAAAATGGATAACCTGGAAGAAATGGACAAATTTTTAGAAAGGTATAACCTTCCAAGACTGAACCAGGAAGAAATAGAAAATATGAACAGACCAATCACAAGTAATGAAATTGAAACTGTGATTAAAAATCTTCCAACAAACAAAAGCCCAGGACCAGATGGCTTCACAGGTGAATTCTATCAAACATTTAGAGAGAGCTAACACCCATCCTTCTCAAACTCTTCCAAAAATTGCAGAGGAAGGAATACGCCCAAACTCATCCTATGCGGCCACCATCACCCTGGCACCAAAACCAGACAAAGATACTACAAAAAAAGAAAACTACAGACCAACATCACTGATGAATATAGATGCAAAAATCCTCAACAAAATACTAGCAAACAGAATCTAACAACATATTAAAAGGATCATACACCATGATCAAGTGTGATTTATCCCAGGATGCAAGGATTCTTCAATATATGCAAATCAATCAATGTGATACACCATATTAACAAACTGAAGAATAAAAACCATATGATCATCTCAACAGATGCAGAAAAAGCTTTTGACAAAATTCAACACCCATTTATGATAAAAACTCTCCAGGAAGTGGGCATAGAGGAAGCCTACCTCAATGTAATAAAGGCCATACACAACAAACGCACAGCAAACATCATTCTCAATGGTGAGAAACTGAAAGCATTTCCTCTAAGATCAGGAATAAGACAAGGATGTCCACTCTCGCCACTATTATTCAACATAGTTTTGGAAGTTTTGGCCACAGCAATCAGAGAAGAAAAAGAAATAAGAGGAATACAAATTGGAAAAGAAGAAGTAAAACTGTCACTGTTTGCAGATGACATGATACTATACATAGAGAATCCAAACATGCCACCAGAAAACTACTAGAGCTAAACAATGAATTTGGTAAAGTAGCAGGATACAAAATTAATGCACAGAAATCTCTGGCATTCCTATACACTATCAATGAAAGATCAGAATGAGAAATTAAGGAAACAATCCCATTCACCATTGCAACAAAAAGAATAAAATACCTAAGAATAAACCTACCTAAGGAGGTAAAAGACCTGTACTCAGAAAACTATAAGACACTGATGAAAGAAATCAAAGATGACACAAACAGATGGAGAGATATACCATGTTCTTGGGTTGGAAGAATCAATATTGTGAAAATGACTGTACTACCCAAAGCAATCTACAGATTCAATACAATCCCAATCAAATGACCAGTGGCATTTTTTTTTTACAGAACTAGAACAAAAAGTCTTAAATTTGTATGGAGACACAAAAGACCCCGAATAGCCAAAGCCGTCTTGAGGGAAAAAAAGCGGAGCTGGAGGACACAGACTCCCTGACTTCAGACTATACTACAAACTACAGTAATCAAGACAATATGGTACTGGCACAAAAACAGAAATATAGATCAATGGAACAGGACAGAAAGTCCAGAGATAAACCCATGCACCTATGGTCAAGTAATCTATGACAAAGGAGGCAAGGATATACAATGGAGAAAAGACAGTCTCTTCAGTAAGTGGTGCTGGGAAAACTGGACAGCTATATGTAAAAGAATGAAATTAGAACACTCCCTAACACCATACACAAAAATAAACTCAAAATGGATTAGAGACCTAAATGTAAGACTGGACACTATAAAACTCTTAGAGGAAAACATAGAAAGAACACTCTTTGACATAAGTCACAGCAAGATCTTTTTTGACCCACCTCCTAGAGTAATGGAAATAAAAACAAAAATAAACAAATGGGATCTAATGAAACTTACTTTTGCCAAGCAAAGGAAACTGCAAACAAGATGAAAAGACAACCCTCAGAATGGGAGAAAATATTTGCAAACAGCTCATGCAGCTCATATTAAAAAAACAAACAACCCAATCAGAAAATGGGCAGAAGACCTAAATAGACATTTCTCCAAAGAAGACATACATTTCTCCAAGAAGCACATGAAAAGCTGTGCTCAACTTACAAAATTCAACATCACTAATTATTAGAGAAATTCAAATCAAAACTACAGTGAGGTATCACCTCACACCAGTTAGAATGGGCATCTGTTGCACTGTTGGTGGGAACGTCAACTGATACAGCCACTATGGAGAACAGTATGGAGGTTCCTTAAAAAACTAAAAATCGAATTACCATATGACCCAGCAATCCCACTCCTGGGCATATACCCAGAGAAAACCATAATTCAAAAAGACACATGCACCCCAATGTTCACTGCAGCACTATTTACAATAGCCAGGTCATGGAAGCAACCTAAATGCCCACCGACAGACAAATGGATAAAGAAGATGTGGTAACATACAATGGAGTATTACTCAGCCATAAAAAGGAACGAAACTGGGTCATTTGCAGAGACGTGGATGGCCCTAGAGACTGTCCTACAGAGTGAAATAAGTCAGAAAGAGAAAAACAAATATTGTATATTAACGCATATATGTGGAACCTAGAAAAATGGTACAGATGAACTGGTTTGCAGGGAAGAAATAGAGACACAGATGTAGAGAACAAACGTATGGACACCAAGGGGGGAAAGTGGCAGGGGAGGTGGTGGTGGTGGTGGGATGAATTGGAAGACTGGGATTGCCATATATGCACTAATATGTATAAAATAGATACCTAATAAGAACCTGCTGTATAAAAAATAAATAAAATAAAATTCAAAAAAAAAGAAATAGGTTTAAAGAAAATTATTAATTACAAACAATAGTAATACATGCAACAAAAACTGTGACAATGGTAGGCAAATAACAGAAGTTTGCTGAGTACTGCCTTATCTCCTAACTAGTTTGGGACATTAGCCAAGTTAAAATCAGTAAGTCCTATAAACCACTCTATGTTGTTCTTGTCAGGTTTCACCACCAGGGTGATAGATGGTCTGTGTTTGGAATGTATACACAGCTTGTGTAGAAAGGTGTGAATCAGCTTACGGCTTAAACCAACCCAAGTAAGCCAAGTGGAGACTGAGTCCAGGTATGGAAGAGAGTCATGCTTCGAGAGTCCCAGATCACTATCTACAACTTGACCCCGAACTTGTGGAGAACATTCCTGGCAGCAAATGCAGAAACAATAAATGTTGTGTACAACCGTTTCTGTTTTCTTATAAGAGAAAATATCTGCTCACTTTCAGAGATAAATTGTACCTGAGATTTGACTCAGTGTCCTGGGGGGAAGGATAATGGGAACCAAGTCGAGACTGAGTCCACGTATGGACTTCGAGGGGCTGCAAATGGATGACCCATGAGCTGTATCGGATTTGCAAAAGTTTTTGTTGTTGTTAGCACAGTTTTTTTTTTTTTTTTCTGTGTGAAGCTGAATTTATTTCATATCCTCCAAGCAAAATAGTATTTTCCAACACAATAAATACCAAAACAGATACGGCAATATATTAAACAAGACATTAAAGAGATTTGGTGAAAATAAAAACCAATGCCACTTTTTTCATTAAATTTTTGCGGGTTTGAAAAAGATTTTTTTTTAACATCTTTATTGGAGTATAATTGCTTTACAATGGTGTGTTAGTTTCTGCTTTATAACAAAGTGAATCAGCTATACATATACATATATCCCCATATCTCTTCCCTCTTGCGTCTCCCTCCCTCCCACCCTCCCTATCCCACCCCTCTAGGTGGTCACAAAGCACTGAGCTGATCTCTCTGTGCTATGCAGCTGCTTCCCACTAGCTACGTATTTTACTTTTGGTAGTGTATATATGTCCATGCCACTCTCTCAATCTGTCCCAGCTTACCCTTCCCCCTCCCCGTGTCCTCAAGTCCATTCTCTAGTACGTCTGCGTCTTTATTCCTGACCTGCCCCTAGGTTCTTCATGACCTTTTTTTTTTTTTTTTTAGATTCCATATATATGTGTTAGCATACAGTACTTGTTTTTCTCTTTCTGACTTACTTCACTCTGTAGGACAGACTCTAGGTCCATCCACCTCACTACAAATAACTCAATTTTGTTTTCTTTTTATGGCTGAGTAATAGTTATCAGGTACATATGCCACATCCTCTCTATCCATTCATCTGTCGATGGACACCCACGTTGCTTCCATGTCCTGGCTATTGTAAATAGAGCTGCAATGAACACTGTAGCATAGTATTTTTTAAAATATAATTTCCTTTTGTAAATAACAGCTTTATTGAGATAGAATTCACATACCATATAACTCATCCACTTAAAGTGTAGATTCAGTGGATTTTAGTATATTCACAGGTTGTTCAGCCATCACTACAGTACATTTTAAAACACTTTCATCTCCTCCGAAAGAAACTCTGTACCCATTACCAGTCACTTCTCACTCCTTCCTCTACCCTCCCCCACCCCAGGCAATCACTAATCTATTTTCTGTCTCTATAGATTGCCTATTCTGGACATTTCATATAAATTTCACATACATATATTATGTGGTCTTTTGTGACTGGTTTTTCACTTTGCGTAATGTTTTCAAGGTTCCTCCATGTTGTAGCATGCATCACTACTTCATTCCTTTTTATTGCCAAATAATATTCCATATTATGGCTACATCACTCTTTATTTATTCATTCATCAATTGATGGACATTTGAATTGTTTTTACTTTTTGGCTATTATGAATAATACTGCGGTGAACAATCATGTACAAGTTTTTGTGTGGACATATGTTTTCCTTTCTCTTGGGTATATACCTAGGAGTGGATATACCAACTGGACCATATGGTAATTCTATGTTTAACCTTTGTAAGAACTGCCAGACTGTTTTCCAAAATGGCTGAACTATTTCACAATTCCACCAGCAGGGTATGAGGGTTCCAATGTCTCCACATTCTCTATAACACTTGTTATTATCCATTAATATAGTAGATGTGAACTGCCATCTTACTCTGGTTTTCATTAGCATTTCCTGATACCTAATGATGTTAAACATCTTTTCATGTGTTTATTGGCTATTATATCCATTATATGGCCAATATATCTTCTCTCAAGAAATATCTATTCAAATTCTTTGCTTATTTTTTAATTGGGTTATTTGGCTTTTTATTATTAAGTTGTAAGAGTTATTTATACATTCTATATACAAGTCCCTTTTCAGATATAGGGTTTGCAAAAATATTCTCCCATTCTGTGGATCATATTTTCATTTTCTTGATGGTGCCCTTTGAAACACAAAAATGTTTAATTTTGATGGTGCTCAACTTGTCTATATTTCTTTTGTTGTTTATGATTTGGTGTCATATCTAAGAATTCATTGCCTAATTCAAGGTCATAAAGATTTATTCCTATGATTTATTCTAAGAGTTTTATGGTTTTAGCTCTTACATTTAGGTCTTTGATCCAGTTTGAATTAATTTTTGTATATGGTGTGAGGTAGGGGTTCAGTTTCATTCTTTTGCATGAGGATAACCACTTGTCCCAACACCAAGACTATTCTTTCCCCTATTTAATTGTCTTGGTGCCCTTGGTGGTTTTAAAAATATATATTTAATTTAAAGAAAACCTGAATAAATGAAGAGATATAACATATTCCTGGATCAGAAGACTCAATGTGGTTAAGATGTCAATTAACCTCAAATCAATCTCTAGAGTTAATTCAATCTCAACCAAAATCCCAGCAGACAGCATGTAGAAGTTGACAAGCCAATTCTAAATAGTATATGGAAAAGTAAAAAAACTAAAATAGAAAAAAAAAACTTTTGAAAAAGAAGAGCAAAATTGAAGGATTTATACTGATATCAAGACTTACTATCAAGTATAATAATCAGAACAGTGTAATACTGGTGTGATGATGGACATATTAATCAGTGGGATACGATAGAGTCCAGAAATAGACCTACAAAGGTGCCAAGGTAATTCATGCAGAAAGGATAGTCGTTTCAACAGAACATGCTGGAACAATGGATATCCATATAAGAAAAAGGAATCTCAACTCCTGTCTCACACTAGATACCAAAGTTAACTTGAAATGGATCAGGGACCTAAACACAAGAGCTAAAACTGTAAAATATCCAGAAGAAAGTATAAGAGAAAAATCTGTGCGATCCTGGGGCGGGCAAAAGGCCTTTTAGATAGAACACCAAAATCATGAATAATAAAAGGAAAAAAAAAGAACTGTCCTTTATTAAAATTAAATCTTCTGCTCTTCAAAACACTGTTAAGAAAATGAAAGAGCAAGTCACTGGGAGAAAATCCTTGTAGTAGTATGACTGACAAAGAATTTGTATGCAGAATACATAAACAATCCTTGCAACTCAGTAATAAGACAAACAACCCAACGCCCGCAATAAAGGGCAGAAGATTTAAAAACACACTTCATAAAAGAGGATATATGAATGGCTCATAAGCACATGAAAAAACGTCTAACATCATTAGTCACTGGGAAAATGCAAATATAAACCACAAGGAGATACCATTTCCCACCCACTAGAAGGACTGACAGTATCTAGTGTTGGCGAAGATGTGAGGCAATCAGAACTCTCCTACACGACTGGATGGAATGCAAAACGGTGCAGTCACTTTGGAAAACAGTTTGGCAGGTTCTCATAAAGTTAAATGGGTCCTTATTATATGACCTTTCAGGTCCACTCTTATTTATCCAAGAGAACTGAAAACATATTTTCACACAAAGGTGTGTACATATATACTCACAGCAACCTTATTCATTAATAATCCCAAACTGGAAACAAGCAAGTGTCCACCAACAGGTGAGTAAATAAACAAATTGTAGCATTTCCATACCATGGAATACTATTCAGCAATAAAAGGAACCAACTATTGATACATACAACAACATGGATGGATATTTTTTTTAAAAGCCATTATTCTGGGCTTCCCTGGTGGCGCAGTGGCTGAGAGTCTGCCTGCTGATGCAGGGGACACGGGTTCGTGCCCCGGTCTGGGAAGATCCCACATGCTGTAGAGCGGCTGGGCCCGTGAGCCATGGCCGCTGAGCCTGCGCGTCCGGAGCCTGTGCTCTGCAACGGGAGAGGCCACAACAGTGAGAGGCCCGCGTACCGCAAAAAAAAAAAAAAAAAAAAAGCCATTATTCTGAGTAAAAGAAGCTAGACACAAAAAAGTACATAAGATATGACTTCATTTACATGAAGCCCTGGGAAAGACATAACTAATCTATAGTGACAGAAAGCAGATCAGCGATTTCCTGTGCTTGATGTGAATAGTGGATCGACTGGAACGGTACATAAGGGAACCTTTCGGAGGTGACGCAAATATTCTGTCTTCAGTGAGATGGTGGTTAATTAGACGTATGCATTTATAAAAACTCATTAAATGCTATACTTGAAATGGATGTATTTAATTGTCGATAAATTACATCTAAATAAAGTTTTAACAAAACACTTAAATCCACTGCCATCTCAAAATTATGCAAGTTCACATTTTTTAAAAATCTAGATTTTCTTCAATTTTTGAAAAATCAGAAAGATCTGATAATTGTCCCCACATGGCAGTTTCTGCTCGAAATGACTAGTGGCTGCCCTCCTTAGATGGAGACTGTGCTCCCCAGTTCACCCCAATTCTCCCCATTCTCTATTTTCTTATCCTCAGCCCACTTCACTCGTTTTTTAATTCAGGCCTTGGCTTATGCGGACATCTGACTTTGTGACCCCTATAAATTACAGGTCAGATACTTTCATTAAAATCCCCTGTATTTATTTTTGCAGCAAAACCTCAATTATCCAAGGTAATCAGGGAATAAGAGTTCTGGGTAGCTGGATTTTTATAGTTAATTGAAGGTTAACCTGAAAATGGGTTGGACTCTGGTTATTGAAAAATCTTTCACGTTTCTTCCTTGTTAGCCCCAGAGCATGACTGACTCTTTGTTCTTGAAAACTTAGTCAGGTCAGAGCCATTGATGGGGCTCACTGTAGCAGGCTGGAGATGGTGAAGGAGAGTTTTAGGGGGGCAGTCAGAATCTCCCCAGGGACCAGGACATATCCTGGACATCATTTCTACTTAGAAATGCAAATGTGTGCATTCCAGACGCCTAGATTCTGGTCTCTAAATACCATTCTCGGCTAAAGGGAACCAGGGCTTCTTAGAAAAATGGCTGATACGAGTTTTGGTGCAGGAAATGTACAAGATGAGCCTGAGCTCTCTCACCATACCAGAAAGCAAAGAAAGCTATCAAAGACTACTGGGTCGGTCAAAAGGACTCCTTGAAGGGATTCTTACTGGCAAAGATGGGACAATTTGAGCATCATTTTAAAAAAAAAATTACCAATGGCATTTTTTACAGAACTAGAACAATAAATCTTAAGATTTTTATGGAGACACAAAAGACCCCGAATAGCCAAAGCAATCTTGAGAAAGAAAAACGGAGCTGGAGGAATCAGACTCCCTGACTTCAGACTATACTACAAAGCTACAGTAAGCAAGACAATATGGTACTGGCACAAAAACAGAAATATAGATCAATGGAACAGGATAGAAAGCCCAGAGATAAACCCATGCACATATGGACACCTTATCTTTGATAAAGGTGGCAGGAATGTGCAGTGGAGAAAGGACAGCCTCTTCAATAAGTGGTGCTGGGAAAACTGGACAGGTACATGTAAAAGTATGACATTAGATCACTCCCTAACACCATACACAAAAATAAGCTCAAAATGGATTAAAGACCTAAATATAAGGCCAGAAACTATCAAACTCTTAGAGGAAAACATAGGCAGAACACTCTATGACATAAATCACAGCAAGATCCTTTCTGACCCACCTCCTAGAGTAATGGAAATAAAAACAAAAATAAACAAATGGGACCTAATGAAACTTCAAAGCTTTTGCACAGCAAAGGAAACCATAAACAAGACCAAAAGACAACCCTCAGAATGGGAGAAAATATTTGCAAATGAAGCAACTTACAAAGGATTAATCTCCAAAATTTACAAGCAGCTCATGCAGCTCAATAACAAAAAAACAAACAACCCAATCCAAAAATGGGCAGAAGACCTAAATAGATATTTCTCCAAAGAAGATATACAGACTGCCAACAAACACATGAAAGAATGCTCAACATCATTAATCATTAGAGAAATGCAAATCAAAACTACAATGAGATATCATCTCACACCGGTCAGAATGGCCATCATCAAAAAATCTAGAAACAATAAATGCTGGAGAGGGTGTGGAGAAAAGGGAACACTCTTGCACTGCTGGTGGGAATGTGAATTGGTTCAGCCACTATGGAGAACAGTATGGAGGCTCCTTAAAAAACTACAAATAGAACTACCATATGACCCAGCAATCCCACTACTGGGCATATACCCCGAGAAAACCGAAATTCAAAAAGAGTCATGTACCAAAATGTTCACTGCAGCTCTATTTACAATAGCCCGGAGATGGAAACAACCTAAGTGCCCATCATCGGATGAATGGATAAAGAAGATGTGGCACATATATACAATGGAATATTACTCAGCCATAAAAAGAAACGAAACTGAGCTATTTGTAATGAGGTGGATAGACCTAGAGTCTGTCATACACAGTGAAGCAAGTCAGAAAGAAAAAGACAAATACCGTATGCTAACACATATATATGGAATTTAAGAAAAAAAAAATGTCATGAAGAACCTAGGGGTAAGGCAGGAATAAAGACGCAGACCTCCTAGAGAACGGACTTGAGGTTATGGGGAGGGGGAAGGGTGAGCTGTGACGGGGCGAGAGAGAGTCATGGACATATACACACTAACAAACGTAGTAAGGTAGATAGCTAGTGGGAAGCAGCCGCATGGCACAGGGATATTGGCTCGGTGCTTTGTGACAGCCTGGAGGGGTGGGATAGGGAGGGTGGGAGGGAGGGAGATGCAAGAGGGAAGAGATATGGGAACATATGTATATGTATAACTGATTCACTTTGTTATAAAGCAGAAACTAACACACCATTGTAAAGCAATTATACCCCAATAAAGATGTTAAAAAAAATAAAAATAAAAAAAATAAACAAATGGGACTTTATGAAACTTAAAAGCTTTTGCACAGCAAAGGAAACTATGAACAAGATGAAAAGACAACCCTCAGAATGGGAGAAAATATTTGCAAATGAATCAGTGGACAAAGGATTAATCTCCAAAATATATAAACAGCTTATACAGCTCAGTATTAAAAAAACAAATAACCCAATCAAAAAATGGGCAGAAGACCTAAACAGACATCTCTCCAAAGAAGACATACAGATGGCAAAGAGGCACATGAAAAGCTGCTCAACATCAATAATTATTAGAGAAATGCAAATCAAACCTACAGTGAGGTATCACCTCATACTGGTTAGAATGGGCATCATCAGAAAATCTACAAACAATAAGTGCTGGAGAGGGTGTGGAGAAAAAGGAACCCTCGTGCACTGTTGGTGGGAATGCAAATTGATACAGCCACTGTGGAGAACAGTATGGAGGTTCCTTAAAAAGCTAAAAATAGAATTACCATATGACCCAGCAATCCCACTCCTAGGCATATAGATGCAGAGAAAACCATAATTCAAAAAGACACATGCACCCAAATGTTCATTGCAGCACTATTTACAATAACCAGGTCATGGAAGCAACCTAAACGCCCATCGACAGATGAATGGATAAAGAAGATGTGATACCTATATACAATGGAGTATTGCTCAGCCATAAAAAGGAACGAAATTGGGTCATTTGCAGAGACGTGGATGGACCTAGAGACTGTCCTACAGAGTGAAGTAAGTCAGAAAGAGAAAAACAAATATCGTATATTAACGCATATATGTGGAATCTAGAAAAATGGTACAGATGAACCGGTTTACAAGGTAGAAATAGAGACACAGATGTAGAGAACAAATGTATGGACACCAAGCGGGGAAAGCGGGTGGGGGGGCGGTGGTGGGATGAACTGGAAGATTGGGATTGACATGTATACACTAATATGCATAAAATGGATGACTAATAAGAACCTGCTGTATAAAAAAATAAATAAAATTTTTTAAAAAGCATGCGATTAATTGAAACATATTAAATACATTAAAAATCCATGAGTTCATAATAATACTGAAAAATGGGAGTAAGTAGAACATTAATGTTATTAATAAATGTGTCATTAAGAGATGGGCCTCATACAGGTTGTTGTACCTGTATTTGGAGCACTAGCAGCTATTATGTTCAATAAATTCCTTAATTTACTGCAAGCGTCTGTAAAGTTGAAAAGCCAGCCTGTTTTTGTATGGCCCTCTGGTTAATAATGGTTTTTATGTTTTCAAAGAGTTGTAAAGAAAAAAAAATGAATACGCAGTGTTTATGGCCCACAAAGCCTTAACTATTAACTATACCTGGCCCTTTGCAGAAAAAGTTTGTCAAAACCTGATTTACTGTGTCCTATATATTTGCATTAAATAAGAAAAAAATCCTTAAAATATGTTTTCAAATAAGTATTTGTAAGTTTGATTTTGTTATTTGCCCCCCCAAAATACCTGCTAATTCAATGTTTCCCAGACATCAATCATTTGCATACCACCTTCACGATTTTTGCTAAATCCCGATAGCCCTTGTATCATTATTCACTTAATATATAACATCATCTGAACTCGTCTTTTTTGCTTAAAAAAATTCACCCTCATCCTAAGCAACACTATGCCTGTGAATAAGTTTGATGTGCTAAGCCATTTTTTTCTTAAGACATATTAAAATAATTCCACGATTGAATAAAGGGTTCCTCTCAAAAGATTTAAAACCATCTTCCTTATGATCCTTGAGGAAATTCTCTGTTAATTGTTTTCGCCCACTTGAAGCACACAACCTCTATCAAGCATTTCCTCCTGCGTTTTCATGACAGCCTTTCAAGAAAGTTCGGGTAGCCAGAATTATGCCCATCTCACAGAGAAGGTAACCAGAGCACAAAGGCACTTCCTCACGGCCACAGTGAGTCAGGCAGATCTGGAAACAGAAACCAGGTCCCTTGGCTTCCAGCCACCTCTTACCGACAAGCCTGATGGGACATGTGGCCTCTTGCTCCTGATCTGGTGGGTGCTGGGGAAGTCTGCAGGGTAGCAATAGGCTCCACCTCCTCTGTGTGCACATATGCACCTCCTTTGACCAAGGCTGTGGTTCCTGGGCCTCCAGGGGTCCTCCCATAAAGCCAAATGCAGTGTGACTGATAAGACCTTAAAAAAGTGGCTCCCAGGGGGGTGGGGGAAAGGGCAGAATAGGGTAAGAGGATTAAAAGGTACAAACTACTAGGTATAAAATAGATAAGATACAAGGATGTGCAGCACAGGGAATATAGCCAATGTTTTATAATAGCTTTATATGGAGTATATAGTCCATAAAAATATTGAATCAGGATGCTGTACACCTGAACCTAATTTAATAAGGTAAGTCAACTATACTTCAATAAAAAAAAAAAGTGGCTCCCTCCAGTCCTCCAGGAGAGGAGACACAGTGGTCTTATTTGAGCTGCTCAGAGATGAAGAGTGCTGCCAAGGTATACCATTAAGTGAGAGAGAAGAAAGGGCAGAACCATATATAAAGCTGGTATGCATTTGTGTTCAAAAACAAAAAAGGGCTTCCCTGGTGGCGCAGTGGTTAAGAATCTGCCTCCCGATGCAGGGGACACGGGTTTGAGCCCTGGTCCGGGAAGATCCCACATGTCGCGGAGCAACTAAGCCCGTGTGTCACAACTACCGAGCCTCCGCTCTAGAGCCTGCGAGCCACAACTACTGAGCTTGAGTGCCACAGCTACTGAAGCCCGCGTGCCCTAAAGCCCATGCTCCGCAACAAGAGAAGCCACTGCAATGAGAAGCCCGCGCACCGCAATGAAGAGTAGCCCCAGCTCCCCGCAACTAGAGAACGCCCGCGTGCAGCAATGAAGACCCAATGCAGCATAATTAAATAAACAAATAATTAAAAAAACAAAAAAAGGAAAACAGCATAGAGATATTTAGTTGTGTGTGCATAGCCCATCTCCAAGGGGCCAGACACCAAAGGGCTGACATAAGCTGCCTTCAAGAAGGGGAACTGGGTGCTGGGGGCACAGGCACGGAAAGAGACTTTTAAAAATGAGTTACTCCTTTGGCACCTTTTGTATTTTGGACCATTTCAATGTTTAATCTATTCATTTATTCAGTCAGGAAATATTTACAAAGCACCTACTGTGTGCTCAGCACTGTTCTAGGCACCCAGCATCCCTCAGTAAGAAGTCCCTGCCTTTGTGTAGCCTACACGCTCCCAGGAGACAGAAAAAAAAATTTAAAAAAGCAATTTTAAAATTTATGCTGATTGGAGTTAAGTGAAAAAAATATCTGCACGGCAACCATTCGATTCGCAAAGATGAAAACATTTTGTAATACCAGGTATTACAAAGCACACCTTTACATGCCAATGGGGTTTAAGTTGGTGCAGTCACTGCAGAGTAGTTTGGCAGTCTCTATTGCATTTAATATTTATTGATTTATTTTTAAAATATATTTTATTTATTTATTTGGTTGCGCCGGGTCTTAGTTGCGGCAGGCGGGCTTCTTAGTTGTGGCTCACGGGCTCCTTAGCAGCAGGTCGCTGGCTCCTTAGTTGTGGCATGCATATGGGATCTAGTTCCCTGACCAGGGATGGAACCCGGGCCCCCTGCATTGGGAGCACGGAGTCTTAACCACTGCGCCACCAGGGAAGTCCCTTTTTATTTTTTATTAAAAAAATTTTTTTGGCCACACTGCGCAGCTTGAGGGATCCTAGTTCCCTAACCAGGGATCGAACCCAGGCTCCTGGCAGTGAAAGTGCTGAGTCCTAACCACTGGACCAGGGAACTCCCCCTACTGCATTTATTTATTGTTGGTTTTTTTTTTTGCGGTACGCGGACTTCTCACTGTTGTGGCCTCTCCTGCTGCGGAGCACAGGCTCTGGACGTGCAGGTTCAGTGGCCATGTCTCACGGGCCTAGCCGCTCCGCGGCATGTGGGATCTTCCCGGAATGGGGCACGAACCCGTGTCCCCTGAATCGGCAGGCGGACTCTCAACCACTGCGCCACCAGGGAAGCCCCCCCTATTGCATTTAAAATGTGACAGCCAGGACACAACAGTTCAACTTCTTGGGCATGTGTCCCTAGGTGCCTGTGTGCATGGGTGCTTGCGCGAGTGTGTGCGTGAGCATGTGTACGTGTGTGCGCACGCGTGCAGGTACGCACAGGAAGGATGGTGACTGCAACACTGTAATACCCTCAAACTAGAAACAACCTCAGTGCCCAGAATGAAAAGGCTGCTGGAGGGTGGATAGGGTGTCAACTGCTCTCCACGAGAGCTATGGGAGCAAAGCAAGAAAGTGCAGTCCCAACAGGTGTGCCGGAGTCAGTGCTTCCGGTGAGCTGAGGTGTTGGTGCCCTTGGCCTTTGGGTGGCAGGCGCGGGCTGGGGCAGCAGGAACATCCGCCGCCCCCCTCCCCCCATCGCTGGCAGGCACAAGCCAGCCGTCTTGACCCTTCACCTAATGCTTGATACAAACATACCCATTCTCTATCTTCCATGACGTGAGAGGTTGGAAAGCACTGGTTTAGAAGCGCTTTCATGTTCGTTCTAGCCCCGAAATGCTAAGAATGCATGGCTCTATACTGCAGAGGTCACGTCCGAGTCTTTGCCCTCCTCCTTCTCTACGGTGTCGAGGCAGTGACCACACTCTGCACCCTGTGTAGATGTCCTTTGGGGTCACTGCCCCACGCCTTGGGGGTGGGGTCCGGGGGTGGTATGGGGGATGCCACAGGTGTCCCACTATTTCACTCCATGGAGGGGTGATGGCAGAGTCACCCTCTGATCCTACAGGGCAGGGAGCACCCTCCCAGGGCAACGAGGGATTCCCACACACAGCACAGATGAGCACATCCGGGGCTTTGACAGGCCACCAAACACACGATGTTAAGGACCCAGAAGGGACTTACATTCTCATCAGGGTCAGACAGGGGAGGGCTGGGGAGTCAGTCCCCAGTTAGGGTCTGGCTCTGTTGTTTCCTCCAGTGGGGAGGGGCTCAATTCATGACAACAAGGGGTTGGCCTTTAGGAGTCTTAATTTTCTCATCTGTAAAGTGGGGATAATAGTAGCTGTGCCTTCTAGGTTGTTGTCAGGATTCAATGAGATAATGAGTGGGAAGCACTTTGCACAGTGCCTGCACGTAGTAGTCTTGATAAGTGATAGATGCTATTATTATTATTATTTTATGCAAGGAGAAGAATTATTCAAAATTAACCAGAGTACTCAGCCTGAGTTTTGGGGACTGTCATTTGTGGCACAATGGCCAGCTGGAGAAGTGGCATCCAGGCTCTGCTTCCTGTGGGACTGAGTCCTTCCCTGACAGGGAAATCCCATGATCCCCAAGGTCTCTAGTGGTCCCCAAAGTCCCCATGGCTGGCAACTGGCTTTCGCAGACAATTCCTATAAACAGCTGTACCTAATCCTAGGCTGCCTGGTATCAGCAGCTGTGTATGCAGCCCGAGTACACAGACCATGTGTACTGGCCACTGACAAGACCACTTTCTACGCTTGTTCCATATGAAAGAAGACCCATGGAGCTAAGGGTCCCTCCCCGAAATAGAGCCCTCACCTCTTCATACCTTAGCCCTGGCATGTCTGTCTGCGGGATGATGGGAAACCTGGGGGATCAAAAACATCTCTGTGTGTCTGACTTTGGCCTTGTGGGCTACCCTATAAAGCCCTTAAGCCACACCTGTGGTAGTGTAGATTCATCCCATCCCTCTGCACGGCCACGGCCAACCCACGAAGACACAGGTGGCAAGGCAAAACGCGGAACTGGAATACAGGATCCCTTCCTCCTGTGCCAACTCTAAGCTATCCTGGGAAAGAAGTGGCACGGGTCCCTGCTGAAGCCCTGCTGTGTCAAGCTGGGGGGCAGGGGACCCCACCCCAGGTACCTCCCTCCCTGCACCTTCTTTAAAAACCTGGAACGTCCTGCAGTGAGTCAGGTGCTAGCACTCTCTCTTTGTCGCCAAGCAAAATGAAACTGTCTTTCCGGGAGAGGCCACTTAGGACATGCACTTAGTGATCTGGGGTGTTGGGAAAGGAAGGGAGCCCATCAGGCACTGGACACGGCCCAGGAGGAATAGGGACAGAGTGGTGGCCCTGACAGAGCCAGCATGGGGCAAAGCGTACGGGCAGAGGCCGTTGTCATCTTCACCCCAACCCCACGTCAGGCTCTATCCTGCCCACCTGCCTGTTCAAAGCGTCCCTGCTGTGCCAGTCTGGCTGGTCCTGGGATGGAAGATGAGTCATCGTGTCAGATAAGCGCTCAGAGCTGGCGAAGAACACTGGCCACACCTTGCAGGAAGCAGGCACCAGCGTTCTTAGAAAACCTGGTCTGGTCTCCAGATGTGAAGCCATGATTGAAGACCTCCCCGCAACCCTCCAGCCCGACCCCGGCCCCAGCCGAGCACAAGAGATCCCACTGCTCAGAGCTCAGCACACCACACACCCTCACCCCTCAGGGATACACAAAAAACAGGTTGCAGAATCCAAAAGAGAGAGGCATTTGGAAGGAAACACTTTTTCAGTGCTTCATGGTGGACTGATGGAAACGAGGCATCTAGGCCCCAGGAACGGCTGCTTATACCTGCTTTTCTCCCTAACCATCGGGGGACCTGGAGGAATTATACGGGTGGGGTCTGTTCAGGTTGGAGGATGGGGGAGAGTTACTGAAGTCCAGCCCATGCTCCGCGTGCCCAGTTGTGAGCCCCCAAGGGCTGCTCCGGGCAGAGAGGCACCTTTTTCTAATTTGCTCGAAGGCGTCCTATGGGCCAGAAGGGGAGGTCCTATCAAACATCAGCTTCTTCCCGGAGCCACAGTCAGCAACATTTGGCCCAGCTGGGCCATATTTTCAAAAGAAGACTCTCCTATGCATTGGCTGGAAGGTGGGGATGAATTTCCCCAGGGAAAAAATCCAATAAAGATAGTTTTCAGTCAAGGTGTACCCACAGCTCCCTGTATAGGGAAACAGCTCAGGACATAAGTGCTAAAGCCGAGCTTTGAGTTTGAGTCCAGCTGTGCTGTGCAACGTTGGGCAAGCTACAAGGTGTCTCTGTACCTTCACTTCCTCATCTGAATACTGGGGACAATATTACACCTACCTCTGAGGTTGATTAGGACAATGCCTGGTTTGCAGCAATATACGCGCATCAGCACCTAATAGCTTTTATTCAAGGGCCTATGCAAGTGAAAAAAAATTATTGTTCTCCAAATACAAAAAGAAAACTGCAGCATTTAAAATGAATGGAACAGTTAAATAAATGTTTGCAACGTGGATGTCAACCAGACAAACGCCATTCAACTCTTAGATAGTAATATGCCAATGAAAATGGGAGCTCATTTTTTTGATAGTGAAAGAAATAAAGATCACAAAAGAAAATGACCACAAAGATGAGGAACCTCGGTCTACACTTTTCCTTGAGCTTTGGTACATCCTGAGGGCACAGACCCGGGGACCCCTTTCCTGGTGGTGATCCTTCACCCACTTCCTAAGTGTCACGTTTACCAGCCCCAGCCAAGAGCTTAGAGTCAAAATCCTAAAACCACTCTATTTTGTTTTTAAAGACTCACACATACATAAATAGGATCATCAACAATAGCTGGGGGCTTCCCTGGTGGCGCAGTGGTTGAGAGTCCGCCTGCCGATGCAGGGGGCACGGGTTCGTGCCCCGGTCCGGGAGGATCCCACATGCCGCGGAGCGGCTGGGCCCGTGAGCCATGGCCGCTGAGCCTGCGCGTCCGGAGCCTGTGCTCCGCAACGGGAGAGGCCACAGCAGTGAGAGGTTCGCGTACCGCAAAAAAAAGAAAAAAAAAAAAACAAAACAATAGTTGGGAGATGCCTTGGATCCCTTCATATGCCAACATGATAATCCAATGTATAAAGAAAATCTCAATACACAAATCTATTTAAAAATCTCACTTCAAAAATAAATGCTCAAGTCATTGCATGAATGATGAAACTAGAGCCCACAAGTCAGAGGCATTTACCACAATCTTGCAGAACAGGACTTCTATGTTCAAAAGTGACCGGACCAGACCAGCTTCCAGGTTTTAGGAACTCAGATGATGCGTCTGCACTGACTGCTTGTTTCCAGCACCTTCTGGGTTCTTAATCCAACTCATACTGGAATGGTGAAGAAGCTCCAAGAAGCTGCCTCTGAGGACAGAGGCCTCTTGTGGCAAAGGCGGGGGCGGGGGTCAAAGACTGGAGCTGAAGGTGCTGGCTGTCTTTCTGTTCTCTGGGACTAACTGTCTGATGTACAAGGGCCAACCTTAAGCGCTGCCTTCATGATTTGGGCTGCATCTGGGTACCAATTATACTTTCATCAACTTAATATCTTTCTTTATATTGACTCACTCTTGTTATCACTTAAACACCTACTTTAGCTTTGTCCTAAGCAAGAATGTCCACAAAATCACAGTCCTGATGTTACTAATTATATACGTTTTCTAATACACCTCAACATAAATAATTACTAATGAGATGAAAGACATTTGCTCACCATCTAAAAACCATCTCCACAGGCCACACTACAGGGAAACAGATTCAGCAAAGATCTTCCCTTGTCTCATAAACTCACCAGATTAGATAAAATACCTCAGTACTTGCAACTCAGAAAACAACCTGCCATGCTGACCCCTTGGCCCCGAGCTGCTGTGCACATCGGGGTTCTTACAAAACCCGTTCTGTAGGTTTCTCTGCTCCTGGGTCCAGGATTATATCAGCCTCCATCCTAGGAGTAGCCTGACACACGTCCTGCCACCCCAGCCAGAAGACCCCAAAGAACAAGGCATCAGATGTGGCCACAGCTGCCAGAAAAACATGTTCTTTTTGTATGGCCTTTAAAGGAGAAACATACATGCATCTGGGCTTTAGCCAATATGCTAAACCCTGGAGGACCCATCTTGTCATGAGGCCAGAGTACTCCTGGTTTGTCATTTCCTTGTCCACCTGGTGACCAAGTACCACAGGTGGGTTTGAAAGGTGACCACACCTTGTGGCGATTAATCCCTCACTGCCTGGCTTCCTTGCATGAACACAGATGCTCACGGCAAGAAAACATAAATGTACAACCGGAGCAGAAGGATGAGACAAACTATGATAGAAGCACACGACGGAATATTGGGGAAGAATGGTTAATTATTTTTGTTTAAAAAAAAACTATGAATTTCTAGGTAGCTATGTGCATAGGGAAAAAAAAAAGTGGGTGAAATTAACCAGAATGTTTATAGTAACTACGTTTGGGTGAAGGATCTTGGATTATTTTTAAAAAATTATTTTTAGTTTATCTGTGTTTTGGAACATTCCTACAATGAACATATATTGCTTGTATAATAAAAAATCATAAAAGAAAATGATTTTTTATAGCAACATGGAAAAAGCTTATGATAGAATGTTAGGTGATAAAAGTGAGATTATAGCTTTATGGAAAAATCTGTTGTCAGGAAAAATGTTAGGGCAATGGGAATTATAGAAGAATTTTTTTAAATGCAGTCTTCCTAGAATTTAGGGGAAATTCTGGGGAAAGGAACAGGGAAGATGCTGGATTGGTTGGGATTAAGTATCTACTCTTTGGCAGAAATGGGGCTTGTCAAAGAAGTTCAGATTGGATGTATACTTTAGCTTGTGTCCTAATATTTGTAACTATTTTCCAAACATTTGTTACTTTTACAGTTTTTTTAAAAAGTTAAAAAAAAAACCCCCAAACCAAACAAAAGGGAGAGGTATTCAATCAACTAGGAAAATCTGCTGGGGTCTCCAGTAGCCCAGCAATTCTTTCCATAATTTACGCAGGAGGACCTTTCTTTTCCTCTTGGGGATAGGTGAGCCCAAGGTGGATTTCAGAAAAGGTGGCGGCATCAGAACTTGTATTTCTTGGATGGCTCCTGTCTTCCAAAACCTTGTTGACAGAGTCTTAATGCTGTGTTTGCTTCCTTATTGCCGAGGACTTGGCTACACCAGGCTTTATCCTGTACAATCCTGTACAATTACATGGGAAAACACCTTGCCCACTAGGCCCGGTGCCAGGAGCAGAGTCATCGTGTCCTGATGGACAGATGACTTTGGGATTCAGGGATGCCAATGGTGTGCACACAAGCCCACGGCTTTGCCCCTACCCAGCCGTGCAAGTGGCCACTTGCCCAGGGTGGCTGGTATGTGTCGACAGCTGGCAGGGAAGAATGTGGTCAGTTTCATTTGCTCCCTACTCTCTCCCTACCAAGGCTGGAGGCAACTTGCAGTGGAGAGTATCTGCTGAGCCTTGGAAGATGCCAGGGGTGCGGGAGGAGCGGGTAGAAGTGGAGAAGGCAGGTGGTAATATTTTGAGGCTCACGTAGTAGGTCTAGCCTCTCTCTCTCTCTCTCTCTCTGCTTTTCACTGGGAAACATGAATTATTCTATTATCATTAAAAATGAGAGCTTTGGAGTCAGACAGACTTGGGTGGAGTCTTGGACCCATCACATCACCTCTCTGAGCCTCAGCTGTCTTATCTGTCAATGGGGCCAACAATAGCACCTCCGTCCCTTGGCTTTTTTTTTTAATTTATTTATTCTATTTATTTATATTTGGCTGCCTTGGGTCTTCGTTGCTGCGCGCGGGCTTTCTCTAATTGTGTCGAGTGGGGCTACTCTTCACTGCGGTGCACGGGTTTCTCATTGTGGTGGCTTCTCGTGTTGCGGAGCACGGGCTCTAGGCACGCGGTCTTCAGTAGTTGTGGCGCACAGGCTTAGTTGCTCCATGGCATGTGGGATCTTCCCGGACCAGGGCTCAAACCCGTGTCCCCTGCATTGGCAGGCAGATTCTTAACCACTGCGCCACCAGGGAAGCCCTGGGCTTTTGTTTTGTTTTGTTTTGAGTGAGGATTAAAATGAGATAACGCATATAAAGCACTTGGCATAGCATTGAACAAATGTTGGCTAGTAGTACCATTATTAGGGGAAAGAAAGATGACAACATGTAGGTGGCCACTAAGCTTACAGGCTTACTTGCAAGGCTGCTTTAGAAAGGACAGGTGCTGCAAGGGGAGTTTCCCAGCTCAATAAATGCATTATTTGGTTTTGGACTAAATGAATGATTTGGTTTTTGGACGGCGCTTCCCGGAGGCTCAGCTGTCACCTGTCCCATGCCTGTCAGAAACTTTCAACAGCTCCCAGTGTCTGTGAATAAAGGCCATACAGTATGGCCCCAACCTCCATGTCTCCTTTTATTCCCTTCAAAATGGGTGATGGTTAAGAAGCTGGGTTCGAACCCCAGCTCTGTCACTTACTCGCTGTGTGACTGTGTGGAATTGACCTACCTTCTCTGTGCCCTGGTTTTCCAATCTGTAAAAAGAGGGGAAAATAGTCCCTCCTTCACTGGGTTGGTGTGAAGAGTCAATTGTAAATGTGAAGGGCCCGGCACAGCATCTGGCACATAGAGAGAGATGAGTGCCTGGAGCAGTTTCTGTGCTTCTCATATCGTGTCCAATGGACCACTCGCTGGGGCCCATGGATACTCCGGGCATTCCCACCAGGTTGCTTTTACTCATGCTGTTTCTCTCCTGGAGTGCCTTTGCCCCAGGCCCAACTCCAGTGCCACCGCTTCCACGAAGTTTCCCAGTCCTCACTGAATGGACGTCATCTTCCCTCCTCTTCAGTCCCATAATATTTTCTGTGGACCACCCGCTCCTGTTTGATTTGTTCCCGTCTGCCTTGTCTCATGGCTATGTATGTCCCTTTCTAATTTATCTGACTGGGTGATGAGGGCCCTGGTCAGATTCCCCAATGTTTGAACTTGGAACTTTGCACATGATAGCTGCTCAATAAGTATGTCTGGACTTCAGAGCTGGGGGGCAGGGCTGACATTCAGCTGCTATGCCTCGGTGTGGTTGCAAGAATTGTTTATGGCTGGAAACCTTCCTAACTGGAAGGTGCCCTTCACCTAAACATTCCAATTATTGCTACTGCTTATATGTGTAGACAGGAGGTGCTGGGGGTCGGGGGGGAGAGGCGGGGGCGGGGAGGGAAGCACCTGGTTTCCCTCCATCCACCCGCCACTTCGAACTGTTGATGGGTTGAATTGCATCCCTCCCTCCCCAATTCATATGTTAAAGCTATAATATCCGGTGCCTCAGAATGTGGCTGTATTTGGAGACAGGGTCTTTAAAGAGGTGATTAAGTGAAAACATGAAGCCCATAGGGTGGCCTAATCCAATCTGACCAGCATTCTTATAAGAAGAGGTTATTTGGACACCCAAAGAGACACCAGGGATGGGCATGCACAGAGGAAAGGCCATGTGAAGACGCGGTGAGAAGGCGGCTGTCTGCACACCAAGGAGAGAGGCTTCTGCGAAACCTGCTCAGCCAACACCTTGATCTTGGACTTCCAGCCTCCAAAACTGTGAGAAAATACATTTTTGTTGCTTAAGCCATCCAGTCTGTAGTAGCTGTTCTAGCAGCCCTAGCAGACTAGTAAAAGCTGTAAGGGAAAAGGAACCAGTAGGCATGAGGGTGAGTGGGGGTGAGGAGAGAGCAGGCTGGAGGGCTCCTCCCGACTCCAGGGTCGGGACGATGGGGTCAGTAAGTCTATCCCCGGCCCCCAAGTAGGAATGATTTTGGCTTAGGGGTGAATCTATTCTTTTTTCCCCACAACCAAAGGATGCCATAACCTTCCATGAAAATACACTCCCGCCTTGCAAGTCCCTCCTCATTACCAGATTAAAGGCAACGAGTGGCACCTTAAATTTTTTTTTTTTAAACTTAGGCAGAGGGGCTTCCCTGGTGGCACAGTGGTTAAGAATCCACCTGCCAATGCAGGGGACACAGGTTCAAGCCCTGGTCCGGGAAGATCCCACATGCCGCAAAGCAACTAAGCCCGTGTGCCACAACTACTGAGCCTGCACTCTAGAGCCCACGAGCCAAAACTACTGAAGCCTGCACACCTAGAGCCCGTGCTCTGCAACAAGAGAAGCCACCACAAGGACAAGCCTGCGCACCGCAACAAAGAGTAGCCCCCGCTCGCCACAACTGGAGTAAGCCCACGCGCAGCAACGAAGACCCAACGCAGCCAAAAATAAATTAATTAAAATTAAAAAAACAAACAGACAAAAAGAACTTAGGCAGAGACAAAGAGTGAGTGTCCAAGCTTTTGACAAAAAGGCCTTGCAGTTTTCCTGCAGTGAGTCCAGCAATGGCTTCTGGTCACACTTAGAATAAAACCCAAATTCCTTACCATGGCCTGGAGAGGCAGTGAGGTCTGGCCCTTGCCCCCCTCCAGACTTAACTCCTACCGTCTCACGCTTCCTCATTTCTGCTCTTCCAATTTGCCAAGATCTTGCCACCTCTCCTTTGCACCTGCTGTTCCCTTGGAATCACCCGTCCCCAGCAGCTTCCACAGCCCTCCTGGCCCAGCATCAGGATCACTCGGGAAGCTCTTACAAAACCCACAGGCCAGGGCCTCATGCACAGCAGCTCCGACTCCCCAGGTCACGGTACCTGTATATATACGTTTTTAACTCCTGCACAAAGTTCGATGCACAGGCAGGGTTGGGGACAATTGCCCTAGATCTTCATAGAGCTGCTTCTTCTTTGAGGCCTCAGCTCTAATGCCACCTCTCAGAGAGGCCCACCCTGACCCCAGCACCCCACATCCCTGTTTATTCTCTCCATAGACGCCAACACCATCAGAAACTGTCTAATCTCTTCGTTTGCTGCCTGTCTCCCTCCACTGGGATTTGAACCTCCCTGCGGCGTGACTGGGCCTCTCTCTTCGCTGCTCCAGCCAATACAGGAGCCACAGTCCACATGGGGCGACTACTGGGCACCGAAGCGTCATGGAACTGAGGTGTCCTTTCCGTGAGAAATCGTACAAAAGAGGAGACATAAAATACTAATATTTTGCAAGATGAAAAGAGTTTGGGAGATGAATTGTACAACAATGTGAATGTACTTCACACTACTGACTGTACACTAAGAAATGGTTAAAATGGTAAATTTTATGTCCTGTGTGTTTCACCACAACTAAAAACTTTAAAAAGACATGTTGAACATTAAAAAATCTCGTCAATAATTTTTAATACTGACTACTTGTTCAAGTGATAACATTTTGAATATATGGGTTCCATAAAACCTATTACAGTACTAAAATGAATTTCACCTGTTTCTTTTTACTTTTTTTTTTTCAGGGTGGCTATTAGAAAACTTTACGTTGCTTATGTGGTTCCTGTTTGTGGCTTGTGTTACATTTATGTTGGATGGCGCTGACCTAGAACTGTGGGCACTTTGAGTTGAATATCAGAATGAATCCGGTTGCTGCCAAAGAGGTGCTCTGATGAGCATAAGCGCGCTTTCCTGTCTGCCAGGCTGCAAGAGGGTGGGAGGGAGGCTGCGGTGGAGCGTTCATGTAACTAAGTCATCATAATTAATACTTAACGTCTATTATTATGCTGATAACAGCAGCTGCAGTTTGTGGAGCACCTAACGTGCGCCAGGAACTGTCACGGCACTTTGTCCACGTCATCTCATTTCATTTTCAAGTTAGTTAGTCCTATAAGGAACCACTGCCTCCATGAGACAGCTGGCTGCCCAAGGTCACCCAGCGGGTGAGGGGAGAGCTGGGGCTGTAAAGGGCTGGCCCAGCCGCCCCAGTACACCTGCCTCCCGCCGGGGCCAGGTCCCACGTGCCATCCTGTCATGTAGGACTTGCAGGCCCTGCCTGAGCCAGACAGTGGGCAGGGGCTTCTGGCTTCCGGAGCCAACAGAGAGCCCCCATGAGGCAGCGAGTCCCTGCCCTCAGTGTCCAGGAAGAGAATGAAACAATCTGTAATCTCCGATCTCCTCGAGCTCACCCAGCCAGATCCGCTGCCGGCCCTCTCAATTTCAAGGACTCCGGGAACCGGTCCTGGCCCAGGTGGTCATTCTTGCTCAAGGCAGTTGTGGCGGATGGCGCTGGGCCCGGCCTGACCTGCCAGAGGGCCCTGCCCCGTCCCTGAGGCTGCAGCAGCCACAGGATCTGTGGGGGTGGCCTCTCCCCTCCTGTCCTGTGGCTTTCGGGCCTGGAGCTGCAGGCCCAGACCCACCTGAGACTCCATCTCTGGGGCTCGGATCCTCTTGCGCAGGGCCCCCTGTGGTATCTAATGTGAGGCCTTTTTGGAGGGGGTCTTTGGTCCTAAGATGCAAGAATCAGAACCCTTTGTAATGGGGGAGGGGTGCAACGCATGGACAGAAAATTCTCCCACGTCTGGGCTCCAATTCCATCTTTAAACTGTCGATATGAACTTGAGGAAACTGCTTGGGTCTGGTCAGAGACAGTGACTGAAGAAGCCAATAAAGACCTGGTTTCCGGGACTTCCCTGGTGGCGCAGTGGTTAAGAATCCACCTGCCAATGAAGGGGACAGGGGTTCGAGCCCTGGTCCGGGAAGATCCCACATGCCGCGGAGCAGCTAAGCCTGTGCACCACAACTACTGAGCCTGTACTCTAGAGCCCGTGTGCCACAACTACTGAGCCTGCGTGCCACAACTTTTGAAGCCCGCATGCTTAGAGCCCGTGCTCCGCAACAAGAGAAGCCACAGCAATGAGAAGAAGCCCGTGCACCGCAACGAAGAGTAGCCCCCGTTCGCCGCAACTAGAGAAAGCCCGTGCGCAGCAACAAAGACCCAACGCAACTAAAAAAAAAAAGACCTGGTTTCCTAGACAACAGCTGGGTGTCAAGGAGCCTGACCTCAGAGGGACCTCTGGGGGAGGTCATCTGGGGGACCTCAGAGCCCCCAGCCTAGGTGCGGACCAATGGATGGGTCAACCAGTGCCTAGAGGTTCTCAAAGTCTGACCCCAGAGCAGCTGCTGCAACATCACCTGGGAACTTGTTAGAAAGGCAGCTCCTCAGGCCCCACTGCAGACCTCCTGAATCAGAAGCTCTGGGTTTGAACAACTAACCTGGGTTTTCACAGCCCCCTAGGAGATTCTGGGCCACGCTAAATTTGAGGCCTATAGCCTTACTACTCAAGTACCAGGACCAGGCGATGAGCATCACCTAGCAGCTTGTTAGAGACACAATATTCAGGCCCCACTTCACTGAGTCAGAATCTGCACTTACCAAGACCCCCCGGCACTCGTGTACATGTTAAAATTTAGGACGCGCTAGCCTAGAGTTCCTCGCCATAAAGTCAGGGGTCTCAAACTCAAATGCTTCCAGGGACCAAGCAGGTGATGTTCAAAAATGAAGCCAGGTTAGATCCAGCTGATTATTGCTCTTTGGAAGTGTGAGCCCAGGACGGCCAGATCTTCCAATTTTTCAAGAGAATCTGGAAACCCAGATGCCAGAGTGAAATGTCCTGATTTAAAAATTACTGTGTGGGGGGGACTTCCCTGGTGGTCCAGTGGTTAAGAATCTGCCTTCCAATATGGTTCAATCCCTAGTTGGGAAACAAGATTCCAAATGCCGCGAGGCAACTAAGCCCGCAGGCTCTAGAGCCCACGTGCCACAACTAGAGAGCCTGCACGCTGCAACTACTGAACCTGCACGTCCTAGAGCCTGCACACCACAACTAGAGAGAAGCCCACGCGCAGAAACAAAAGATCCCGTGTGCTACAACGAAGATCCCACATGCCACAACTAAGACCCGACACAGCTAAATAAATAAATAAACATTAAAAAAATGATTGTGTAGGTCACACAAAATCAGGCCTATGGGGCACAAGCATATAGGCCTTGGGGCAGGAAAGGTGCCTCATCTCTGGGTAAGCTTTCTGAGCTTGGGACAGCCCTCCCAGGCATGGCAAGAGGCACACAGTAGGAACTCAAGAAGGGCTGGGACAGAAGTTCCCAAATTCGTCTGCATAATGGAACCACAATTACATTGAGTAGCTGTCGCAGCTACTCAATGCTGCCATGGGAGTGTGAAAGCAGCCAGAGATAATATTAAATGACTGAGCATAGCTCAATCATTTTTTCTTTTCCTTTGGCCGTGCCGCGCAGCTTGTGGGATCTTATCTCCCCGACCAGGGATTGAACCCGGGCCCCTGGCAGTGGAAGCGTGGAGTACTAACCACTGACCACCAGGGAATTCCCAGCACAGCTGTGTTTTAATAATTCTTTATGAATACTGAATTTTAAGCTGCATGTAATTTACATGTGTCACAGAATATGATTTTTCTCTTGATTTTTTTTTTCAACCACAGAAAAGCCATTCTTAGCTCATGGACTGCACAAACTTGGCCTTTGGGCCATAGTTTGCCAACCTCTGGGATGGAGGAATGAATTGAGGGCCTGGAGGCCTGGACTGCCGTCCTTCTTCCCGGTATTTACGCACATAATCTCCCCTACACAATCTCTAAAACCTTAGCAGCACTTGATTATGAAAAGGTTATGCTGACAAGGCCCGATCAAGTACTGACTTGGTCTGGCTCTGGGCCAAAGACTTCAGATTAGACCCTAAATCCTTCATCACCCTGGCAGGATTTTAGGGAGCTGCCTTCCAGTGGGCTACTCCGAACCCCACCTCCCTGGCTGGTGATATCATTGATCCTTAACATGTAGTGACCATTTAGCTATGTGGTGGGCACTGTCCTTAGAGCTTTACCCGAATCACCTCATTTCCTTCTCACTCCCCAAGAGAGGGAAGACTAGTATATGCCATGTGTATTATCATATACCCATTTTTTAGATGAGGAAACAGAGGCACAGGTGATTTTCCTAAAGTCAGAGAGTGACAGGAGTAGAACAGGATTGAACCCAGGTCTGCATGACTCCAGAGGCTGCTCTCATAACCACTTTGCTATATTGCCTCTCAGTAATCCATCACTACCACCAGTCAACACGATGCCCAGACACAACCTTCTCAAGGACAAGCCTTGGGCAGCAAACCTGGGCCTCTGCATCTTAACTGGCATCCAGACACCAATCAACCTTCTCTGCCTTGGGCTGCAGCCAGACCTGGGGGACCCAAGATAGCTTCTGTACCCACCCCAGGAAGAAGGAGGCTAGCAGAGCTGCCTCGTACGACTGTGCACTGCACAACTCTAGGGGGCATTATTCACAATGTGCCCTGTGTGAACGGCACCCCTGGGCCCGAGGGGCTGGAGGCTGGAGGTGAGGTGCTCATGTTGCCTGACCTAAGACTGGCCTTGGGTGCCCACCTTAACCGCTATTCAGAAACAATTCATCCAAAAGGGAGGCAGCCCAGAAGGAAACGCCACCATGGGCGGTGGAGGTGCAGGCTGGCAGCCTTGGGGAGCCCTTTGGGTCTGGGGCAGGGAGTGGCTGGCTCTTACTGGAACCTCCTCCATCCAACTTGGAAAAAGATCCTGCCGCCCGGTCTGTCTCAGACTGGACTGACCGCAGCTCCCAGCTCTGAACTGTTGGCCCTGCTCCAGGTGAGAGGTCCCCTTCCCATCCCTCCACACCCTGCCTCCCTGGAAAGAAAGAAGGGCTCTCGAGTGTCCTCTCCAATCCTGCCCCCAAGCTGCCCTGCGCTAGCCCTGCACTGCTCGTTCTCACGCTGGGCAACACCTGCCCCTGGCCATTCAGGGCCGCTGGGAGCTCCCAGCCAGATGCTCCCAGCTCTCCCCTGAACTACTGCTGTCCTTACCTGTGTGCTTTCCTGTGTTCGTTTTGCTTTTATGATTTGAGCCAGGCCCTGGGCCAGCACTTTACATGCACCAGTTCATGTGACCTTCATCACAACCCAATGAGGCAGGGACTATGATTATCCCCATTTTACAGACAAGGGCTTGGACAGGTTCAGAGAGGTTAGGTTGCTTGCCCAAAGTCACACAGTTAAACAGTGTCAGGGCCAGGAATCAGATTTGGGTCTTTTAGACTTTAGAGCCCAATGCTTATCTTTCTAGAGGATGAATGTGTCATGTCCTCTAGGTCTGTTTCCCTATCTGCAGATTGGGTCTTGGGTCTGGGAAGCCATGTGGGTGACTATGATGTTGCTGCTGGTGATGATGGTGACGAAGGAGATGATGATAAAAATGGGGATGATGGTGATGATGATGACGTGCTGATGATGATGAAGATAAAGGTGATGGTGATGAGAGTAGTGATGAGAGGATGGGGATGATAATGATGCAGGTGGTGATGATGATGATGATGATAATGATGGTGGTAATGACCATGATGTACCTACCCGATACAGTTATTGTGCAGACTACATGAGGTACTCAGGTAAAACATTGCTCACCATGCCTGTTCTATAGTTAGCACTCTACAAGTGTTGGGTCAGTTGAGGTCTCTGTGCCCTAGACCTCCAGAGTGGATTCCACTGCACTGGAGTGTGTTCAATAAACACCCTCCTCCTCAGACACTAGGTGAAAGGTGTGAATCAGAGACAAGAAAGGGATAAAAGAGTAACGTTTTTCTCTGTTGGTCCCTCCTACTTCCTGCTAAGTCTCCATTTCCTGCCAACCTCTGAAATCCAGCTTGGCTTTGGAACTAAGTCCCTGGGAGGGAGGCCTGGCCTCGGTGGGTTTCCTGGGCCCCAGGTGGCCTTCACCCAGGCCTCCAGGGAGATTCGGAGGCTGAGAATCTGGTGCCCAGGAAGGGGCTGCTGCCCCAAGAATCACAGCCATTTTCAAGCTGGGCTCCTGCCTTCTCTGTTGGGGGAGATTAGGATCTTCATCCACACAGCGACCCAGGGTAGGTCCTAGGGGAGTGAACAGCTGAAACCTTATACTCAGCTGCTGGTAAACCAAGGGCTTTGAGAGCCATTGGCACAGAGTAAAAAATTTCCATTCCTCCTCCACACTCATCTGGAAGCTGAGGAGAGGCAGGGTGAGCTCTGTGGTCAGACTGCTTGAGTTCAAATCCCAGCCCCATCACTTGCTAGCTCCGTGTGACCTTGGGCAAGCTACTTAACCTCTCTGAGCCTGCTTTCTTATCTGCAAAATGAAGACAATTTCATCACCTGTTTCACCGGACTGTTGGAATAATATGATGAGATCCCACAAGTCTCTCCAAAGGTCAAGTGAGGGAGAGTGTCTGTACCTTTATGGGCGCTGAACGAATTCTATGATGTAACGCTTGTGCCCGGCCTGTAGTGTATACTTTAAAATGCTGCCTATTATTATTACAGAGGAGAAAGCCACATGGGCCCTCATTTCTCTGACGAACTATATCTTGTGCTGAGAGAAACTGAAGTCAGTTCATCCCTGTGCACAAGGCAAGCAGAATAGCATGGTTCCCAGACAGAGCGGCCGCACCGTCTGCAGTGACTGAGATGAGTGTTGGAGCTGTCTGGCTGCAGGGAGGAGTTTTTAGCCAATTAGATCCTAAGATCCAACAGGAACACAGCTCCACCCACCTCAGGCCCAGCCACTGGTGGGCCACAGTGGGAGTTCAAGAGTGGGAGTGAGGATGCAGAGGGGGTCTCGGGTGAGGGTCTTGGAGTCTCCTGGGGGCTGAGACGTGTGACCTACTCCACCCTGTATCTCCAGGGCCTAGTCCGTCACTGGCAATCATCCAGCCACCTGTCATTCATTCACTCAACCAATATTCATTGAGTGTCTACTGGGAGCTGGGGCTGCAGCAGTGAAGCAATGAACAAAATACACAAAATCTGGCCCCTAGAAGTTTAAATCCCTGTGAACTAGCGTTGTAGCCTTCAGGAAACACTCCCTGAATATTCCCAAAGGCCGGGAAATGTGTCTGATGCCCCACCCCACCCCCGCCTTGCTTTGCCAGGTTCTTTCTTCTATGCGGGGAGATCTGCCCAATGGGTGGGTCATCCCATGGCCAGGCTGCCACCCACTGTCATCTGGTGTCAGAGGGGTCAGGGAGGGTGAGGCCTAGACCGGGTCCTGCTCCACCAGCCAGCAAGCTGCAATCAGCCGGTCCACCCTGCGCTTGAGTATCACCCATCCCTGGACACACACGCCCAGGCCGATTCTGATCTTTCAACTTTCCCTGAATTCGGCAGGTGTCTAGGTCTTTTCAGCCCAGGACTCTCCTCCCACTGCCCCACCAGCATCCCTTCTTGAAGCAGGGCTAGAACAGCATTTCTGGAGTTAATCAGAGCAGTAGGAAGGGTGGGGCCAGTGAATGGGGGTCAGCTGCTAAGGTGCTGTGCTTGCTTACTCACGACCCTGCAGGAGGTCCTATTGTCTGCAATCCACAGGCCAGGGTTGGGGCTCAAAGGTTAAGTGTCTTGCGCAAGGTCACACAGAGCTAAGCTCCAACTCCAGCCTGTTTAACTCCCAAACCCTTAACCGTTACATCAACTGACTGTCCAAAGAAGACAACTAAGGCGTCTGGGGGATTTCAACACTCAAGGCGTGGCAGCAATGCTCTGAGGACAGGAGCAGTCTCCCCAGGCAGTCTGCAGTAAACCAGGCCCCCCAGGCCCAGTAAATGCCCCTCCTTCCACTTGGGAGCACCCAGCCCGTGCCAAGCACACGTCTAACATTTTACATTCTGCCCCCCCCACCCCGCCCAATCTCTAAAACAGCCCTTCAAAGGCTGCCTTCCGGTCCACCCCGACCCTCAGCCTCAGGCCCCGAAGGTCTCGCTTACCAGCCAAACTCCTCCTCACTGTGGTGCAAACCGCTGAGAAAGGACAAAGGTGATCCCTCCCGGGGTGGTGGGAGGGGGTGCCTCTCAACCAGGAAAATCAACAAACTCCGCACACAGACAGGTGAGAGTGGAATTTCAGGAATGAGCTTGTTTTAGGAGGTTGCAATCCAGCCCCCACTTAAGGTCCTTGATGGAGCCCGCGTGCAGGTGCGGCTCCTGAAGGAGGGTGTGCCAGGCTTCCCAGGCCTTAGCCCTCCTTCCAGGCCTCAGCTTGGGAGTGAGTTCCCCAACACGTCAAGAGGAAGCAAAGCTACCTGTATCGTCCCAGAGGTCTGCACGGAAAGGGCCCCTGATCTTCAAGACACTGGGGAGAAGGAGAAAGTTGGGGCTGAATCTGGGCTCTGTTGTTATCACTGTGAGGCCTCTTGGGAAAATCCCTGAACCCCTCGGAGCCTCTTACTGCCTCATCTCTCATCAGCTGGCCTCCTCTTACCTTATCTTGGCCTCCCCAACCCATCCCAGGGAAGTCCTGCAGATTCATCTCAGCCCCCTGACTGTATTGCTAGGATATTGTTTCCTTAGTGTAAAAAATAAATTCCTCTTTTAAAAACAAAAATGCTAAGACTTTAAGGCTTATTTCAAGTTTATTTATTTTCTTAACAATTACTTAAGACTTACTGTGGGCCAGGCAACACTCTAAGCACTTGACACCTTTGATCCTCTAACATCCCTAATGGGGTGAGAATTATTATCACCTCCAGTTTGCAGAAGAGAAAAGTGAAACACAGAGAGGTTAAGTAACTTGCCTGAGGTGACACAGCTAATAAGTGAGAGTCAGGATTCGGATCTCTGTAGGTTAGGAGGCCACAGGTTTAGAACTGCTGCATCTTTGGTGGATTCCCACCGGCCAAGATAATTCTGTCTGACTCGACGTTCTGTGATTTTACACTACGGAAATGCATTAAATTTTTGCAAATACAAAGTGATATAAAAATATAGATGGTTCTTTTATAAACTCCCTGTATATAAACTCACTCCACCTGAATCTGCTGGTCTTAATATTTGGCCCAGTAGCTGATTCTAGCCTCCCCATCCTCTTGAACCTGACCTCCTACAGTTGTTCCAGAGATGCAGAGCAAGCACTCTGTATAGGTAAAGTCATCTAGTTCTTGCAGGATTCCTTGCAGGTACTCTCTGACAACCCCATTTTGTAGGTGGGAAAACTGAGGCTTTAAAGAAGTACACACACTTGATCAAGTATACACAGCTAAGAAGTGGTGGCATCAAGGACTAGAACCCACGCAATCTGATATCAAAGCCCCTACTTGTTTCTTTGTCATCCCTAAATATTTTCACTGTGGCAAAATATACAACGTAAAATTTACCATTTTAACCCTTTTTTTGGTAAAGATATACTTTAATGTCAAGATTCAGGCTGAAACATAATTGTCTTACAAAGATTGTGAATTGAAATGTCATAATTGGAGTTGCAAGATGCCACACCAGCCCCCCTCCCAGCCTTTCCTGCCTGTGTCTTACATCAAAGGAGTTAAATCTGTTCCACAAAATAAAAATTAAAGTAGCCTTGGCTTACCAGCAATTACACTTTCACTTTTCCCATCCAGCTAATTGTTTTAAAACTAACTTGCTAATACGCTGTCGGTGCAAATTTATTCATAATAGACGTGAGCAAAAGGGTCGCCATTTCAACCATGTTTAAATGTACATTTCAGTGGCGTTACGCATTCACATTGTTATGCAACCATCACCACTTATCCATCTTCAGAAAAATTTCATCATCCCAACCAGAATGAAACTCTGTACCCATTAGACACTAACTCCCCATCCACCCCTCCCCCTCAGCCCCTGGTAACCTCTCTTCTACTTTCTCTGAATTTGCCTCTTCTAGACGCCTCATATAAGTGGAATCATACAATATTTGTTCTTTTGTGATAAAGGCCCTACTTAAAACCATAATTCATTTTTTATTTGAAAACATATTATATAATTTGGGTCGTAGTCAAAGGGGGAGTTAACCTTATCTCCAGTGTCATGCTTGTTTTAAATAAGGACAAAGAAGATACATGTGGCTAGATTTTATAACTATAATATAACAACTGTATGAGGGAAAAAACATCTAATGAGTACCAAATTGCATGTAATGAAAGGTAAGTCTCCTCATGTATCAGTTTCCCTCTTCAAAGTTAACCAGCTTCTAGTGTGTCCTCCAGATTCTAATGTGCATATACAAATATATACACATATAACACTGAATCCCTTTTTAAAACACACACACACACACACACACACACACACGTGGTAGAACACTATACACTGTTCCATACCTTGCATTTTTCTTTTAACAATACATCTGGGAGATGGTTTCACATTTATTCTTGCAGAGCTACTGCTTTCTTTTGAACGGCTGCATCATATTCTCTTGCATGGCTGTCCTGACATGTATAGTACTTAGTTCTCCTCTGGTGGATGTTAGCTCATTTCCAATCAATTGCTCTCACACACAGACTATCTTTGTTCTAACATGATGTGCCCAATGCAAGGATATCCACTGGATATCCCAATGGAAGGATATCCACTGGATAAATTCCAAGAGGTGAAGTGGCAGAGACAGAGGGCATGAGCATCTTCAATACTGACAGTTTTCTTACCCCCGCCTCAGGTTGCCCCAATTTGTGCTCCCACCAGCAGAGTCAGAATCCCGGTTGCCACACCAGCACTGAGTGTTACCCAGTGAACTTGCAGGTGGAAAACAGAATCAGTGTGGTTTTGTTGTGCATTTCTGTTTTCAGAGTTCAGCATCTTTTCATCTGTTTGAATTCAATTGTATTTCTTTTTATGTAAACAGTAGAATCGTATCCTCTATTCCTTACCCCCCACTCCCCCCACTTTTGGATCACGTGGTTCGTCTTTCATTTATAAGAGCTCTCTATGAAATTAACTCTTTCTCATAAAAGTGGCAAATACTTTCACTAGTTTGACATGCCTGGGCTTATGGATTTTTGTTTGTTTGTTTTGGTCATGCAGAAAAAATTAATTTTTATGTAGCCAGACTCAGCAAATTCTATCTTTAAGGCAAGGCCCGTGCTTCTACCCATTAGGCTGTACTGCCTCCCCGCTCTGATCAGCGCTTTGAAGAAGACACGTGGAGTGGGCCTGCTTCTTGATTGGAGGTCCTCGGCAGAATATTATTGTCCCCAACCTAGACTTGGACCTGGACTCGTGTTCTCAAGGTGCCAAGGGAGAAGAGACTGTTCACAGAGAGACTCTAATCACGAGCTTTTACTGGGAGGGGGACAGGGCCTCAGCTCCCTGATCCCACACTAGAAAATAACTCCTCTGAAAGTCAAATCTTGCCCCAGGCCCTCAAGGTGGGCCCACTGGAGGCTGTGAGACTAGAAAGGAGAGCAAGTTCTAGAGAATAAAACCCCCACTAGGCCCCTTGGCAACTTTCCTATCTGTAAAGAAGTGGTTCTTTCCAGCCTCCCACACTGGAGGGGATGTGCCTTTGTCTTAGCGCATCCCCTCCGGGTTTGGTCTTTGCAAGGGCAGAATTCTCACCACCAACCCACTCTTCTAGAGGGAGGTGGATGCAGGTGGCCAAAGAGGATCTCATTTGAAGGTTTCCTCCAGACCAGTGATTCTGAAATTTTAGCTTTCATGAGAGCCACCTGGAGGTCTTGTTAAATTACAGGTTGCTGGGCCCACCCCCAGAGTCTCTGACTTAGTAGGTCTAGACGGGGTCTGAGAATCTGCATTTTGAAAAAAATCTGCAGGTGATGCTGAGGCTTCTGGTCCAGGGACCACAACTTGAGACCCATTGGCCCAGGACATCCACTCCCTGGAGACCCCCATCTCAGGCTGGGCAGTGGTATGAGTTAGGGTGAGAGGCCTGGAAGGACACGGGCTTCATCCAATCAAAATAACAGCAACTGCTCTGTGCCAGGGGCTGTGCTACGGGCTGTGCATTCATTCTCATCTCATCCTCACACCAAGCCCACGAAGTAGGTTTTACTGGTACTAACTCCACTTTACAGTGGAAAAACTGAGGCTCAGAGAGGGTGCATGGGCTTTAGAATTAGACAGATCTGGAGTCTGATTCCAGCTCAGCCACTGACCCATCGTGTGAGCTCCTGAGCCAGTGACTTACCATCCCTGAGCCTCTAACTCATCAGTTAAGTGGGGACCAAAAACCTGATTCTTGGGGCATTATGAGGATTGACAGGGCTGATGATTATAAGGGCAACTGTAAAGCACAAGAAATGTACATCTCCTTTCTTGCTGCAAGCCCCATCATGATCTCAAGGTCCTTTTCTGTCTCTCCAGATCCATCTTCCCTCTCCCTATACTCTGAGATACCTTACCAGAAGTCACACTAGACTACTGTCACTTCCTAAACCTGCTTCACCTGGTCATGCTCCCAGGCCTTTGGAAAGGCTGTTTCCTCTGTGTGGAAATGCCTTTCTCACGCTATTGCTCCAGAGAAACTCCTATTCATCCTTCAAAACCCACCTTAGAAGTCCCCTCCTTTTTGTCACTTTCCTTGAAATGTTGTCCTCCTCCTGCCCTTGGAAAGGCAGGAGGAGGACAACATTTTCCTCTTTCACTTGTGTTCCCATAACATTTTATATGGAGTACAATCTGGAATACAAATTGCACTGTTACAGGGACCAGGCAACTTATACCACCACCAGCAATCATCAGCATCATCAGCACTTAGTGTTTTCCATGCACCAGGCACTGTTGTAAGAGGCTGAGGTTTGTTGATTCATTTAATGCCTAAAATAGCCCTCTGAGGCAAGTGCTACTTATTATACCTATTTTCCATATGAGGAGATCGAATCACAAAAATGCTAAATATTTTGCTTTAGACCATACAACTAATCCATGGCAGAGCTGGGATGCAGAAGCTGGCTGTGGAGTCTGTGTTATTAACATTTATATTATGCTGCTCTTTATGAATGAGGGGTGGGCCAGGTGGGGACTGTGCCACCTGGAGGGCGCCTGCCCCATCCCAGGGGGCAGCCGAATGTTAGGGCTGGAGTTGTCAGCCTTTCTGATCCTCTTTTCTCAAGAGGATCCAGAAATATGAAGTTTTATGTGACATCTCCCACCTTTTAAAATCTTGGGAGTAAGCTAAAATTGAAAAAGGAGTGTGGACCTCACAAAAGCTGCACACAGGCCTGCTTTGTGGGAACCTCGTCTCCGTTTGTTTCTGCATCTTAGCTCAGGGCTAGGCGCACAGTAGGTCCTTTGTAGGTGCCATGACACTTCTGGACCTCACTGTGAGGTGGGCGTGGCTCTCACAAGCTGAGCTCTCATCCCAGTCCCACTCAGCACTGAGATTCTCTGACCTGCACTTGGGATGTGGACGAGGTCCCAAACGGTGGCCCTGAGCACCACCCCAACCTTGGGGCCATCTCCAGGTCTCCTCTGTCCAAGATAAGACTTCCTGCTTTCCAAGTGCTGACAATGAGTTAAGTGTTTTGTTTCGTCATCCCACTGATCCAACAGATCTGGGAGGCTGCCATGTTCATCATCCCCGGGTTACAGATGCGAAACTGTGGCTCAGAGAGTGGATGGGAATTATTGCCCAGACTAGGAAGAGGTGGAGCTGGGACTGTGATGCACACAGCTCTGATTCTAGCTTTTCCCCAAGCAGCTGTCATCGGGCCTTCCACCAAACTTTTGATAGTTCTGGCCCACGTTCTAGGGCAAGCACACTCCCACGGTACAGCCCAGACCTGGAAAGTTTGTGGTATGCAGATAGGACCCTGGACACTCCAGTCTGTCAGGCATGGTTTCTAGCTCCTTCTGTGTCTTATTGGATGGCGGGGATGGCATTGAGAGTGCCTAGAGGGAACTCCTGGACATGGTCCCTTATGGGAATTCTGCCCACTGGGGCCTGGACAGGCAGAACTTGTGGCCTGGCTCAACCCCAGGCCTTTGGGCTCAGCAGCAACTGCAGATAGCAGGGTATAGTGTTTGTACGTGTCCACAGACAGAAGGATAGAGATGTGCGTATGTGCACCTGTGCATGTGTGTATGCCTTGTGTATGTGTGCACGCACGTGTGTGTACAATGGAGAACAGGGGACCTTGTCCCCCAAATTCAGATCCTGTGAAGTTAGTTTAGGACAAAGTACAAAGAAATCTAAACCCAGAGATGTCAATTTACAGCAGAGGTTGAAATATGAAACAGTCCCCTAATTTTTACAACTTAACTGCCCATCAGTAGGCGTATTCGTGGTGGAAAACAAGGCAGCAGTTAAAATAAATAAGCTACATTTATATGCAGCAACTTGGATAACTTTCAAAGAAATGATAACTGGGTGGAGGGGGGTGGCAAGTTTCAGAATGATGTGGATGGATTATACCGTTTCTATTAAACATCCACCCACAACATTACTCTGCAGTTTACATACCTTCTATGGGTACGCATGTATACGACTGCCTGGGTGTAGGAAAGGCCTAGAAGGAACTCCCCAAATTACGAAGGCAGTCACCTTTGCGGGGGCAGGGAGGTCAGGGGTTGAAATTTACAAAGGAGAATGGCTCTGTGTACTCCTCGCAGCATCACACAGTTCAGTGGGCTGGTACGTTGGGCCACTGGTGGATGTCACATGGAGGCCACAGGGAGGCTTAAGCCTGGGGAACAATTCACACAGGACCCTCATGGACTCTCTGAGGGCTCTGCTGTCAGGGACAAACCACCGCTTTGGCTGTTCTGCCCTCACTCCCTGGTGGAGATGGGGTGTGGGAGCTTTCCTGCCTCTTGTGGATGGAGGAGCTCTGCTGCTTCCTCCGGAAACCTCCGCCTGCCTCAGTTTCTCCCTCCACACTGGAGGGAGAGGTCCCGCCCCAGCTGTCCGCCCCCACCCCCTGCCCAGCACCCCCAAATCTCCGACACATGCCCCTCTGGGGGATAGCAGGGCCTCCGGATCTGGCCTCCTCCCAGTGTGGCCCCAAGGGGGACAACTCAGGGAATGAACCCCCGTTGCCCAGAGGCGGGCTGGCAGAAGAGGCTAAGGTGGGCTCTGGGGTCAGACTCCCTGGGTTCAAATCTGGGCTCAGCAAGTTGTCCCTGGAACCCGGGGAGGCGTCTCCAGCCTCTGACCCTCAGTTTTCTCCTCTGTAAAATGGGGACACCAAGAAGGACCTAATTCCAGCAAAGCGTTGTGCGTCCCGGCGCCTAGCCCGTGCTCTCAGGTGTCGCTGCTGTTGCGCTCCCGAACGACACCTCACCCCGCCCCTCGGGGCCGAGGACGCTGCCGCCTTCTCTGCCGCCCCTGACAGACACACTCATCGCCCTCTCCCGGTCCCTCGGCTCGCATCGGGGGGCTTCCCCACTCCCCACAATCCTCTGCGGTGGTCCCCCTACGCCCGAGGCCGGGTCCCCGCAGCGCCGCCGAGCGCCCTCCGGTGGGAAATGGCGGGGTGGGCGGCGGGGGAAGGCGTGGAGCCCGGCGTCGCTGACGTACCTGCTTCCCGCGGCGGCTTGGGATGCGCGCGGCTGGCGGCGGCGGCGGCGGCGCTCGAGAGGAGGCGGCGGCGGCGGCTGGGCACTTGTCACGGCGGCGCCGCGAGCGCGCGGACAGGTACTGGGAGGGAGCGGGCGGCGGGGCTGGGAGGTCCGGGAGCGCGGCGGGCGGGGCTTGGCGGCGCCGACGGCCCGGGCCCCCGCCCCCGCCTGGCGGGCCACCGCCCCTGCTCGGCTCCCCGCCGCCCCTCTTTCTCACTCTCCCCCGAAACAAGCTCCCGCCGCGCGCGTTCCCTCGTGCCCGCTTCCGCATCCACGTCTGCCCGGCACACCCACCCGGACCCCTCGCGCACACACCCCGCATTCTCCCTCTGCACATCCGGACCTGCGGCACCAATATGTACGCACGGACCCCGTCATCCTCGTGTTCCCCAGACAGACCACTGTCCCCACAGTCCCCTACCCCGCCCCCCCCAGCACATACGTGCCCCGTGCAACACTTCATCCTGCCCCGCGGTGTACCTGGACACATTGCGCACACCTGTACGACCACGCCCATCACATCCACACCCCCGCAGGCACAGATTGTCCTCTGGGCAAGGTGAGGACTTCAAGGAGTTCACATAGAAACAGGCTTCTGTAGCTGATTTCCCTGTCCCTCACCGACCTCTGCATTCCCTCACCCTCACCTTTGCTTTCTCAGGGACCTTCTCCTTCCTTGGCCTCAGCCACATCCTCCAAGGTCATTCCCAGATCCCCGTCAGCCCCTGAAGGCCCCGTCTGTTTGGACCTTTGGCTTCCTGCCAGTGACACCCACTACACCTGTGCTTCCGCCTCAGCATGCTGCCAGGCCCCCTTCTCTAATCCTCATTTCCTTCCCTCTTCTCATCAGTTCCAAGGACTATCATTTCAGTATCTTCATTTCACATGTGCATGGCAAACCCCAAATGTCAGCCTGTCTTTGTCTTGCCATTTAGAGACTATTCATTTTCCCTTGCGGCTGTAACAAGCGACCACAAATGTAACTAGCTTAATACACATAAATGTATTATCTTACAGTTCTGGAGGTCAGAAGTCTGACACCACTAAAATCAAGAAGTGGTACGACTGTGCTCCTTTTGGAGGCTCTAGGGGAGAATCTATTTCCTTGCCTTTTCTAGCTTCTAAATACTGCCTGCATTTCTTGGCCAGCAATGTCAGGCCAAGTCTTTTGTATACACCACATCTCTGGTACTCTCTTCTGCCTCTCTCTTCCACTTATAAGGACTCTTGTGATTACATTTGTTCTACCTGGATGGATAATACAGGATAGTCTCTCCATTTCTAGGTCAACTGATCACCAATCTTAATTCTAACTGCAGTCTTACTTCCCCTTTGCCCTGTAATTTAACATATTAACAGGTTATAGGAATGAGGACTTAGACATCTTTGGCTGTTATTCTGTCTATCACAGAGGCTGAGCCCTGCTGGAGAAAATTAGTCATCCGAAAGGATTTTTGCCACTATAAATTTATGAACCTCTACAAGCAGAAAGACCCCTATCACTGTCAGTATTTGCAGTAGAAAAATAATAAAATAAAATGTGGAATGTTTATGTGATGGAATACTATACAGCACTGAACAAGAACATAGTCCACCTATGCATATGAATGTTCAAAGACTTCAAAATCATGAATGAGAAAAGCAGGAGAATTGAATATAAATATATAAATATTGAATATAAACACGTTTATAGTGCTTACTCTGTGGCAGATGGTGTTTCTAGGCACTTATATTAAAACTCACAGCAGTCCCCTGGGGTAATACAGATGAGGAAGCTATGGCACAGGAGGTTGAGTAACTTGCCCAAGGTCACACAACTAGGTAGCATCAGAGTCGGGATTTGAACCCAGAGTCAGTCTTAATCCAGAGCCTGTGCACTTCACTGCAGCAGAGTAATTTGTACAGTATGAATGATTTCAAGTTAAATTTTTTGAGCACATAAAACTGTATATATATCCAAATCACTTTGCTGTATACCTGAAACTAACACAATATAAATCAACTGTACTTCAATTTAAAAAAAGATAGGTGGATTCATATATCTGCTTCTAAATTCAGTCTGTTGCATTATGTTGTTTAGTGGAAATAAATAAAGGAAATCCAGCCTCATGTAATTTTACCCACCATTGCTTTTGTCAACCATTGCTTTCCTCAGTGCAAATGTCAACATGGTGACCAGGCAAGTAACATCTTAGTATTATTATGACAATATAATTATTATTGTATTATTGACACACTCCCACTCCCCCCCACCCCTCCACCAGAAGTCTGTGAGCCACACTTTGAAAACCATTAGTATAAAAACCACTAGGTTTGATAAACCTAGTATATCTAATATCAACAATTTCAATTGTTGTTGTTCAATTTCAATTGTGACCATTGAAATTGTTGATATTAGACTATTATTGACCTACAAAAATGGCAACATCATGTGGTTCCACCCAATGCGTGTTATTTTGGAGGGTTTTCCGTTTGGTTCCCACCCTGCTTCCCCGGCCACGCCCTGTTGTTGAACATCACTGGGTGCACCTCCTCTGGGACTGTGTTGCTGTGCATGGCTTTGTACAAATGATACATCTTTCTTTATGTCATGATTTCCAGTGGGGGGGGAGCTGGAGTTTGGGGGGTGTATAGGAACTACGAACTGGTTGATGTTAGGCTGACATATTTTAAAGTATGTATTTTAAGCAGTTGTGAACATGGAGAGGGGTGTTCTCAGAGCTGGCTGAAGGACGTCAGAAAGTCCACGTGGACTTCTGTCAGGTGTTTAGAACTATGGATCATTTGGCAAAAAAACAAAACCAAAAACCTTTTTCTAGACAAAGACATGTGGGCTGAGTTATGGCACAGTTGGATGCATTCACGTCTGGATAGATTCATGAGTGGTTTGGGAGGTAAGTGACCCCAAAATGTTCTATTGAATATTTATATACTATTGTGGAAGAATAGTATATAAATATACTCCTGCTTTCTTTAGTCAAGTTAGTGCAATTCTAGGAGATGATGAAATAGGAAAAGGGATCCAAGATCAGTCAAGCCAGCCCTGGGGATCAGTGGGGTGTTAAATGCCGTTCTTTATAACCACTATTTAAACAATACATTGTATAGAAGATAAGGCGATTATTCTTTTCATTTCCCCCTAAGGAGGGGGTCACTGAGCATCCATTCGTTCTACTTTAGGTAACTGCCTGTGACTCAGTTCTGGGGTCACCACCCCTTCCTCACTCCTACCCCATATTTTGATCCTGGTGATGCTTATTTCATGTATCACCGCCCCATTCAGGGTTGATACTACCCCAGCCTAGAAATCACACATTGTATTCCTCTCGGGATATTGATTGGTTCAAAGGAGGGAATGAGACACAACTCAAAGTTAACCATAGCCAATGAAACTCTACACAGGGACTTTCTCTTTGGACTCTTAGGGAGTCCCACCTGCTTCCGAGTGGTTCAGATACGGAGCTGCATCTGGAAAGAGGCTGCATGAGAATGAATCCCATCCAGAGAGAAGACAGAGAGGAACTAGGTCCCAGTTTCATCGTCTGACCCACATGAAGCCATACCTGTCCTACCCCTGGACATTTCAGGTGCATGAGGCTATACATTTCCTCTTTGCTAAGCCGTCTTGGGTTGGGGTGTCTGTTGCTTGCAACTAAAGACTCCTAAGTGATTCTGGTGAAAATTTTATCCAAACTACAGAAGAAGGAAGTCAGGAGGGACAGTTACAGAATCCTGACATCTGGAATGTCAGGTTCCAAACTAAGATAAACTACAACAAGCAGAGACGTAAAGTCCTGCAGTTAGGCTCAGTCGGACAAATTCTGTGCTTAAGTACAGAATGGGAAGCCATGGCTTGGGACCTGTGCCACCCCCTGAGATATAGAGCCTCTTAGAGATGCAGCACCACCTGCAGGTCTGGAGGCCCTGGGCGCTGGGTCTCTGGCTTTGTTGGCAAAATCCTTATCTGGGTCCATTGATCAAGGTGGGCCCCTGGATCTTCAGTTTCATTCCCCCAGGCCACAGCAAGCTTGGGTGTTCCTCTTCTCTGACCACAGCTTACCAGCTTACACCATGCCTGTCCTTTCTGTTATTCCACTTTCTCTCCCTGGGATAGCCCCCCTTGGCTTTCCCTTCCCCCCCATTACTACTACTAATACTGAACTGTGGTACTGTTTGCCAGGCACCTTGCTATGTCTCTATCCTCCCAAACAATCTTATGAGGTAGGTTCTATTTTTGTTCCCATTTTACAGATAAAGAAACAGACTTGCAGATGTAAAGGATCTTTGCCCAAATAGCAGCAAAGCCAGGTCTCTCTGTAACCAAAGTCCATGTTCTTAAGCATTTTCTTAAACTGCAGATTTGTAAACAGTAGGGTGTGTGTGTGTGGGGGGAGGGGGAATGGAGGAAATCCAGTTTTCAAACATGTTTTGTAAGATCACGTGGTATTTAAAAAATTTTTTGAACCAATGTTTAAAAGTCAGAGAAGAGCTCATAAAAATCAGCTTCCTGATTCTCTGGAAAATAAGCAGTCAGGAGGTCTGGGGACAACAGGGCTTCCATTCCTGCTTGGTCTAAGTGACCTGGAGCTGGGTGGCAGCTGAATGGACCTGTGACTCCCCACTCCTGCAGTGGCCAGAGTCCCCACACCCAGCCTGCCTGCACGTTGATGCCCCACGGACATTTGAGTGTGGAGCCTCCGCTCTCAGCACCACCAGGCCTCCTTAGCTTGGTCTTCCCCGCTGCCCTGCCAGTCTGCCACAAAAGCCTCCAGCCCCTGCCAAGCTTGGCGCTTTCCACTTTGTTCCCAGAAAGCCAACCACAGAGGCCAGATCACACAGGGCACAGCCAGGCTGGCGCTCAGGGCTCACCTGGTCATTCGGAGCACATACCTTTCCATTTTTCTCTCCCTCCTGGCCTAGATGAAAATTTTAATCAGCTTCTGTGGTTTTGACCTGAGGAAAAGGAAGATCTGGGAACAAACTTTGCAACTTTGCTATTGAGGTTTTCAGTTGCATCCAGGAACCTTGAGAAAGGTCAGGTTGCAGCTTGGTGACTTTAAAACACTCGAATACTCTTACAATCTAGTCAGGGAAGACAGACAATAAACAAGACAAAGAAGCTTTTAGATGGTATAACTGCTGTGGAGAAAAAGAACGGAGGCCAAAGGGGATGGGGCGAGAATTCCCTGGCAGTTCAGTGGTTAGGACTCTGATTCTGCTGCAGGGGGCATGAGTTGATCCCTGGTCGGGGAACTGAGATCCTCAAGCCTAAGGAGGTGAGGAAGCCAGCCCTGCTGGTACCTGGGAGAAAAATGTACCAGGCAGAGGAACAAGTGCAAAGACCCTGAGGCAGAGCATGCCTGGCGTGTTTGAAGAGCAGTGAGGGTGCCAGTGTGTCTGTAGTGGATGTGAACAGGAAGACAGTAAGAGGGAGATTCAGAAAGTTCACATGGGGTGTGGAAACAGAACACAGGGCAGGGCCTTGTAGGCCAGTGTAGGGACTTTGGTCTTGAAGCACCGAGATGAGGGCCTTTCGAGCATTTGGGGTGATGTAACCTGATCAAAAAATTTTTAATGTATTTTTTTATTGTGATAAAATGCACATAACAATATTTATCATTTTAAAGTTTACAGCTCGGTAACATTAAATACATACACATTGTTGTTCAACCATTACCACCACCCATCTCCAGAACTTTTTCTCATCTTCCCAAACTGAAATTCTGTCCCCATTGAATAATAACTAACCAGCCTCCTCTCCTCCCAGCCCCTGGTACTCAATATTCTACTCTCTGTCTGTATGAGTTTCACTATTCTAGGTACTTCATTTAAGTGAAATCATACAGTATTTGCCTTCTTGAGTCTGGCGTATTTCATGTCTTCAAGACTCTTTCGTGTTGTAGCATGTGACAGAAAGTCCTTCCTCTTTAAGGCTGAATAATATTCCAGTGTAAGTGTGTATGACATTTGTTTATCCATCCATCCACTGATGGACGTTTGTGTTATTTCCGCCTTTTGGTTATTGTAAATACTGTTGCAGTGAACACGAGTGTACAAATATCTGTTCAACTTCCTGCTTTCAATTCATTTGGGTGTATCTGACCGAAAGTTGAAAAGACTCACTTTATAAGAAGGGTGGCAATGGCTGAAGCAGGGACCAGGGTGAGAGCTGTGGAGGGGGTGAGAAGCAGTTAGATTCTGGATATATTTTTCAGGGATAGCAGACATAATTTGCTAGGGGATCAGGTGTGGGGTGTGAGAGAATTTAGGACCAAGTCTTCCCAGACAACCCAGTACTTAATGAGTATCTTCACTTTTGAAGCTATTTAAGCAAGTTACAGAATGTGCCTGCCATATAACATTATTTACATAAAAACTATATAAAATAATAGGATACATTTTAATGAGCACATATAAGTTGATGTAAATGCAGAGACAGAGCTCTAGAAGGTTACATATCAAGTTGTTGACCGTGGTTACCTCTAGAATGAAAGAGAGGAAGCAGAGGTGAGGGGGGTCAAGGAGAATCTCATCTTCAGCTGTGTTCCCTTTTTAAAATAAAAAATATATTCATATAACACTTGTGTAATTAAAAACTTTAAAAACCCTAATAAATGGTGTTTACACTTTAAAAAGAATAGAAGGGGTTTGGTTTAATTTAGGACCAAGTTCTCCCAGCCAATTGGGTGTTGAATGAATCAGATTCACTTTTTTTAAAAATCAATTTTTATTAATTAATTATAAAGTATGGTTGCTTTACAATGCTGTGTTAGCCTCCACTGAACAACAAAATGAATCAGCCCTACACATACAGACATCTCTTCCTTTTTGGACTTCCCTCCCATTTAGGTTACCACAGTGCCTTAGGTAGAGGTCCCTGTGCTATACAGTACGTTCCCATCAGTTGTCTATTTTATATGTAGTATCAATAATGTCTATGTGTCGATCCCAGTCTCCCAATTCCTCCCACCCCACCCCTTTCCCCCTTGGTATCCATACACTCGCTCTCTATGTCTGTGTCTCTACTGAGTCAGATTCACTTTTGAAGCTATTTAATTGCTACTGACGTGGCCCGAATCACTGGTTCATGCTGGGAAGGAAAATAGGAGACTTTCATTTGGCTCAGTCTACTGAAAGTGAAAACCTTTCTAGCTAGCATGGGCCCAGAGCCCAGGACCGGCCAGGCAGCCTTAGAGAAGTCAGCAAAAATTAAAGTGTAATCACGTAAGTAACAATAATCATTTCAACAACATAAAATAGCAGGAACAACCGCTTACACTTAGGTAGCACTTGCAGTGCTGGCCACTGCTCTAAACATTTTACATGTACTAACTCACAATAGCCCAGGGAGGGATATTACTATCACCCTCATTTTACAAGGGGGAAATGGAAGCGCACATATTTCCACTGGTTGCACATTCTGGAGATCAAATTCATCTCCTGTTTCTCCCTTGCCTGTTTCTTGCCTCTTTTCTTCACTTCTGAGGTTTGGATCATATTGAAAGGCTTAGTACTGATGTAACAAACAATGAAGCTGTGGAGATGCCTACAGCAGGTCAGTTCCATTCTTGCTTCCCTGGCATGTTGGCACATAGTCTCCACACAGCTGACAGAATAATCCTTTTATCCTTTACTAATCCACATCATATGAAACAAACAAAAAAATGAAACCTAGAAGTCACCTTGGAAGATGCTGGATGTGGCAGGATGACTCTGAGATGGCCCCCAAGTTTCCTCTCCTAATGTTAACTCCCTTGTGTAATCCCCTCCCCAACCACGTAAGTGGTATCAGAATCAAATCTCTCCCCAGCTGAGCCTTCCGGTGAGACCACAGCCCAACCAACACCTTGATGGTAGCCTCATGAGGGACCCTGCAACAGAGGACCCAGCTAAGCCATGCTGGGATTCCTGACCCACAGAAACTGTGAGATAATAAATGTGTGCTGTTTTAAGCCACTAAATGTGGTAGTTTGTTTTGTGGCACTAGAAAACTAATAGGCTAGAGAGGCAATTCATTATTTTGAAAGCATATAAATAAAGGAAAAGAGTCAAGCATGTATTCTGCCTGTCCTATACAGGGTAACCAAATAGGTGATGTGAGGAAATTTTCATATATATATTCCAGCTAATTAAAGAAAGAAAAAATAAAATGTCAGCACTTTGAAACTTCTAATGAGGGACTTCCCTGGTGGCGCAGTGGTTAAGAATCCACCTGCCAATGCAGGGGACACGGGTTCAATCCCTGGTCCGGGAAGATCCCACATGCTGCGGAGCAACTAAGCCTGTGCGCCACAGCTGCTGAGCCTGCGCTCTAGAGCCTGTGAGCCACAACTACTGAAGCCTGCACACCTAGAGCCCGTGCTCTGCAACAAGAGAAGCCACCGCAATGAGAAGCCCACGCACCACAACGAAAAGTAGCCTCTGCTCGCTGCAATTAGAGAAAGCCCACGCACAGCAACAAAGACCCAATGCAGCCAAAAATAAATAAATGTTTAAAGAAAAAAGAAACTTCCAATGAATTAGTGGACCTAGGCAAAAGTCATTTATGGCTGCTTATATCATGAGATAAAGGACAATCAGACAGTATACACCTCTTGATGAAAGTACCCAAAATCATCTATGAAGTATTCTTGCCAGAATAAAAGGACCTTTAGTCTGATTAGGTCTCTCTATATAACTACGAATTTACAAGAAATCCAGGGAACAGAGGAACTTGTTAAATAACACCATGGGGATGTAACCAGTGAAATTCAGATGGTGGGAAACTCTATAGGACGAATGACCTAGTTTCAACAGATTGAAAGAAACAAATAGAGATTGAGGAGAACCCTAGAGATCAGAAGAGACTTAAGAGCTATTTAAACAATTGTAATTCATGAATCTTACTTGGATGCTGCGTCAAGCAAGTGCATCGGCACCATTTTTCCAACAGCATATGCTCACTTTGTGTCTCTGAGTCATATGTCGGTAATTCTTGCAATATTTCAAACTTTATTATTATTATATTATATTATTATGGTGATCTATGATCAGTGATCTTTGATGTTACTACTACAACTCGCTGAAGGCTCAAATGATGCTTAGCATTTTTTAGCAATAAAGTATTTTTTAATTAAGCTATGTACATTGTTTTATTATACATAATGCTATTGCATACTTAATAGACTATAGTAAAGTATAAACATAACTTTTATATGCAGTGAGAAACCAAAGCATTTGTGACTTGCTTTATTGTGATATTTGCTTTATAGTCACAGTGATCTGGAAGCAAACCTTGCCATATGTCCGAGGTGTGCTTGTATACAAAAATATTTAGAGGTGAAATGATAAGATGTCTGGGATTTGCTTCAAAATAATCCATTTGGGTGGTGTGGGAGATATAGATGAAATAAGATTGATCATGAATTGATAATGGTGAAACTGCATGGTGAGTACTTGTGTGTTCATTATACTATTCTATTTTTTGTATGTTTATAAATTTCCATAATAATAATTTTCAGAAAATCTAAGTAAAATCTAGTGTTTTCCATTTCAGAATAAGAGCTGAAATGGCCTGTAAGTTTCCCCATCACCTGCAACCCTCCATCCCCTTTGCTATTTTCTCTGAGCTCATCTCCTACCGTTGTCCCCTTTGTTCTTCCATGTGACCCTCACTAGCCTCCTTGTTGCTTCTTGAATACCCCCAGCCTGCTCCTACCTCAGGACCTTTGCACTTGCCATTCCGTCTTGCTCCTCTGTCAGGTATCCCAGGGCCTGCTTTTCTCACTTCTCTTAGGTCACTGCTTAAATGTCAACCCTAGGGGTGGTCTTCCTTGATTATCCCACATAAAACAGCAATACCTACCACATACAGATTTTCTTGCCCTATTTTTCTCCTCTCCAACAGGATGTAATTCCAGGAAGGCGAGGACTTAAAAAAAAAAAAATCAATGACTATAGCACCAATGCCTAGATCAGTGCTTGACATATTACTATTTGTGGAATTAATGAATGCTTGTTTAACCCCACTTGTCTTTTGTTATTTATTATGAGTAATTTCAAATGTACAGAAAAGTAGAGAGAATCACATGTAATAAACATCTCCTAGATATAATACTTGTGAACATTTGCCATGTTTGCTTCATCTCCTTTTCCTTTTTTGGCTGAAGTATTTTAAAGGATTTATAGTCAACATGACATTTCATCGCTAAATACTTCAGTAGGCATCTTTAAAAAAATGAGACACTTCTTTACTTTGCCACAATACCGTTATAACACCTAGCAAAATGAACCCCAAATCCATAGTACCATCAAATTCCTCCATATCCACATTTCCCCAATCGCCTCCAAAAGACCTTCAAACCAGGACCCAGTCAAGATCCTCAAATTGCATATGATCACTTCTCAGAATCTCTAAGTCTAGAACCACCTCTCCTCTCATGTCTCCTCCCTTTTTTCGAGTTCACTGAAAAAACCAGGTCCATTGTCTTATTGGTGCAACACCCTACCTTCTTGGCTTTTTCTGATTGCTTCCTCGTGATGTATTTAACTAGTCCCTCAATTTCCTGTAAAGTAGAAGCCAGATCTAAAGGCTTGATCAGATTTTAGCTTAACATTTTTGGCAATAATTCTTCCCAGGTGGTGCTGTGAGCGTCCTCTGCTGACTCACACCAGAAGGCTCATGACTGGGTGTCTCAAGGGTGAAGCTAAGATTGTTCAGTGGGTTTAGGTGGTGACAGCCTGATCTCTCCGTTGTGAAGTTGTTTCTTCTGCTATAATCAGCTCTATGGGTTGATGATTTGGCACTTTGTGAATATCCAGTCTTCCTTGAACCTTTCACCCCGTAGTTTCAGCATCCATCGCTAATCATTGCCTGAGTCAATTATTTCCTTCAGGGCTGCAAAATCAATGCAGTCCTTCCTTCAACATTTATGAGCTGGCATTCTTCTGTAAAGAAGAGCTTCTTTCCCTCATTGACTAGGGCAGAATAAATTATTTCCCTCTAATTACAACTTTTTTAGGGTAAGGATTTAATGCAATAGCTGCCTCCAATGGTGACAAATTAGTTCTTTCTATTCTGCTTTTTCTCTCTCTCTTTGTTTTTGTTTATCATTATAAACTCATTGACCTTTAAAAATAGAGTTAGGGACTTCCCTGGCGGTCCACTAGCTAGACTCCACGCTCCCAATGCAGGGGGCCTGGGTTTGATCCCTAGTCGGGGAACTAGATCCTGCATGCATGCTGCAACTAAAAGTCTGCATGCCGCAACTAAGAAGTCCTCATACCACAACGGAGATCCCACGTGCCGCAACTAAGGCCCGGTGCAGCCAAAATAATTAATTATTAAAAATAGAGTTAAGTGTTTCATTCAAATGCATTCACTAATTTAAAAAAACTTTTTATTTTAGACTAGTTATAGATTTATAGAAAAGTTGCAAAGATAGTACAGAGAGTTCACACATCCAGTTTCCCTATAATATAATGCAATGTAATAATATCTTACATTTTCATGATTCGTTTGACAAAACTGAGAAACCAACATTGGTACATTACTATTAACTAAACTCCAGACATTATTTAGATTTTACTAGTTTTTCCATGAATGTCCCTTTTCTGTTTCAGGATTCAGTCTAGGATCACTCATCCATTCTTTCTTTTTGATGCTTAAAGATGACCCAATATAAGTAAACAGGAGCCTGTTGAGGCTGGGTCTATGTCCTCTTGACATGACTATGGTCCCAACTAGTCTTTGTTAAGCTGCTTTCTGGCCCAGCAGGATGTCCCAAGCTCAGATGGATCTGACTTCTTTCCCAACTTTTAAAAAGTGGTAGGTTTAACATGAAAGTCAGGAATTTCAGTGCTCCCCGCAAAGTCAGAAGATCTGGCAACAGTGAACTCGCATTCCCGCTTGGCAGAAACTGGCCACAGCTTAGCAGGGCCACCCCATTTAGACAGGGTGTGCACACCCAAGCTTGACACAAGCCTCCCCACCCCCCAGGACCGGTTCTGGCCATGCCGTTATGCAAGCCGCCTGGCTTCTGCAGCATGTGAGCTGCTCCCTCTGGGTTAAGAACACAGACTTTGGTGTCTGCCTGCCCTTCCTCCTCCCTCCCATCTTTCCTATTTATGAAGTGGCTTCTGCGTGCCAAGCACGATGTGAGATGCTGGGGTTCTAAAGGCAGATGAGACACATATGCAGGTCATTGGCTTGGGTGATCTTAGAGCCACTCCTTGACCTTCTCCTGCAAACTACATTTCCCAGGAGCCACTGCCACTCACTGGCTGGCTGGTTTCCAGCTAAACTGAGCCAAAAAGAGGCACTGGCAGGAGATTGGATGGTGGGATAAAGGGAGGAGCTAGGGCCTCTTCCCAACTTCAGAGAGTTTTCCAGCAGAGGTTACATCTCCTCCATGGTTTAGCTCATCACTGGGTATCCCCTGCTGTTACTCTAGTTCCTCCTGGATGGCCCCAGAGAGGGACACCAACCCCTCTGTGTGCCCCAGCAGTGACAGCAGCTTCCTGCTGTCGCTCAGCCCAGGGTGGCTTCACCATCTCCTATTTGGCTTCTCAGCTGTTGGCTCATTTGTGTAATCAATTCCTTGTATGAAGTTCCCTCTGTTTGAAATAACTGGAATGGTTTGTGTTTTTCTCATACAACAGGCCTGGCCCATGACCTCATGGAACACATACTGGTTCTTTTTCTTTATCTGCATTTACTTGCTTTGTGACTCTTGGCAAATTACTCAATCTCTCTTAGCTTTGTTTGGTCTTCCTATCAGGAAAATAGGGTAATAGTGGTACTCCCCTCATATTATTGTCGTGAGGATTAAATGCAATGTTGCATAGAAAGTGGTTAACTCAGTCTCTGGAACCTAATATTAAGTGTTAAAAAATGCTACCTAGTGGGTGGAGTGGGAGGAAGGGGGAAATTAAAAAAAAAAGCTACCTATTATTCTAGGCTGCACGGTACGAAGTGTTCCTGCCCCCACCGGGAGACAGCCATGGACTTCTTCCTCTGTGGCTCCATAGACATGCATCTAGTGTTTATTGGGCACCTACTATTTCCAAGGTCTTAACTTATTTACTCTTGATAAATATCTCTAAGGTGTAGGTATTACCCTTCTCCCCATTTTCCAGATGAGGAAATCAAAGCGCAGAGAAGTTGAATAACTTGCTCAAGTTCTCATAGAAGAGGAGGCATGATGTGAACCCGTGTGGACTGCCTCTGGAGCCCATGCCTTTAACCTGCCCTGTAAACTTCCTCAATATGCTGCACTCCATTGTTACAGCAGGTAAGAAAGCGTCTCTCCCCTCAGATAGCTCACAGCCCAGCTGGAGAGACAGGTTCATTCATCACTAGGCACAATGCAGTGGGATGCATACTAATCATTCTTTGTGTGCTTGTTCATTCAGTCATTCAGTCATTCAGCAAACTCTGGGCATCAATTATGTACCAGTCTGTGCTAAAGGCTGGTGAGGAGGCTCAAGGTGGTTTGGGGGACCCAGACTTCCACACCTTCTCTAGCTGCTGAGTGCAGAGTGGTAAAATGGGAGGCTTCTGACATTTCCTTTATTTATTTATTAACATTTTACTGGAGTATAATTGCTTTACAATGGTGTGTTAGCTTCTGCTGACATTTCCTTTTTTTATTCTTCCAAAGCACAGCACTTTAGAGTCAGACATATTTGAGTTTTCCTCGTGCTTCTTGATTTACTTGCTGTGTGACCTCATGCAGATTACTTAACTTCTCTGTGCTTGTTTATACATGTAAAACTGGGGCTAGTAATAATAATAATGATAACTCGCATGCTTAATGTTAAGGCACAAAGAGATGATAAATGCAAAGGTCTTAGCTGAGTACTGGGCACACGAGAAGGGCTTAATTATCAGTTGTTACTACTGTTTGTTGATAATGGTTGTTAATTGCCCATAACCACCAACAATGGAAGACTGTTGCTCTAAATACTACATCCCTTAGTTTGGCAAAATTTTGCTGGTCTAACAAACCAGATGCATTCCTTCTGGCTTTTCAACTGACAAGTCTCAGCAGGATGAGAACAATGCTAGTAGGCATGACAGGCAAATCATTAGCAAAGACAGAAAGTCAGCTGTTGTTTTCCAGGTGTTGCATAGAAGAGAGCTTTAAGTTCTGTAGCCTTCCTCCACCCTGCCAGAGAGCCCAGCCCTGCCTGGCTCCAGCTCAGTCATGCCTGGATGGGTTTAAAGAGCCACACAGAGTGAAGTAAGTCAGAAGGGCAAAAACAAATGCCGTATGCTAACGCATATATACGCAACTTTAAAAAGCGGTACTGATGAACCTAGTGGCAGGGCAGGAATAAAGACGCAGACGTAGAGAACGGACTTGAGGGCGCGGTGCGGGGGGGTGGGGGGGGGAAGGGTAAGCTGGAATGAAGTGAGATAGTGACATGTACATATATACACTACCAAATGTAAAATGGATGGCTAGTGGGAAGCAGCTGCATAGCACAGGGAGATCAACTCGATGCTTTGTGACAACCTAGAGGGATGGGATAGGGAGGGTGGGAGGGAGACGCAAGAGGGAGGGGATATGGGGATATGTGTATACATATAGCTGATTCACTTTGTTGTACAGCAGAAACTAACACAACACTGTAAAGCATTTATACTCCAATAAAGATATGAAAAAAAAAAAAGAGCTATAACCTCTTCTAATGCAGAAGGTATGAATTTCACTCCACAAACCTGGATCTGTGATACATAACATCGTTTACTGTAACCATGTCATTCCTATCTCTGGCTTCTTCTTCCAGGAAATAGAAACTTGGTAGTAGCCTATTCCAAGTCTAAAGATGAGCTATATGCTGAAGATTCGTAAATATCTCCTGCATCTTTCCTGAAATCCAAGCACACATCTATCTGTCTACTTGACAATCTCACTTGTTCAATAGGCATCTCCAAATTAATAACCAGTCAAAACTGAACACTGACATTTTCTCCCCAACCTCGCTCCTCCTACAGTCTTCGCCATCTCAGTGATGGCAACCCCATTCTTCAAGTTTTCAGACCAAAGACATCAGAGTCATTTAAAAAAAAAATCTTTTTTTATTGCGGTGAAATTCACATAACATAAAATTAACCATTTTCGAGTGAACAATTCAGTGGCATATAATTCATTCACAATATCAAGGAACCACTACCTCTATCTAATTCCAAAATATTTTTATCAACCTGTAAGAAAACCCATACCCATTAAGCAGCCGCTCCCCTTTCTCCATCTTCCCCTAACCCCTGGCAACTACTAATCTACTTTCTGTCTCTATGGATTTATCTATTCTGAGTATTTTGTATAAATGAAATCATGTAATATGTGGCCTTCTGTGTCTGGCTTTTTTTTGTTTTTAACATTTATTTATTTATTTATTTGGCTGTGCGGGGTCTTCGTTGCGGCACGCGGGAACTTCATTGTGGCGTGCGAACTCTTAGTTGCGGCATGTGGGATCTAGTTCCCTGACCATGGATAGAAACCCTGGCCGCCTGCATTGGGAGCGTGGAGTCTTAGCCACTGGACCACCAGGCAAGTCCCTGGGTCTGGCTTTTTTTTCACTAACAAACCGTTTTTGAGGTTCATGCGTGCTGTAGCGTGTACCAGTACTTCATTCCCTTTTATGGCTGAAGAATATTCTGGAGACAGTCTTGATGCCTCTGTCTTACACTCCACAACCAACCAGCTAAGTAATCCGGTTGTCTACTTTCAAAATATTTCTTTTCTTTCTTTCCTTCTTTTTTTTTGGCCATGCCACACAGCTTGGATTGCAGGATCTTAGTTCTCCAAGCCCGTGCCCCCTGCCATGGAAGCACAGAGTCCTAACAAAACTGGACCTCCAGGGAATTCCCCCGAATACTTCTAGAATGGATTCACTGCTCTCTGTCTCTACTGTACCCTCAATACACAGGACCATCTCTCTCCTACCTCAGGCCCTTTGTACTCAGGCTCTTTCTGGAACATTCGACTGTGGTTTTCGGCCCTTAATTTTCTTTACCTCTCTGCGAGTTTTACCCTGTTGACCACTCACCCCTTCATGAAATTGTTTCTGTTCTTGCATTTCATGATGCCGTGTCCTCATTTTCTTTTGTCCCTGTGTACCTGGCTGTTTCCTCTCAGATGCCTGTATGGGCTCCACTTCTTCCGTGCACCCCTTAAATGTTGGCATTTCACAGGGTTTCATGCAAGTCCTCTTCTCTCCTTTCTCCTCTCCCTGGAGTGAGCTCATGAATACACCATCAGCCTAAATCCTTTTCTTAATCTAGACTCATAGTAATTGCCTGCAGGGTATCTCTCTCTCTAAACAGCCCCAAGGCACTACAAAGTCGACAAGTCCAAAGTGAAACAACCCTCCAAACAGCCAGGTTGTTCTTGCCAAATGGAATCCCCAGCCATTCAGTTGTCCAACATAGAAACCCAGTCCTAACCTTGATTCATTTTTTTTTCTCCTTAGTTGCACGTCTAATCCATCACAAATCTATAAATCCCACCTCCTGATATCTGGAACTGTCTACTTCTCTCTTCCCCTCCCATAGTTCAGATTGTCACCTTTTCTCAGACAGCTGGTCTTCCGGCATCTTCTCTGGTCCCCTTCCAATTTATTACCCAACGCAGAAGCCAGAGAGACTTTTATGGAATACAAACGTGATCCTCAATTGCTAAACCTGCCATGGCTTTGATTACTCTTGGGGTAAGTTCCTTAACCCAGCTTATAATACCATGCCTGATCTGGACCCTGTGACTCTTCCACCACCAAGCTTGCCTTCTGCCCTCTAGACAAACAGAACGAATTCTCCTCAACATACTATGATTGTCATTTTTGCTTACATTGATGTTTGCCTGCAGTACTGCCCTTCCCACTCTCTCCTGCCTCTCTTCATCCTTTAACTTGTAATGTATCCCCCAGGTATCAGCTTAGAAACCACCCCCCCAGGAAGCTTTCCCCATTTTCCCAAGTCTGGGGCAGCATAGACTGCTACGTGTTCACTAAACTCTGGTTCTTTTTCATCTTGGGCTCACAGTTGGACTACATTTCCCAGGCTCCCATGCAGATGGGTGGAGTCATGTGGCTGAGTTCTCTGGCCAGTGGTAAGTTCCTCAGAGAATGAGGAACATGTATTCAAGGCTTAAAACCTACCATGAAAACCTCTCATGTCATCCTCCACAGTCTCTATTTCCCTCCTCCGCCAGGTGGATGCAGGGACCCCATGGAGAACTCTGACAGCCTGGAGGAGGGCAGTGGAGCCATTAGATAGAAGGACCCTGGATCCCTGAATGACTGCATGGAGCAGAGTCCCCCCCTGCCCTCTCCCCAACCAGCATGGGATTATAACAGGAGAAATAAACGTTGCTGTATTAAGTCACTGAGACTTGGTTGTCTGTTAAACAGCAGTTAGCCTACCCTGATAAATACATTTGAATTAATTGATCTTCCCTCCCCCACCCCACCCCCATTCTCCCATACAAATTTTTACCTCCCACTAGAGCACTTACCATATTAAATAGCAACAGCCTCTCACCTGCCTCTTCACCTGTGGGAGGATAGGGATGGATCCTGCCTGTCTCATCCTAGGTATAAACGGGCATCCAGCTCAGCACCTGGCTTGTCACAGCTACTAAATAAATAGCTGTGGAATCGTTTTGTGGTTGTTGGATTCTGTTCCTGGGTGCGTATTTTGGTAACTTGCCCAGAACTGGGATCCCTCCTGCACCTCCCCAGTCCTCTCCCAACACTCAGGACCTGCCTTTGACCCAGTCCAGTAGCTAGCTGGGGCTACCTGATGGCACAGCTCCTGAAGCTCACTGCCCCCCCGACCCCAATTTCCCTATATTGACACGGTTCCCAAGCCTGGTTTCCACCGACCTGTCAGGATCCCTGACACTGCTTGATTTTCTCATGCCTGCTGTCTGCTTTCTGGATGTCACATTTGCATCTGCTGGTCTGGATTTCCTCTCAAGTTCTGGAACTTTCCTGGTGACAAGCTGAGGCTCTGGCAATGGGGCAATGACCAAGCTATGTTGTTAGCAAAAAGAAGGGGTAGGAAACAGGGTATATAGTGTACAATAATTTGTGAAAAAATCAAAAAGATACAGATACATTGGAGTTTTCCTTAAAACATTTTTAGAAGAGCACATCAGAAATTGGAAACAGAGCAGCATGGAGGTAGGGTAAGAGTAGAGTCCTGGGACTTGTTGTGGAGGGGGACTTATCTTTTACTCGCTTGTACTGTGTGGTAGGCTGAATAATGGCTCCCTTCCCCCTTCCCCAGCAAAGATGTTCATATTCTAACTCTCAGAACCTGTGAATATGTTGCCTTACATAGCAAAAGAGATTTTGCAGATGTGATTAAGTTAAGGACCTTGACATGGGGTGATTATCCTGGATTATCTGGGTGGGTTTAATGTAATCACAAGAGTCCTTCCTTAGAAGAGGGAGGTTGGAGGATCAGAATTAGAGGAGCAGATGTGATGTTGGAAGCAGGGTGGGGGAGGGAGGGGCATGGTGGGAAAGAGAGAGAAACAGACAGACATTAAGATGTTCCTCTGCTAGCTTTTGGTGCTTTTTTTGGTCTGTGCCTGTTTACATTTTCAGGTTCCAGATTCCTTAGCTTCAAGTTTGGGATATATGAGGCAAAAAGAAAACCCAAGGAGCTCAACACTGTGTGTCTCCTGGTCCCAATGTCCCTATTCTGTCTGCTTTCTTCTCTCCACCTGGCAGAGTCTTCTGATGTTGGTGTTATATATAATGTCCAGAGTTTTTAGTTATACTTAGTGGGAGGACTAAAGAAAAGGATTTCAGTCTATCTTTCTGAAAGTAAAACACCAGTATCTTTTTGAGGTTTACCTGGTGATTGTAATGTGGAGCCAGAGTTAAGAATCACTGTGATTGGACTTCCCTGGTGGTGCAGTGGTTAAGAATCCACCTGCCAATGCAGGGGACACGGGTTTGAGCCCTGATCCGGGAAGACCCCACATGCCGCAGAACAACTAAGCCTGCACGCCACAACTACTGAGCCTGTGCTCTAGAGCCCGTGATCCACAACTACTGAAGCCCGCGTGCCTAGAGCCCGTGCTCTGCAACAAAGAGAAGCCACCGCAATGAGAAGCTCGCACACCACAACGAAGAGTAGCTCCGGCTTGCCGCAACTGGAGAAAGCCCGCGCACAGCAAGGAAGACCCAACGCAGCCAATAAATTAATTAATTAATTAATTTAAAAAAATCACTGTGATTAAGGAGTGGGGGGAGGGGGAAAACAGCATTATAAAATATAATTTACAAAACACAAACACATATGTATAAAAAGCATCTGGAAGGAAAAATGACAAAATGTTAACAGTAGTTATCTTTGGGTGGTAGGATCATAAGCAATTTTTAATGATAACTTTTTATTTTGAAATGGTTTAAGACTCACACAGGGAGATCCATGTACCCTTCACCCAGCTTCCCCCATAATAATATCTTGCCTACTAGTATAATACTATTAACTCAGATTTCACCAGTTTTTAAATTACAGGCAATTTTAATATCCTCTCTTCTGTTCATCTGAACATATTTCCTGTAAAACCACAAAAATTTGTGAAAAACATCGATTCCTCCTTTGGTGTATCTGAGCTCACTCCTTTCTGCCTACTGAGGTCTTTCCTATGTTTTCTCTTCTGGCTCCATTTCTCCATCCACATCATAAACATCCTCCACAGAACAGCCAAGGGAAGGAAGGTACGTGGGACAGACCTTCACTGTCCTGGAAATCCACTCATTCAATAAATCTCTTTGACGTGCCTACTGGGGGCCTGGAATCAATGGAGAGTTACCTCCAATGCAGCTTTCATTGCCTACATTTTTTATTTTCTGTATATTATGATGTTTTGACATCTTAGAGAGTCTGGCTGGGGACAGACTGCCTTTCCTGGGGCGAGCCGATTAGAGACAGCAAGGGACTCAGCCTTTGATATACAAAAGAACACATGCAGTGCCACATCTTGCTTTATCTGGTCCCCATACCACAGGAAGCAACATTCCTGGCCTTAATCAACCCAGAGCCAGATACCAGGTAACTAGGGACGACTCCTATAGGTAAGAACCTGCTGAAATTTTTCAGACTAACCCATCCTAGCCATGCTTTCTCCTCACTCCTGCTTTGTGCCTGCTGACCACTCTGGGCTTTCCCCACATTGCCCTGTTTCTAGGACCTGTTATAGAATAAACTGTATTTTCCTGAGCCTCTCCTGTGTTCCCTCTTGTGGCCATACCTGACTGGCCGTCACATAAAAGAACCTAGAACAAGCTTCCTCCACTGGAGTGCGTACTCTAGTGTATGAGACAGACATTAATATTATACCTGTGAGTGTAAAACTATAACCATGAGGAAGAAGTTCATGGTGCTCAGAGCATTTTAACAGGGAGATGTGACCCAGGCTTGGGGGGGTGGGGTGGTCAGAGAAGGTGTCCTTGAGGAAATGACATGTGGGTGAGATCTGAAAGGGTGATCAGTAGAAATTAACCAGAGACGTGGAGGAACGTTTTCCAGGCAGAGGGACCAGCACGTTGGAAGCCTCACTGCTGGAGCCTGCGTGCAGGGTGACCGGCCATCCCCCGTTGCCCGAGACTGAGTTAGGGTTAGGGTAGGTTCTGGGTACCATATTTTCAGTTTTAAAACTGTGACAGTCTTGGGTAAACTGTCCTAGTTCTCCAGGGACTGGGGGGTTCCTGGGATACTGGATTTTCAGTGCTAGTGCTAGGAAAGTTCTGGGCAAACTAGGAGGAGTGGGTCACCCTGTATGGCATCTTCAAGAAATTGAAGAAGGTTCTTAGAGTGAGTGTTCTTGGAAGCAGTCCCTGAGAAAAGGAGTCACGTGCAAGGAGTTTATTTGGGAGGTGGAAGAGGAGGGAAACGGGGAAGTGAGACAGGGAAGGGAAGGCAGCCAACAAAGGGGACAGTCTTGCTCTACTGAGGGGTCTCCAGAGAAATAGAACCTGTAGGAGACAGGTAGGCAGGTAGACAGATAGATAGATACATAGACAGATAGATATGGATGGATGGCTAAATAGATAAGTAGAGAGATAGATATGGATGGATAGATTGTCAAATGGATGGATGGATGGATGGATACATACATACATAGATATATAGGGATATTTGTATTAAGGAATTAACCCACATGAGCATGAGGGCTGGCAAGTCTGAAATCTGTAGGGGAGGCTGGCAGACTGGAAACTCAGGCAGGAGTTGATGCAATCTTAAGGCAGAATTTCTCCTTTGAGAAAGATTTCAATCTTGGCCTTGATCTTATTGAAGCCCATCCATATTATTGAGCATAATCTCCTTTACTTAAAGCCAATTGATTATAGATGTTAACCACATCTACCACATCTGCCCGCATAGCCACATTTTGATCAGTATTTGATGGAATACCTGGTACCATCGCCTAGCCAAGTGAACATAGAAAATTAACCATCACCACGCTCAAGCCGGTGACTCCTGTGGACAATGGGTTTAATCCTGCTGGGGCATACTGGGAGACAGTGGACACACCAGAGACACAGCAGAATCATCCAGCCAGGTGAGGGACATCGGGTATTTACACTCCGATTCTCATCAGACACTGTCTGACAGCTGCTGCGGGGAGGAGGTGGGGAGATGGGTGGGGAGGCAGGTAGGCAAGGATTTCCAAAGACCAGAGGACCTGCTCAGGCAAAGCAGAGCCCTGAGGTGGTTTGGAGGAGGGGAAGGGTGGAATGTCCACTACAGAAGGCCCCTGGGAATCAAGTGCTGAGAGCAAAGTAGAAAGGGGCCCGGCAGCAAAGAGTCCTGTAGGCCACGTGAAGATTTAAGGCTTTAAATCAAGAACAATGGAAAGGCATTATGTTTGGTGGGAGGGGGCATAAGGAGAGGCCTAATGACCGGATTTGTGTTTTCAAAGGTCTTTCCATTGATTCTGTTCCATATAGATCAGTGGAACAGAATAGAGAGCCCCAAATAAACCCATGCACCTATGATCAATTAAAGACCTTTTAAAAACACAAATCCAGTCATTATGCCTCTCCTTACCCCCCCCCCCCACTTCAACAAAGGAGGCAAGGATATAAAATGGGAAAAAGACAGTCTCTTTAGCAAGTGGTGTTGGGAAAGTTGGACAGCTGCAGGTAAATCAATGAAGTTAGAACACACCCTCACACCATACACAAAAATAAACTCAAAATGGCTTAAAGACTTATAAGACATAACACCATAAAACTCAGAGAAGAGAGCACAGACAAAATATTCTCTGACATAAGTTGTACCAATGTTTTCTTAGGTCAGTCTCCGAAGGCAATAGAAATAAAAACAAAAATAAACAAATGGGACCTAATCAAAATTAATACAAGCTTTTGCACAGCAAAGGAAACCATACAAAGAAAAACGAAAAGAAACCTATGGAATGGGAGAAAATATGTGCAGATGATGCAACCGACAAGGGCTTAATCTTCAAAACATACAAACAGCTCAGGCAACTCAACAACAAAAAAACAAACAACACAATCGAAAAAATGGGCAAAAGACCTAAAAAGACATTTCTCCAAAGAAGAAATACAGATGGCCAACAGGCACATGAAAAGATGCTCAACATCACCAGTTATTAGAGAAATATGCAGATCAGAACTACAATGAGGTATCACCTCACACCTGTCAGAATGGCCATCATTAAAAAGTCTACAGGGGCTTCCCCGGTGGCGCAGTGGTTGAGAATCTGCCTGCCAATGCAAGGGACATGGGTTCGAGGCCTGGTCTGGGAAGATCCTACATGCCGTGGAGCAACTAGGCCCGTGAGCCACAACTACTGAGCCTGCGTGTCTGGAGCTTGTGCTCCACAACATGAGAGGCTGTGACAGTGAAAAGCCCGCGCACCGCAATGAAGAGTGGCCCCTGCTCGCCGCAACTAGAGAAAGTCCATGCACAGAAACGAAGACCCAACACAGCCAAAAATAAATTAATTAATTAATAAATAAACAAAAAATTTAAAAAAATAAAAAAAGTCTACAAATAACAAATGCTGGAGAGGGTGTGGAGAAAAGGGAGCCCTCCTACACTGTTGGTAGGAATGTAAGCAGTCACTGTGGAAAATTATGGAGGTTCCTCAGAAAACTAAAAATAGAATTACTATACAATTCAGCAGTCCCCCTCCTGGGCATATATCCAGGCAAACTATAATTCAAAAAGATTACCTGCACCACTATGTTTATAGCAGTACTATTCCCAATAGCCAGGACATGGAAACAACCTAAGTGTCTATCAACAGATGAATGTGTAAAGAAGATGTGGTACATATGTACAATAGAATATTACTCAGCCATAAGAAAGAATGAAATAATGCCATCTGCAGCAACATGGATGCAACTAGAGATTATCATATTAAGTGAAGTAAGTCAGAAGGAGAAAGACAACCACCATATTACATCACTTATATGTGGAATCTAAGATATGGCACAAATGGGAGCTGCTGAGCTGAGGTGCTGATGCAGCTATTTCGTGCTAGGACGTCCAGTCCGAAGTGCCGGGAGCAAGGTCTCTGCACGTGGCCTCCTGTGAGGAAGTGAAACCAGGCTAAGCACAAAGGGAAAAAAAAGGTTCCGAAGTTCTGAATCAGAGACTAACCACCCCCAGGGCAGAATTCCTGTGAGGCCTCCAGGCATCCAGTAAGTGATGTAGGGCTAAGGTGATGAGAGCTGCCCAACAGAGAACTTAAGAGCAGGAGCCCAGGGGGAGACCCTTAGAACAGATATGGGGAACATGGAAGCATTCCACAGCGACCCCCTGAAATACCTGGGAAGGGCAGCCTGATACAAGACTGCAACTCCAGTGGATCAATTAGGAGAAGAGCTCAAACAAATGCAGTGTAATGATTAATGGAAGATGGAGAATACAAGGATATCTGGGTTACAATGAACTCAACAGTATTGACTATGAATTCTGTATCCAGAACTAGAAAGACCATGGTGAACAAGACAGACATGGTCTTGAACCTCACAGATACAGCCACTATGTACAAATATGAAGTTGATTCCAACAGAGATTATAGTCTGTGAAAGTGTCAGCAAACTTTTTTCTATAAACCACCAGATAATAAATAGTTTAGGTTTTGGGTCATGTGGTATCTGTCACAACTACTCCACTCTGCCATTGTAGTGTGAAAGCAGTCAGAGACAATGCATAAGCAAATAGGCATTGTTGTATTCTAATGAAGCTTTATTTATGGGAAAAAATGTGGCATAAATGAACCTATCTACAAGACAGAAACAGACTCACAGACATAGAGAACAGACTTGTGGTTGCCAAGGGGGAGGAGGGTGGGGAGGGAAGGATTGGGAGTTTGGGATTAGCAGATGCAAACTATTATATATAGAATGGATGGACAACAAGATCCTACTGTATAGCACAGGGAACTACATTCAATCTCCTGGGACAAATCATAATGGAAAAGAATATAAAAAAGAATCTATATGTGTGTATAACTGAGTCACTTTGCTGTACAGCAGAAATTAACACAACATCGTAAATCAACTGTACTTCAATAAAATAGAGAATAAAAAAAAAAGATCTTTAGGCTGTGATGAGAAAAGGGGCAAAAGCGATGTGGAGCCACTAGCTTGGAAGATCTTGCTGGAGTCCAGGTGCCAGATGGTGGCATCTGGGAGAGAGTGGTAACAGTGAGGGTGGAGAGAAGACAGACTCTAGGGCTGTTCAGGGAACTAAAGCAACAGGTCTTGGTTATTGATATAGGATCGTTCGGAGTGTATTGAAAGGAGAGTATCAAAGCCATCCCTACTCCAGGAATCCTGCACTTATTTTAAAAACCTTTTTTTTTTATGTGTGGGGGAGGGGGGATAGCTGGGGCCCCAGAATGGACCAAACAGCCCAGAAGTTGCCTGCAATAAGCTGGACCATGAGAATGACCTTAAGATGACCTTGTCTGGGACTTCCCTAGTGGCACAGTGGATAAGACTCCATGTTCCCAATGCAGGGGGCCCGAGTTAGATCCCTGGTCAAGGAACTAGATCTCACATGCATGCCACAACTAACAGTTTGCATGCCACAACTAAGGAGCCCACGTGCTGCAACTAAGGAGCCTGCCTGCCATAACTAAGACCTAGTGCAACCCAATAAATAAATAAAGATGACCTCATCTGCTGCCTGATCTGTTTTCATACCCTAGGATGCTTATTGCATAATCAGAAACCTCCTGTTGAAAATACAGCTGGAAGATACAGTGTAAATGGAGGGTAACCATGGAAAACATTGCTTTGGGCTCTCAGGGCAGATCTCATAACTAGAACAGGGATGGTATGAAGTTGAGAAATCAGACACCCAGAGCCCGTCACCTTGAAATGGGCACCCTTAACCCTCACACCTTGGTTGTCCAAACATCACATGCTCCTTAAATGCCCACCTGCTTTCTGTGTCATATTTTGTTTTGCCCACTGTGTGGAACAAAGGGTGGATTTAACCTCTCTGGTGTGGGGGGGAGCGGATTAAGAGGGGATGGGAAGAGCAGTGTCACATTGGGGCTTTCCCACTTGTCCTTGGCTTTAAGAAGCCAGGTGTAATGAGAGGATCAGATGATGGTGGTGTAATTTGACAAAACTGGAATTTCCCCACCTCTGCTTGTGGCACCATGAGAATCTTCCTCTGAAGGGAACATTGGCCCAGCTGCTGAACGAGAAGATGGGGACAGATAACTGTGACCTGCCCATACAAATGACTAGAAAACCAAACTGAGCTTTAACTTCCAGTGGTGTCTGAGGCCAGGCTACAGCGTTTCTCATCTCCTCCTCGGCCAATGTGCTCAAGATGGGAATCCACGGGGGGGATTGTGGAAGGCCCCCAGTTATCCGCGCCTCCTGGTATCCCTGTCCTTGGGTAGCTGCCCTCCCACACTTACCATGATGGGTCTGAGTGGTTGTCAGAATAACGGCCTCCAAAGATTCCATGTCCTAAAAGCTGGAACCTGTGACTATGTTAGGTTACATGGAAAAGGGGAAATTAAGGTTGTAAATGGAATTAACGTTGTTAATTAATTGACCCAGAGATGGGGAGATTATCCTGGATTATCTGGGTGGGCCCAGCGTAATCACAAGTGTCCTGAACTGGGGAAGAAGAATGCAGAAGAGTCAGAACCAGAGGGATGGCTTCGTTACAAAGGCTCAACCAGGCACTGCTGGCTTTGAAGATGGAGGGGGCACGAGCCAAGGACTGCAGGTGCCTCTAGAAGCTAGAAAGGCAGGAAAATGGATTCTCCCCTAGGGCCTCCGGAGGGAGCCCCGTCCTCATGACGCATCTTGAACTGTAGCCCAGCAAGACCCATTTCAGACTCCTGACCTCGAGAACTGTAAGCTAATAAATCTGTGTTGTTTGAAGCCATTAAGTCTGTGGCAATCTGTTACAGCAGCAATAGGAACCTAACACAGTCACGTGGCTAATTTCACACGGCAGAATGTGACAGCGCGTCACTTCTGAGATGCGTTTGAAGGACTGAGGCTTCCGTTTTGAGCTCTCCTTCTCTCTCTCACTCCCGTTCTCTAATTATTTGCTCTGAGGGAAGCCATGCTGCAAACAGACCTCCAGAGAGGGCCACGTTGCGAGGAACTGGAGCCTCCTGCCAACTGCCACGTGAACGAGCTGAGAGGCAGCCCCTGCAGCCCCCGTCGAGCCTTCAGAGACCACAGCCCTGGGCAGCAGTTTGACTGCAACCTCCACGAGAGACCCTGAGCCAGAGCCTCCTAGCTAAGCTGCTCCCGGATGCCCCCTCATAAAATGTGAGATAATAAATGCTGTTGTTCTCAGCCACTAAGGTTTGGGGTATTTCTTATGTAAGACTGGATAACGAATACAGGGTCATTCCATACTTTTCTGCTAACTTCACGTAACATGCTTCATCAGGTGCTAAGTCCTACAGACTCTGCTTCCTACTGATCACTCCAGCTGTGCTCTTGCTTTTGAACTATTGCAATGGTCCTCTCACGCCTCAAGACCACTGTACCTGCTGTTCCCACTGCTGGGAACAGTCCAGCTGGATCTTCCCATAGTTGGCACCGTCTCATCAGGTCTCAGATTAAATGTCACCTAGAGAGGGCTTCTCTGATCATCCTGTTTCATATTGCTGTTTTATTTCACACAGAGCATGTAACACACTCTGAAATTGTCTTTAAAGAAAAAAACCATTTACTTGTTTATTTGTAAATTGTCTTCTTCAGTAAAACATAAGATCCATGAGGTCAGGAACCTTCCTTGTCTGCATCCCCCAAAGCTAACACACCCCTAATATATAGAGGGTGTGGTTGGCAGAATAATGACCCCCCAAAGACGTCCACATCCCAACCCCCAGAACCTGTGACTATGTTACGTTACAAGGCAAAGGGGAGTTAAAGCTGCAGATGGAATTAAGTTTACCAATCAGCTGATCTTGAGATAGAGAGATTGTTCTGGATTATCTGGATGGACACGATGTGATCACAAGGGTCCTTGAATGGGGGAGAGAGAGACAGAGAGAGGGGGGATCAAAGAGAAGAACTCAGCTTGATGATGCTGACTTTGAAGATGAAGGGGCCAGGAGTGGGGGGGGATTCTCTAGAAGCTGGAAAGGTAAGGAAATGGATTCTCCTCAAACACCTCCAGAAGGAACACACACTACCCACATCTCGATTTTAGCCATTTCAGACCCATTTGGGACCTCTTTCAAATTTCTGACATCCAGAACTGTAAAATAATAAATCTGTATCGCTTTAAGCCACTAAGTTTGTGATGGTTCGTTATAGGAGCAATAGAAAATAAATACCAGGTGCTCTCAAAAAATACTTATGAAATTGAATGAAAGAAAGGTCACTTTGCTCCAGTCCATCCCTGCTCTGTTTCAGTGTTATCTTTCTAAACTGAGGCTCTGATCTCATCATCTCTCTGCCCATCTGCCTCTAATCGTCTCCCTTTGGCTGTAGGATGACCCCAAGCTCCTTCAAGACCTTTACAACCTTCAGCCCACCATTCCAGCCTTGCTGGCTTCCCCACTCATGGAAAAATCATTTGGACGTCTTGCTTCACCCCAGCCTGTCATGCCCTTCTGTGCCTGTATGCGTCTTCAGATGTGTTCCCTCTTCCAGGACCCTCAACCCCAATACTTGGTGAATACCTCCTCACTCTTCAAGATTAGACTCAAAAGTCACCTCTGGCTACTCAGGTCATAATTTGCATCTACTGTAACTTTCTGTACTCTCTTGCATTCTGACTTTGATCACCCTGTGCTGTATTATACTTTTCAGCCCCTCTATCCTTACCACCAGGTAGAGCCACGCACAAGTAGAGCTGGTGTCAGAGTCATCCCTGCATCCACTTGGGATAAGAATTTGGGAAGGGAACATCACTCCCAAAGATGAAGGACCAATAAGGACTAGCTTAAGCATCCTAAGGTTTTCCTTGATCTCTCCTCCAGAGATTAGTTAAACCTCCGAGTCACCTATTTAAAATTAAAAAAAATGTACATAACCTCTTCTTGATTATAATAGTAACACCTAATCAGTGTCTAGTACTTGGGAAACAGAAGTGTACACAGAAGAAAATAAACTCCCAGCCAGACCATCCATAAACCTGTCACCCATCATAAGGAATAGCTAACATTTCCCTAGTTCTTACCATGCCACCAGAATAAAACCTCTAATGGGGAGGTTCCATCATTAACCCCACTAACAGATGGAGAAATTGGGGCTCACGGAGGTTGAGGGGGAGAGCCCGAGTTTATGTACATTTTGGTCTTTCTGGATACAAGCCCAATGCCGTGAACAGGCAGCAGGGTATCTCTGATATCCATAAACTACATCTGGGTTTTTTCAACCCTAATTATCATGAACTCTCCTATCTCTTAAATTGGAACCTGAAAAGCAAAGATAAAGACTTGAAAGGAAGACTTACACCACAGGAAGCAAACTCAAAGGCCTCCAGGGCCAGGCAGCTTCCTTAATTGCGTGATAGGGCCTGGGGGGTGGGGTGGGGTGGGGGGAGGTTTGTGACAAATCATTTTCCCCAGTTTAACGTTTAATAACTTTATGGTTTTTTGTTTGGTTTGGCTTTTTTTTTTTTTTAACCACACCTAAGTTTGAATTTTTATGTCACCAAATCCATCACTCTTTTTCCTCCTTTATGCTGTCTGGGTTTCCTTTGAGGTTTTGCAAGGCTTTCCTCCCTCCCGGGTTGTAAGTTCACCTTCCTGACTTTCCTCTAGTTCTTTCATGTTTTTATTTTTCTTACACAAAAATGTAAGTCTAACTGATGTTTTAAAATACAGGTAAGATCTAATTTTTCTAAATAAAAAGTCAAATGTCTCCCTGCTTTGAAACACCATTTTTTAGAAAAGCAAAAAATGTTTTATTATGAAAAATGTCAAATTATACAAAAATAGTATAATGGTATAATGACCCCCCAAATACGTATTCCCATCTACAATAGTTAACAATTTAGGACCAATTTTAAAAATTGTGAAAATTTACCATCTTTCAGTTTTTTTTTTTTTTTTTTTGGCTGCGTTGGGTCTTCACTGCTGCGTGCGGGCTTTCTCTAGTTGCAGCGAGTGGGGGCTACTATTCGTTGAGGTGCGCGGGCTTCTCATAGCGATGGCTCCTCTTGTTGCAGAGCACGGGCTCTAGGTGCATGGGCTTCAGTAGTTGCAGCTCGCAGGCTCTAGGCACGCGGGCTCAGTAGTTGTGGCACACGGGCTTAGTTGCTCTGCAGCATGTGGGATCTTCCTGGATCAGGGCTCGAACCCGTGTCCCCTGCATTGGCAGGTGGATTCTTAACCACTGTGCCACCGGGGAAACCCTATTTTTACATAGTAACAGCCTTATATACCTGGACTTGTTCTGGTTTAATTCATCTCTTTGTTAAAACAATACTACCCACTACATATACTGCTTTGCTTATTTTATTTTTAAAATCATTGTAGAGTAAAATTGCCCGTTTTTGGATGTATAGTTCGTGAATTTTAACATATGTATATATTTGTGCAACCATCACCACAACCGAGATATGAAATTGGGATACACTTCCATCACCCTGAAAAACTCCCTCCCTCATGTCACTCCTTCATAGTCACCCACTTCACACTCATTAAGTGGCAACTGATCTGATCTTTATCAACATGGTTTTGTCTTTTCCAGAATGCCATATAAGTGGAATCCCATGGTTGGGCACCTTTTGAGATTGGCTTTAATCACTCAGCAAAAAGTCTTTGCGATTTATCGTAGTTGTTGCCTGTATCTGTAGCGTGTTCCCTGTTATTGCTGAGTGTTCCATTGCGTGGCTGTCCCTTACAGAGCTGCAATACCCCACTTTTAAGAACTGTAGCCTTATAATGATTTTGATATCTGGTTGGTAAGTTTCCTGCCCACTTACAATGCTCCTGTTCTATTTGTTTTCCAAAAGTGTCTTGGCTATTCTAAGTGTACTGATTCCTAGGGATTTTGTAGCTTTGGTTGTTTTTGTGAGTGATCCCTTCAACCTCTCAATTATCCAAACTCAAAAATATCCCAGAACAATCTTGAAAATTGTGCAAGACCCTTCTGAAGAAAACCGTAAAACTAGACAGAAGAGGCTGAAGAAAAACTTTAATGCACGAAAAAACCTATTCCTGGATGTGAAGACTCAAAATGGAATAGATGTCTATTCCCTCCAAATTAATTGAGATATTTTGAGCTTTAATTGGCTTTAATCTTTTTCATCAGTCTTTTCAAATTAATGGCATAAAGTAAGTAAATTTTAAAAACTATGTTAATCTCTTCCCCTTCACTGTTCATGTTCCTTTTCTCTTTCCAAAAGCTGTGTGTGTGTTTTCTTTTTTTAAAAATTATTTTATTTTTGGTCTTAGTTGCGGCATGCGAGATCTTCAGTTGTGGCATGTGGACTTCTTAGTGGGTGCATGCATGTGGGATCTAGTTCCCTGACCAGGGATCGAACCCAGGTCCCCTGCATTGGGAGCACAGGGTCTTAGCCACTGGACCATGGGGGAAGTCCCTGTGTGTGTGTGTTTTCTGCCTTTTAGCTTGCTTTAACTGTAATCTAAATATGCCTGGGGGCCCACGTGGCTGGTCGTGAAGTAGATTCCAGTTTGCGAGGTGTACTTTTGGCAGCCAAAGTCATTTGGAAAGGCTGTGCTTCTCTATCCCCGCATCTCGTGGGATATCCTGAAGAGGCAGGAGGGGGCTTCCATAACGTAGCTAAGTCTAAGGGATCCACTTCGACCTTAAGTGGCTCCAACGACCCCTCCAAGTTCAGCCTTCATTCCTGTTCCATAGGCTTGTTACCTCCCATTTTCAGCCTTTGCTCCCCTTTCAGCATTTCATATTTAAATTGGTTATAATAATTATATTAACTATCATATTACTAGCATGTTTGTAATGGGGAGAGGAAGGAGCTATATGAGAAATACAAAAATACAGGATTTTCTAAAGTGGGTCAGAAAGAAAGAAGGAGTCTGTGAACATAATTACACACACAAACATACACACTCACATAATTTTATTGTCTAGTCCTTTCAAATAAGCTGCTCTTGGTTTTACCAATGCTGACCTTTTCCTTCTTTCCCTTCCCCAACTTCCATTTGCAATTTTTCTCATTTTCTCCTTCTGCTTTCTTTTGATTTATTTTGTTTCACTCTTCCTAATTTCTTGAGTTGAATGCAGGTTACTTATTTTAGAATTGCTTATTTATTAATAAAAACACTTAAAGCTAGGTGTTTTCCTCTGAATACCACCTTGGCAGCATTCTCCAAAGTTGTTGATGGCTGCATGGGCACTTGGATGGCAAAGTCTCCTTTACATAGAAAACCATCTGTGCCACATGAATTCTGGGGTCAACTAGGGCCCTGTAGGCTGAGTCATTCCCCTGAAGTCCCTAGTGTGTTGGACCATCCCTCCTCCAGGGAGGCGTGGGGTAGGGGAACACAGAACAGATTTGCTGGAACTTGCTCTTCTAATCCAAACACCACTGATGAACATCATAAGGAACAGAAATCAAATGATATGTATCCTGTCTTTCCCAAACCTCTCTGTAAGTCCATCTTCTTCCCAATAAGCTCAGGGAAGTGATGGACCCTTTGGGAATTATTTCAGTTTATATGGAGCTTGGGAGTAGGGTACAGGGGTTGTAGTTGGCATTCCTTTCAACTTGGTCCAAACTGTCCAATATTTTTGAGTTTTGTGTTGTGATGTCACAGTTCTTCTCCTCTATTATGAAGTTTTTTGTGTTTTGGTTTTTTCTGCATATCTGGAAGGGTTTTAGTTTTTTTTTTATAATTAAAAAAAATTATTTATTTATTTAGACTAGGGTCTTCGTTTGGGGTCTTCGTTTCTGTGCGAGGGCTTTCTCTAGTTGCGGCAAGTGGGGACCACTCTTCATTGCGGTGCGCGGGCCTCTCACTATTGCGGCCTCTCTTGTTGCGGAGCACAGGCTCCACACGCGCAGGCTCAGTAGTTGTGGCTCACGGGACTAGTTGCTCCGCGGCATGTGGGATCTTCCCAGATCAGACCTCGAACCCGTGTCCCTTGCATTGGCAGGCAGATTCTCAACCACTGCACCACCAGGGAAGCCCCAGGGTTTTAGTTTTGAAACACATTCTGTACTAATATGGGGCCTCTTTTTTTGGGGACGGGCTCTTAATGTGACAAAAACCTGATTCAAACTGGCTAGAAAAAGGGAATTTATGGAAATTAATTAATATTCACATTCATAGAGAATATTGGTATTCACACATCCTGCTGGATCAGGTGCCGAGCCAATGTCCTCAGAAACCCTCCTCCCTGTCTCCATCTCCTGGCTCTTTTCTGTGTGTTGGTCTCCAGCTGCCCCAGGCCTCCCTCCATCCCATGTGCAGCTCCAGACCAGACTCACCCATGTGCTTGGCCATGAGCCTCTCCCTGACCAATCACAGTGGCTAGAGAAGCAGATGCTCTGGTCGGGGTCATAGATGCTGGGTTGACAGAACACCTGGTGTCCAATATATGGTTCATATGGCTGCCGTCTTCCTAAAACACCTCTCTAATCAAGGCCAAACTTGTCTTAAAATTTTACTGTTTCCTTAGCAGGGTGGAAAAACTCTGTCCCACCTCAACTTGCTCTCTTTACAGCTCTTAGCTCTCTTCCTTTCTCCCACACCCTATGTTCCAGCCACAACAAACTATTCCCCATTTCCAAACAAAAGCGTACTTTTGTTTCTCTGCCTTTGTACATGCTGTTCCTTTTGCTAGAAATTCCCTCTTCCCTTATTCATTTTTTAAGAGCCTAAGTCATGTCTGGAAATCACTTGGGCAGTTTGTCCATCTTCTCCCTGGGCTCCCACCTACCTCTACTCGTACTCTGCTCATCCTGGACCTGGACAGGATTGAATCCTGTGGGACTGTCGCCCCTTTAAGATGTCAGGACTGGACCCTTAGAGCTAAGGCTATGCCTCGACAATTTCCCTGCACTGTCTGCAGTGTAGTAGATATTCAGTAAATGTCTGTTTAAAGAATGTGCAGACAGGGTCAGCTGCCCACAAGCTGATTATTTGACCATTTTTGTGTATTATAAGCTCCTGTGGATTTTCAGTCCAGCAACCGGTACCTTTCTGCCAGAGCCTGCTTCTACCCCAGCCCCACCCTACCCTACTCTGTAGAGCCAGAAATACCTAAACGTTTTCGTGCCTTGGGGACAGCCCTAATCAATGGCTAACAGTGAGGGGGAGGGGTGTCCTAATGGGACTACTCTAGGTGTTGACCTTCACTGCCCCCAAAGGTCTCTGGAGGGTTGGGCCACCATTACTCTCTATGTGACTTGATAACCCATCCTTGCTCGACCTCCTTCCCCTCCCCACCCTACTCCCTGACTCTCCTACCCGTTTTCCTGGAACACTTCCTAATAAGTCACTTTCTCACAAATCCTGGTCTCAGGTCCTCAGATCTGCTTCTGGGGAACCCAGCCTAAGACAGAGTTGATGATTCAATGAACAGAAGGAGAAGAATAATGAATTCAGAAATCAACAATATTTATTGGTCACTAATTGCAGGGAAGAAACAGGAGTAGGAGAGGACCCTCCTTCTGGGATGTATCTTCTTAAGGAGACAAGGTTTACACGTGTAGAAAAAGAATGAATGCGTGACATGAAATGTGATGAAGAGTACTGAGGTTTAAAGCTCAAGAAAGGATTCGCTTTGTTATAAAGCAGAAACTAACACACCATTGTAAAGCAATTATACCCCAAAAAGATGTTAAAAAAAAACCCCACCCCACAAAAACAAAAGCTTTAAACCCTAAAAAAATATTAAAAAAATAAAGCTCAAGAAAGGAGGGATGAATATGAACGCAGGGATGTCAGAGGCTGGTCAGACTTTGAAGGCAGAACTGAGCTTTGAAGTGAGGATGAGATAGAGCAGGGAAAAGCCCAGTGAATACAGCAGTGTGATTGGAGTAAAATGATGAAACTTTAAGGCCAGGACGTGAAGACTTGGAATCCATTCCAATGAGTTTGGACTTTATCTCATAAGGTAATTGGGGAGGTCAACATTAATTTATTGATTCAACAAACATTATTGAGTGCCTGTAACGTGTGGCACACCCAGACAGGAGCAAGGTGTACTCTAGGAGGGGTGTTCCTTAACTGAACTGCCTGTTCCGGCCACCATAATCTTGACTATATGTGTTATTTGGATACACCTATAATTCCCGGATAGATTTTTTTTTCTTACGTAGTTTTATCACGTGTATATATGTTTTTCTGATTATAAAGTGAAACATTATCCTCATAAAATTTCAAACATTTGGAGAATTATGCATGGTAGGAAAAGAAATGTCTTCTATTCAGCAGAGAGGCTTGGAATCTTCTTGAATGCGGATTGGGCTATAGGGAAGTAGAAAGTCCCCAGGGGTCAGGCTGGGCTTGTGGTTCCCAGGAACAATTACTTGGAGCAGCAGTGTCAGGCAGGTTCTGATTTTACTCAAGCATTCAGTTAAGTTTGGCTCAACACCCTCATTAGGAAGGGAGGTTAAGGTCAGGGTTAATGTTAAGCTTGTTTCTGTGCTGAGAATGGTATGGGGACCACAAAACAGAGGGTCCAAGATGAATTGCAAAGTCCTGAGCGGTAGCAATTCAAAGCAAGGTGAGCTGGTGGAAGTGACGTGGGAATGGAACTTCTAAGCATTCATTGGAAAGCCAAGAATGGGGGTGGGGAAGCCTGCACTTTCTGTTATCCGGGAAAGTTGGGGGTTGTAGTCATCATAGGATGAACGTTTAAAACATGCAACCTTATTTGGTAGGCATGGACTGGTGATATCTGGGGAACTTCTTACTGCATGTATTTTATATTTTAATAGAGAACGTGAGGAGCCATCCACGAAGATTATGCCTATTTATAGAACCACAAATAGACAATCAAAGTGCCTGTTCCTTTCATCCTCTCAAACACTGGTATTACCAAATTTTATTCTTGGACAGCCTATTAGGTAAAATTGAACAAAAATTATTGTTTGTTTCAACTTGCATATATTTAATCATTAGTAAGGTTGAGCATCTTTGGTATACTTTTCAGTCATTCTTATTTCTTCTGGAATGGCCTCATTTATTTACACTTTTCTCATTGATGTGTAGAAACTCTTTGGATACAGACAACATTATCTATTTTGTTTGACATACCCTGTAAGTGACAGTCCCAGTTGAATGTAATTTAAGAAATTATCACAAGGATGTTTCTTTCAATATTCATAACAATTATTGCACTTTATTTTTTGTAGCTATAGTTATGAGGTCCTTACCTTAATTCTCTCTAGATTGAGTGCTTTGATCATTGGGGTGTAGTACTCACCACCAGTGCTTTCACAGTAGACCTTCTCCATGCATTTGTTTTTCACCTTGGTTCATCTTCCAGATGGCTGCATTGTATCCTCAAGGCAATTTTTCCAGAATGAGTAAATAGTGCTCTAATGTTTGAGTTCTTCCATATCTGAGAATGTCTTTAGGTTCTCTTTGCACATGAACAACATCCCAACTGGATACAGAACTCAGCACTCGGTTGACGTTGCCCTTAGCATTCCAGGTGGAGAAAGAGAAAGGGGGACTGAGAAAGGAGAATGAGGAACAGAGGGAGTGAACTGTGTGAGTCAGAAATGAATGGAAGACAGCATTGAAGATGGAGGCTGTGATCTTGGAGGCCCTTGAAAGCCAGGATACAGGGCACTGAAGGCATCTGATCAGAGGGAGGACGTGCAAACAGCTGAATTTTAGGAAGATTAACCTGGCAAAGGCAATGGGAAGAATGAGAGGGGGAGATGGAGGACTGTTTTGTTATCAGTTAGAAACAATTTGGCTACAAGTCACAGAAAGCAACGAACAGAGGTTCATTTATATCATATACAAAATATCCAGAACAGCGAAGGAAAAATATATACATATAAATATATGTATGTGTGTTTTTGTGTGTTTATTATGTATTTTGGTTTAGCTGCTTATATTGTGCTGATGTCTCTGTGGTTCTCTTGGCCTTTCCCTCATAGTTGCAAGGTGGCTGCTGCAGCTCCATACATAGTATTTGCATTCCAGGCACAAGATGGAGGGGAGGGGAGGTAGAGTCATAGCTGACTCATTTTATTAGGAAAGAAAAAACTCCCCAGAACTTTCCACCTCCCAGCAAGTTCTGTTTATATCTCATTGGCCACAGCTGTGTCATATTGTTACTGAACCAGGTTTGTTTGCCTGACATGCAGCAAGCTAAACCCTGAGACACTGAGGTCTGCAGCAGAGAAAGGGTTTATTCACGAGGGAGCCAAGTGAGGAGACAGGAGAGCAAATCTCAGATCTGCCTCCCAAAAGGCAAGAGGCTTGAGATATTTATGGGATAAAGAAGCAAGGTGGTTGTAAGGTGTGGGGAAAGGTGATTGGAAGTAGGGAAAAGGTGAGGTAATCGGTGCTCTGTGCAGGCTTAGTTTTAGTGTCGGTGGTCCCCACTAGACTTAGCCAGCCTGAATTGGGCAGAAGCCGACTCCAAATTTCTGTAAAACAACTTAAGCCCCTGTTACTATAGTGACCCATATGTCAGAAGCATTATCTATAGGGGTGGTTAAGAAGTCTGGTGATATATTACCTAGGCTACGTGAAGCTTGGAGGGGGGAGGGTATGCAGTTAGAGAAAGGGGGAAAAAAAGAACAACTAAAGCGGGCTTAATCAGTAAAGGAAGATTACAAACAGAGGGGCTTCTAACAATTTGTTCCCTTATCTGCTGTTCTATAAGACACATTCAAGGATTTCTGTTAAGGCACCAGCTTCTGTTAACCCTATGGGGCACAGTCTCAATATGGCCACCCTATCTGCAAGGGAGGCTGGGAAGGCAAATTATTCAGCTAGGCACATTTCAAAGGAAAAAATAGGGAATCAATATTTACAGACAAATGAAAGTGTCTGCCAGAACACAAACGTACCACCACCACCACACACACACACACACACACACACACACACTCACACACATGCACACACTCACACACATGCACACACACACACACGCACACACACAGAAGATAAATTGGACTATATTAAAACTAAGAACTTCTGTTTGTTCATCAAATAACTCCATAAAGAGAGTGAAAAGGCAAACAGCACTGGGGGGAAAATGCTGAAAAGGAAATAAATGCAGAATATACATTTAAAATATATAAAAGGCAGACAACCCATTAGAGAAGAAAAAGGCAATAGAAAAGCAGTAACTTCACAAAAGAGAGTATCCCAATGCTCTATAAACATTTAAAAATGTACTCACCGTCATCAGTCATCAGGGGAATATACGATAAAACCACAACGAGTTACCATTTTACACCCACCAGGATGACTAAAATAAAAGATGGAAATTAGCAAGTGCTGATGAGGATGTGGAGCAACTGGAACTCTCATACTCTATTGGTAGGAGTGAAAATTGGTACAGTCACGTTGGAAAGCACTTTAGCTTCTTTTTGTGGGGGGGCGGTATGCGGGTCTCTCACTGCTGTGGCCTCTCCCGTTGCGGAGCACAGGCTCCGGACACGCAGGCTCAGCGGCCATGGCTCACGGGCCCAGCCGCTCCGCGGCATGTGGGATCCTCCCGGACCGGGGCACGAACCCGTGTCCCCTGCATCGGCAGGCGGACTCTCAACCACTGCGCCACCAGGGAAGCCCTCCTCTTATGCTTATGCTCCCTTGCCTCATCCTCCTTCACTTGGCTAACCAAGCCCCTCAACTTAAGCCCCACTTCCTCTAGGAAGTGTTCTGGGAAGTTCCCTCAAGTAGATACCCTGTACTGTGCTCTTCGAAATGCTCATATTCTGCCTGACATGGAACTCACACCTGGAATTCTACCTCTACACTGAGCAGTGCCTATTCATTCATTTAAAAATCATTTATGGAAACTAACACAACATTGTAAATCAACTATACTCCAATAAAAATTTTTAAAAATTAAAAAAAATTATTTATGGAGAGCCAAGTATATGTATGGCACAGTGCTAGGCACTATTTTTGTCTCCTGCTCAGTGCCTGCCGCAAATTATATAGCGAATATTCACTGAAAGAATTAAGGGCCAGCTTGAAGCAACCAGGTCTGAGATGGTGGCTGGCGATCAGAAAGAATGTTGGAACACCGATGGGTGGAGCCTTGTCTCAGCTCCAGGGAGCAAGATAAGTCCTAGGGTAGAGGGAACTGAGCTCTCCTAACCGGGCTGGTGCCCTGAGGTCAGCCTGCACTGGGAACCACCTGATAGCAGCCAACAGGAATTTGTTCTACAGGGCTCAGGCAAGGAGCCAGCCGGGGCTGGGAATTGGGCAGACCCTTCGATGTTGTGTCTGTGGCTAATTTCTCCTTGGCTAGGGTTCCGCGCCAATGAACCACTATGCTGGAGTGTAGTGAAATGTTTAAGCCTAGGGTTTTTGCAGTCAAAGAGAGTTACTTAAGTTCTCAGAGCCTCAGTTTCCTTTTCTGTAAAATGGGAATAAGACTCGTACCCATTTTGTAGGCCATTGCAAGGATGGAATGAGATTATGTATATGATATATCAGGCTGGTATCTGGCATACAGTAAAGTTTTATCAATGTTAACAATTATTGTTATCTAGGCTTGCTTTTTTAATTTGCAGTATGTCTAGGGGAGATAAGAGGAGCAAAACTTTTGCCCCAGTTTGGAGGTATATCTTTAGCTATCTCTAAGAGCCCCATGTATATAGCAGCCAATAGCAAATGAAAGCTCCCTGCTTGGACCTGTGCCTTCCCAGACTTCCCTTTGGCTGGGACATAGCACAGAACATCTGGGTCTTCCCCAACATGCTGCATCTGAGGCCTAAGGCCACCTCAAAAAGGTGAAAAGTCTCAGCGCTCACTAACCATACCTAATCACAGTAAAAAATCTGAGGATAAAAGGAGTTACTTGGATATCATCAAAAAAGCTAGATTTAGCAATAAAAGGGTTATCATGGGATCAAGTGGAGAAGAATGTAGGCCAAAGGAGGTTTCAAAGAGCCATAGATGAAGTCCTGTGTTGCAAAATGTAGATGTTTAAATTATGGCTCTGGCCCAATGCATTGGAGCAGCTCTCTCTCTCTCTCTTTTTTTTTTAACTTTTTAAATTTCTATTGAAGTATAGTTCATTTACAGTGTTGTGTTAGTTTCAGGTGTCAACTCTCTTTTTAAGCCTGCCCAGCATCTAGGGCTGGCTGGATTGACAGTGAAGGCAGAATGACTTCCAACTTTTTGCCTGACGAATTGCATAGATAGAGGCACCAGTAGTTGACATTTGGAGAAGATAAACAGATTTGGAGAGGGAAGACACCAAGTCCAGTTTTGAATATAGAGACTTTTGAGGTGTTTGAAGGGTACCGAGGTAGGTATGTTTAGAAGGCAATTGAAAATGTGGATCTGGAGCTCACAGAAAGTTATATAAAGATGGACGATGAGAGAATTCCCTGGGAATCCAGTGGTTAGGACTCCACGCTCTCACCGCCAAGGGCCCAGCTTTGATCCCTGGTCAGGGAACTAGATCCCACAAGCTGTGCCACGTGGCCAAAAATAAAAGAAGATGGAGAATAAGAATTGTAAATAAGAAGGGGACCATGTCCACTGTGGGCAAGAACAAGACACCCCAGGGTATAACGTAGAGTGAGAAGAGGACTAAGGGGAAAACCATAGAGAATTGCCATTTGGAGAGGAAAAATGGAGGAGAGAAAGCCAGCAGAGAAGATGGAGAAGGAAAAAACAAGCAGGGAAGTGAGAGCAAAACTAGGGCCTAGCTGTGAGACCACCAGACATCTTAAGGAGAATTCTGATTCACAGGAAATGAAATTGAATATTTTTTCCCCAAGTCAAAAGAGCTTTTATTCATTTTTAAAATATTACATGTGAACCTGGCCCCTTGTGGTCTCTGTAACTGGATCACTCAGATCTTATTCATCAGCCCGCTGAACTGTTCCTTTCTCAGAAACACAGATACCATCCACAAATGTTCTGATATCCTTGTTTTTAACTGTTGTGGCTTTTGCTGAATCAAGGCAGCTGAATTTGACACAAGTTCAATGTCGTTTCCTTCAAGAATCAACTCATCTTTCTGGGCTTGAGATACTGAACAAGCAACACCTGGCCTCATCCGAGCCCTGCGGATGTATTTTTCACCCCCAAAAATTTCGGATTTCCACAAGAGAACCATTCTCCTGAATAACGACGTTGATGGGGAAGTGAGCATACACAGACCTCATCTGGTAACGGAAGCCCAGTGTAACACCCTTGATCATGTTCTGTACATGACTACAGATAGTGCGAACAGTGGCCAGTTCCTTTCTATTCCCCCACCATTTGTCAACCCGGAGCCTCTTCTTTTTCTTCCCAAGGAGACTGAGTTCTACACTGATGTGATTGAAGTCCCTCCGCAGGGTGCCTCTGGGGCCCTTCACAATAACGGTGCGTCCCTTCAGAGTAATGTCGACATTTTCTGGAATGTCGACAGTCTGACTGCTGAGAATGGTCTTCATTCTCGCAGTAGATGTGGCGAAGAGCTGAAATTGAATTTTAAAGGCATGAAAACATAACCTCACTCATAATGAAGACATGTACAATAAAACAATGAAGAGGTAGCATTTTTTAAAAAATCTACCAGACTGGCAAGAATGGAAAAGCTTAACACAGTGTTTGAGAGGATGTGGGGAAATAGACACTTTAAAATAGTAAAGATATACACTTTTTGGCTTAGTGATTCCATTTCTAGGAACCCACTGGATGGATATGCTTATACATGGGTACAGAGAGGTTTGTACGAGGATATTCATTGCAGCATTATTTGTGGTAGCAAAGGGTTGGAAACAACCTAAACGTCCATCAATAGAGGACTTGCCAAATTAATAATGACATCATTTCAGTGGAATATATGCATTTCAGTGGAATATATGGAGTTATTAAAACAAACAAGGGAGATCAATAAGTACTAATTTGGAACCATAGCTAAGATATCTGAAGTGAAAAACATCAGAAGGACAATAGAACAGGATGTGCTATCATTTATGTAAAAATGGATAAGGCTGGCTTCGGAGCCAGACTGCCTTGGTTTAATTCCCAGCCCCACCGCTGTCTAGCTATGTAACTGGGGGAAAAGCTACCTGTGCTTCAGTTTCCTCAGCCGTCATCTTCACAGGGTTATCAGAGATGTGAAGATTTACTTTTCCCTTTTGTACTTTTTGAATTTTTTTTTTTTTTGGCCGTGTCGTGCAGCATGCGGGGATCTTAGTTCCCCGACCAGGGACTGAACCCACGCCCCTGCAATGCAAGTGCAGTCTTAACCTCTGGGCCACCAGGGAAGTCCCTGAATTATTTTTAAACCATGGCATGTGTAACCCTAATTTTCATTTAATTAAAAATTTTAAACAAAGAAGGTATATGAGTAGCAACTAAGCATGTGGAAAAGATGCTAAATTCATTAGTCATTAGGGAAATGCACTTTAAACCACAATGAGACACCACTGCAAGTCTATTCATATGGCTAGAATTATAAAGACCAACAATACCAAGCGCACCACCCCAAGCCTGTATTGCTTTGACAGCTCATTCACATCAAAGAAAATGTGATCCTCCCTTCCCAGTGTACAACTCACCAAGGGATTCATTCTGATTGGTCCTGCCTGGGTCACATGTCTGGCTCTGAACCAATCACTGTGGGGCTGTGAATCACCTTAAAGTGTTGGCGCAAGATGTGTAGCAATGGAAACCTTCATAGGCTGCTGGTGGGAATGTGAAATGGTACAGACACCTTGAGAAACACATGGGCATTTTCTTACAAAGCTAAACATAACATCTACACAGTAACTCAGAATTCCACTCTTAGGGATTTACCAAAGAAATATGAAATTTTATGTTCACAGAAAGACTTGACTTGAATGTTCTTAACTGCTTTATTCAAAATAGCCCCAAACTGGAAACACCCCAAAAGTCCATCAGCTTGGGAATGGGTAAACAAAATGTGGCATATCCGTACAAAGGAGTAAAAAGGAATGAGCTAATACTTGCAGCAGCATTGATGAATCTTAAAAAATCCAGAAACAAAACCCCAAATACTGTATGATTCCACTTATATAAAATTCAAGAGAAGGCAAAACTATAGTAATGAAAAGCAGATTAGTGGTTGCCAGTGATGGGGGCTGGGGAGGAACTGACAAGAGAGGCACAAGGGGACTTTTTGGAGTGATGGAAATATTCTATGTTATGATTGTGGTGGTGGTTACATGACTGTATGTTTGTCAAAACTCAAATACATAAGATTGTGAATTCTATAAACAAAGTTGGATTTAAAAAAAAAGACTCAGTCTAACAACAACAATTTTTTCTTTTTAAAGGATGACCTCGTCTGTAATGTTCAATGACAGGAAGAAATTAAATAGGATGAGGATGCGAAGGGATCGTTTGAATGGCTACTTACGTGCCAGGCTTTGCATCTTGGCTGGGGAGGGATGAAGTTGGACCCCATATTGTCAGGAGTCAATGGGGAGGGAAGAAGTGGAGGTAGTCATCGAGGACATCTTCCAAGAAATTCATCTGCACATAGATACCAAATAAACATGACTCAACCTTTCTGGTTACGAAAGAAATACAGATTAAAACAATATCACTATGGCCCATCTGATTGGTATAGTCTGATAGCCTGGGTGGGCCTGGGTGTAGGAAGTGGTGTATAATCTTTGGAAAAAGCAATTCGAAATAAAAAACCCTGCCCCCTCTCCCCACAAATGTCAAGACTTTGACCTGGCCACTCCACTAACAATTTATCTTAAGGAAATAACTGGACAGCTGGACAAGGGAGGAGGCATACAGTTGTTAAATCAAAGTGTTCTTTATAATGTAAAGCAGTGGAAACAACCTAAGTATCCAGTAATGGGGGTTGACTGAGTAAACCAATGGTTTATTCATCCCAGAATTTGCTTTCAGCCTTTGACATTTTTTGATGTACATAATAACTTGGGAGAGGAAGGAATTGGGTGAGGAGGAAATGGGGATGGCAGGGAGATTTATATTTTTGCTAAATACCCTTTCCTACCTTTTGAATTTGGGACCATGTGAATCTACTGACTATCAAAAAGTTAAAATAAAAATTTTAATACAATAAGAATTATATCTGGAGCTATAATTACTAAACACGGAAGGCCATTTACAATATAGTGTTTAGCGGGAAAAGCGCATTGCAGGGCAGGGTGAGCATATTTTTGTAAAAAAATTGATTTATATGGTAAAGCATTGCAGGAGGAGCAACAAAACGTTAGCTGTAGTTGTGTCTGGATGGTGGTTTTTGGTGACCATGATTTTTTTCTCTTTTTATATTTATATTTTCTAATTATTAAAAGAATGATTAATTGTAGGCCTTGTCTAATTAAAAATATACACTTTTTGGACATTAGCGGGAAAACTGGTGAAATCAGAAAGTCTGTAGTTTAGGTCATAGTATTGCACCAACATCAGTTTCCTAGTTTTGACCAACATGCCGCAGTTCTCTAAGATGTTCGCATGAGGGGAAGCTGGACGAAGGGTATATGGGAACTCTTTGTACTATTTTTGTGGCTCATTTGTAAACCTAAAATAATTTCAAAATAAAAAAGCTTTTACAAAGTTTTAAAAATAAGTTTAATGACCTAAAAATATCACTTTTTCTATCATGATAGCGTTGTAGAATGTAGTTAGACATGACCAAAAACAAAGCTTGATCGTGAAAGGAAGAGGAAGGTAGGCTATCAGGAGAGTGGGATTTTAGGACAGGAGAGATTTCACAGGCAGAGGAGGGCCCAGGAGGCTGGCAGAGGCTGAAGGGGAGCATGGAGGGGAGCTGTAATTGAACAAGGTGGCTGACGAAGGCCGGTGGGACCTTCGGAGGAGGTGCCTCTTTCTCAAAGACTGAAGGGAAAAGAAAAAAGACGAGGGGATATAACTAAAGTTTATTGGCAGGAGAGTTTATGTCAGCCCACCTGGGGAGGTGGGTTTCTCTGGGAGATAAGGGCCAGCTTACCTGTTGAAGGTGGGGGTGATGGGGAAAGCGTGGAGCTTGTGGATGGGTGATAGATGAGGTCTGGAAGCCAAAATGCCTCATACAACCAAATGACCGTGAGACTGCGGTATTTCCCAAGTGTCCCAGGAGAGTCACTTGGAATGCGTTAGAATCACAGGGTCTCTGTGCCTCCAACCCAAACCAGGGAAGAGACTTGAAGACCTTTATACTTAACAAGTACCCCCAGGTGGTTCTTCCCTGGAGCGAAGTAGGAGGAACACTGAAGTATTGCTAAGGTCTGGCTGCTCAAAGTGTGCTCTGAGGACTGGCAGCATCGGTCTCACCTGAGAGCTGGTTTGAGCAGCACGCCTTACTTCACACCTGAGAAATCAGCTTCTGCATTTTAAATTTGATCTCCAAGTGAATCATACGCACATCAAAATTTGAGAAGCGTTATGCTAAGTAAAAACTGTTACCATAAATATATATAATTGGCATAAAAACATGGCTGTCCCCACTGGAGAGCCCACTAGTAGGAAGAGAGAACCTCCCATTTGGACTGACCAGGGTCGTGAGGCTGGAAGATGAAGAGGGTGGTGAAGGGGTGGTTGCAATGTTTGAACATGGGGTCTAGGATGGAAGGAAGACAAGGAACAGGGCTGGTGAGCTGAGTGGCTAGGGAAGGCTGAGGGAGTCTGGAGAATCGGATTGGATCAAGAAGCAGGGGTGGAGGGAGTACAGAGTAGGAAAGGTGGAGGGATGAGGGGTATGTTTATATCCACGGTGTAGCCTTGGGAGTGGGTGGCTACAGAGGAATGGAGATGAAGCTATCTGAGTGAGGGAACTCGAGGAATTGTGAGGTCTTCCGGTTGAGTGGGTCATTCACAGTTCAAGTTCAATTTGCTCAGGTGAGGATCTGTGCTAGTTTGCTCAGCCACCATTCTTTGGAGATCCGCGTGATTTGGAGGCTGGCAGGGAACAGTGGATAGCCAGCCTCATTGTCTCGCCAAAGCTCCCTTTGTTTTTCTTCTCGTTCTCGTGTTCTTACTTGTATCACTGTCATGTTGCTGGGTTGGGGTATCCTCCGAGCTTGACTGAGTTCCCTCACACGTGAAAGAGTAACCCAGAGCATCTACGGAGAAAGACTGTTATGGTGGGATAATGGCTGGTCTCTATTTTCTCTGTGCTTTTCTGCAACTTTCTAATTTTCTACCATGTGTAATGGGTTCCTATTGCTTGTGCTGAACCATTCTTCCTTCTTGTGATAGCAGCACCGTAGCGGCTCCTGAGCAACCACCCCTTACCCCACCCTCTTTCAGTGTAGTTTCTGGGGTGAGGATGCTCCCCTAATACAGAAATAAGTACACAGGGAGTTCCCTGGTGGCCTAGTGTTTAGGATTCCGGGCTTACACTGCCATGGCCTGGGTTCAATCCTTGGTCGGGGAACTGAGATCCCACAAGCTGCGCAGAGTGGGGAATAAACAAAAAAGAAAGAAAGAAGTACACAATCCAGGCCCGGACAATCACAGTGTTTCACCTCTTTGGCTGCAGTGATTGGTTCAAGAAAAAGTCTCAAGTATGTCCAATGCAAAACCATTAAATAATTTTTTTTTTTTGGAATAGTTGTAAGAGAGAAGCTCTCTTCCTTTTGGGGGTGTGAAAGATGGGACACATGTCTGGGGCTTCCACTCTGTAGCGGGGAGTGTGTCTGAGAATAGAGCTAACGTGAAGGAGAGCACAGAGGAGAGGCAGGAAGTGAGAGTTCTGATCTTATCATTCGAGTTTCTGGATCCAACCATACCTGAAGCTAGTGACGCATTTCCAATGATATGAGCCAACATTTTCTTAATCCAGTGTGAGTTAGGTTTTTGGCACTTGCGACAAGATTCCTAACGTAAGATTTATTACTTTTGTACAAATACAAATTTGTATTTTTGATAATGTTTTTTAAAAAACACAAAAGACAACTGTCAGATTCCTGAGTACATGTAGTTAGTCAACTAGCAGAGCTGTTAAACAGAATTTGTCAAACAAACACCTGCAGATCTGGCCCGGGATGTGAGCAGACATGGCTGGGAAGATTGCTCCAGGAGTGCTCCTGGAGGCGGGGGAGGAGCTGTGAACAGTCAGCTCATTCCACCTCCTCCCCTGGCTCCTCCCAGCTCCAGCTGGGCACAATGAATGAATGCAGCCCTCAGCCTGCAGTTAGAGCATGTGTCTCAGGAATCCTGCGGAGGCACGGGGCTGGTCCTGCCTCTGGAAAGAAGGAGCTGGAACAGTTCTGGCTTGCTGGGAGGCGGCTGTGGCTGCCTAGGCCAGACCTGGGCCTGGTGGGGACCTTCCCAGGTCACCCACCCTGGCGGATACCCCGCCGGCCATCTCCGGGGCTGCCTCAGTGGAGGAGGGAGGGGACAGAGCCACAGAGATATTTGCCCCTTGGAGGCATTTCCTGGAACACCGCGTTGCTTTTAGGATGTTATAAACATCCATGCAATACCTCTGTTACTGCCTACTCATCATTCTCTTTGTTTTCTGAGTTTTAAAAAATTCTGTAAAATCATGCACTATAGAGGTGTGCATAGAACGTGTATGTGGTTTTAAAATACAGGAGAGCAAACACCCACGTTTGTACTCCCGATGAAGAGGAGATCACTGACAGCCAGTTCTCCACATGGAGACCTCTGACCGCCCCCACTCCCACGACCCCTCCAGAAATTTCCGTTATCCTGACTTCTGTGGTCAGTGCATCCTGCTTTTCTTTCTAGTTCACTTAGCATTTTTCTTTAAGTCAACTCACTCTTATTTTTTTATCTGTTTTTTTATTTTTTATAAATTTATTTGGTTTGTTTTTTTTTTGGCTGCGTTGGTTATTCGTTGCTGCGCGCAGGCTTTCTCTAGTTGTGAGCGGGGGTTACTCTTCGTTGTGGTGCACGGGCTGCTTATTGCGGTGGCTTCTCTTGTTGCGGAGCATGGGCTCTAGGCACGCGGGCTTCAGTAGTTGTGGCTCGGGCTCTAGAGCACAGGTTCAGTAGCTGTGGTGCACGGGCTTAGTTACTCCGCGGCATGTGGGATTTTCCCAGGCCAGGGCTTGAACCCGTGTCCCCTACATTGGCAGGCAGATTCCTAACCACTGCGCCACCAGGGAAGCCCAACTCACTCTTTTAATTCAAATGATTTTTTTGACTTTTTTTATTGAGGTAAAATTCACATAACTTAAAATTTTAAAGTGTACAGTTTAGTGGCACTCAGTACAGTTCCAAAACTTTCATCACCCCCAAAGGAAACCCTGTACCCACTGAGCAGTCACTCCCCACTCTTCCCTCCCACTCCTCCCAGCAACTACTAACCTACTTTGCCTCGTGGATTTACTTATCCTATTTCATATAAATGGAATCACACGATGCGTGGCCTTTGTGGCTGGCCCCTTTCACTGAACATAGTGGTTTTGAGGTCCATCCGTGTTGTAGATGTATCAGTGCTTCCTTCCTTTTTATGGCTGACTACTATTCCGTGGCAAATAAATTTCTTTTAAAAGGAAACTGCTTCATTAGTCCTGACTTTTCCCTCTGTCCAGAAAGTTATTTTCCAGGATATGTCTGCATGAATGACTCCCTCAAGCTGTTCAGATAATACCCTTGCACAAAGGTCTCCCCTGACCACATAACACAGAGACTGGCCCCTCTGTCCGCCCCCAGACTCCCAGACCCTCTCTACCATGCTCTACATTTTTCTTCCTTCCATAGCACTTCTCACCCTCTGACATGCTATCCAAGGTACTCACTTCTTACGCAGATTGTTTCTGTGTCTGTCGCTCCCCCTGGGAGGGTGTGAGTTCCACAAGGGCAGGGAGCTTTGTCTGCTTGCCCCACACGTGCATCCCCAGCTGCTACAACAGTGTTTGGCAGCGAGTAAGCAGTTGTGGGAGGCTGGATAATGGACCTCCCAAGATGTGCACATCCTAATCCCTGGAACCTGTGAATGTTACCCCCTGTGGCACACAGAGCCTTTGCAGACATGATTAAGTTAGGAATCTTGAGATGGGGAGACTATCTTGGGTGGCCCTAAATATAATCACAAGTATCCTTATTTAAAAAAAAAAAAAAAGGCAGAGGGAGACTTGGTTGCAGCAGAAGTCAATGTGACAACTGAAGCAAGATGCTACTCTGCTGGCCCTGAACAGGAATGCAGTTTAGAAGCCAGAAGAGGCAAGAAGACGGATTCTCACCTAGAGCCTCTGGAGCGAGCACAGCCCTGCCAACACCTTGATTTTAGCTCCACAAGACTCCTTTCACAACTCTGGCCTCCAGAACGGTAAGGGAGTAAATTTCTGTGGTTCTAAGCCACTCACTTTGTGGTAGTTTGGTACAGCACCCACAGGACACTAACGCCGTGCTCAATAAACAGCTGTTAAATGAATAAACACTGTCCAACCAGTGACTAAGGGAAACACCGTTACTGCTTACAATAAGCAGAAGGTAACTGAGAAAACACAGGCAGTGTAAACATAGTGATGCAATTAAATTTGGCTTGATAGCTAGAAATCTACGGCCTCTGAGGCAGCTCTCTCTCTGTTAGAAAAGAGAGCTGAGCACCCGTTAGAGACTGTTAGAGACCTATGAGCCCCACGCTGGGAACTGACGTCTTTGCACGTTGAAGAATGGAATGGCGTTCTTGTCCTGTCAGTCAATGGTACTTAAAGCTCCAATTTGCTGGGGCAGGCGAGGGGTTCAAGGCGGACTTCAGAGAGATGGTGACATCTGTACCTGGTCTTGGAGGGTTAGTGGAGAAAGAGAGAGATCAGAGTGTGGCATTGTAATTAAGTTTGTGGGCCACCTAAAGTCACCACTGTAGGGTAGATCCTGTGACTTGACAAATGTGACTGAGGTGATGGGGGGGCCGCCAGAGGCATCTCAGCGGGACGTCTGTGATGGGCGGTCCTCGTGGAGACATCTCCCGGGCAGAGCCTGGAGCTGGGATGGGAGGGAGGAGAGCTGGGAGACTGGGAGAGTCGTGAGGATGGAGCCTCGTGCCGCTTCTACCTTTTGTCTCGGCTCCGTCTTGTGCGCCAGCTGCGTCTTAAATGTAGAGGTCTCGGGGTCCCATCATCAACTCTCTTCCTCTTTTCTTCCATGTGACCTCAAACCACCCTTGCCGACCCCCTCATGTCTCTCTCTGGCCCAGACCTCTCTCCTGAGTCTTCAACCCCAGGAGAGGTTGGGGTCTATCCGATATCACCCCTTGGGGTGCAGGCGCAGCAGGGACGTGTTGAGTTTGAGACACCTCTATCATCAGGGAGACGTTCTATGGGCTGTGCAATGCTTGGGGCTGGGACTCAGGGGCCCAGAAGGGAGATCAGAAGAGCGGTGAGGTTGGGAGCTCAGCTTGAGAAGAACAAGGGCATATCAAGGACAAACGTTTCCACAACCTGCACGTGGAGCCGTTGTCTCTTAGAGTCAGTAACTCCTGGCCGTGTGGCTACCTACCCAGGGCTCTGGGAATGAAGCAGTCCCCCCTGCCCCCGCCTCTGTCCCGGCACAAGAACACCTGAAGCCAGAGAACGCCAGAGGGGACCTCTTCAGGGCCACGTGGACTCGGCCTCTGGGGAAAAGCTTCCACCTGAAAGGCAGTTTGCACAGTGGTTAAGTGCACGAGCTCTGGGGCAGGCCTGTGTCCACCAGTTATTAGTGATTGGGGCCATGAGAATGGGACCCATAGGGATGGTGCCCTGTGCCTCCATTCCCTTACTTGTACGAATACCTGTGCTGTGAGAATTCCACAAACTGATGTGTGTGGAGTGCTCAGCAGATTCCCTGGCCAACTATAAGCGCTCAGTCAAATATTAGCCATTGTTATGATCGTGACTGTTTTGATTAGCTCCATAAACTTTCCCAAAATACCATCACTGTATGCAGTCCTACCCCAGTTTGGAGACAAAGAGGTAAGACACAATTCCTGCCCTCAAAGCATTCACTGTTTAATGAGACAGATAAATGGATAAAAAATTGTATTAGGGGATGGAAATTCTGTAAGAGAGAAAGCTCCAACTTCCTGGGGTAAGGGAGAGTACGGGAAGACTTTACAGAGGTGGTGATACCTGTACCTGGAAGGATGAGTGGAGGCGGAGAGAGGGCA